>NW_022103903.1:19132751-19140166 GCF_000313985.2 Echinops telfairi | reverse complement strand
TGATCTATGTATTGTGATGAATTTTATGAGCCCCAATAAATTGATTTAAAAAAAAAGAACTAGAGGAAATTTGTATGTTTCATTGTTGCTACACTGCACCCTGGCTGGCTTATTTCCTCCCCGTGACCCTTCTGTAAGGGGAAGTCCAGTGGCCTACAAATGGGCTTTGGGTCTCCACTCCGCACTACCCCCCCTCATTCACTATGATATGATTTTTTGTTCTGATGATGCCTGATACCTGATCCCTTCGATACCTTGTGATCACACAGGATGGTGTACTTCCATGTGCATAACCCATATTTTCTAATGGAATCATTTGTATATATTTCACCTTCTAGCCTGTAGGTCAGCATATTTGTACTATTATATTTATTATGAGCACCAAACCCTGTGCTTCCTGCTGGGAATATAATAATGAAAGAATGACATGATTCCTGCATTTGTTAAATTTCCCTCCCATTGTGACCAGTTTTCTTTTCTGATGATAAACACTTTTATAGATCATTTTTCCCTAAAAACTATTATATATATGCTATGGAATAAGGCACTGAACTGACATACTATATCTCTCCCTATGATATGTTTCAGTTATTTCCTCTTGTGTACTATTACAATCAGTTACAATTAGCAGCATAAAGGATATTTGGAAGCAAATTTATTTAGGAACAAATTCAGCTATAGCCATATTCAAAGCTCAGGACTTAATTCCTTTAGAGTCTTTGTTTACCACAAGAACTTACTCATGTGTGTGTCCAGGTAAATGAAGAGAAGATTCTATTTTCAGTTCTTTTTTTGGGGGGGAGGGGTCCCCAACAGAAGATTCTTCTTATTTATCTGCTGAAGTTTCCTTTATGCAATGGCTAAGGTTGTGTCAACTTTGCTGGGTCAGCAGCAACGGCAAAAGACCGTCAGTGAGATGGATTTACGAAGACATGGTGGCTTCAAACACAGGAACCAGTTCCATTGTGACATACATAGGGCTACGCTGAGTCAGAACCGAGTCACCAGCACCTGCTAACCCCACGCCTCCCTCCGAAAGCCCTGTCTGTGAAGACAGTGGGTGAGTCTGGTGTGGCCGTTGCAAAGGCATGGAAAGTGCCAGAGGAGGGACAGTTGGTGTCAGAATGGGTAGAAAGGTTGAAAGGTAGAAACAAGGCTGACTTCTGCTTCCTTTGACTCAGCCTTCTGCACAGGCTGCTGCTGGTGATTTATTTATTCCCCGTGTGAAGTTAGACGAAGTCAGCTAGCCCCACTGCCAGGACATTTCCCAGTACACATAACTTACATTAAAAGCGATCTTATTTATTGAGAACCTTCCTTCCATGTTATTGCCACTACAAGTTTGTGTTATCTTTGTGAAGAGCATAACTAGGACTGCAAATATTTGTATATGTGCAGTGTCAAACGTATAACTTATGGCCACACTGGCTTAATTCTTGCAGATGGTTTAGTTTTCATCAGTGAAGGTTATAATGCTTTATTGTGCCACTCATAAGTCTGTTCAGATCTTCCATACCTATAAAGCATGAAGATCAATGTGGACTCAAACTATACCCAATTAATATCTAAGGTCAAATTCAAATGTAATTAAACAACATTCTCAAGTAAGTGGGAGAACACAGTAAAGAAATCACTTTTCATTGGCAATCTTTACCTGGTGCTGCTGTTATTTCCTGGCATGACATAAAGCGAAGCCGTTGATTGTGACACTCCACCTACTGCATCTCTGGAGTGAGACCATCTACTCTTTCTTTGTAAACACTCTGTGTATCATGCACACTGTCAACATTGGTTAAAATAAAAGTCATCTCATTTCTGTTTCCATTACAATTTGACTCCCCTAGATTTAACAATGAATTTATGCCTTCTCTCTTTTAGAGAACTATGAAAGGTAAGGTATTCTGGACAATTAAGGAAATGAGCTGGTCGACGCTATTGTAATAGGGAAGACGTTCATTAGTGGGATGTCTCAAAGAAGAGGAAGAAGGTTTATCTCTAACTTAATCCACTGCCATTCAGTCTCTTCTGCTCCTCTCACTGCTATTGAATTCATCCCAACTCACAACAACTCAATAAGACAATAGAACTGCTGCTATGGATTTCCCAGGCTGTGAGTCTTTGTGAGAGTAAAAAGCTTCATTTGTCTCTTTCAGAGAAGCTGTTGGGTTTGAACTGCAGACCTTGCAGTTGGAAACTCAACTTGTAACCCATTAAGCCACCAAGGCTCCTGTATTCCACTTCAGACATGACAAATCTTTATGGGAACAGACAGCCTCATTTTTCTCCCATGAAGTGGCTGGTGGGTTTGAACTACTGACATGTCAGTCTTCGTAGAGCAGGTAAATAAGCGTGTCTTATTTAATGAGGAAGAGTGGAGGTGGGCCTTATTCAGGAATGTAGGTGAACAGGTGGTCCTTTCCCAGATCATGAAATGGTAAAGGTTTGTTCCAACTTTTGCTGCTTTCTAGGAATACAGAGCTCAGACGAAGTTCATCATTGTCTGCACCCTGCTCTGGCTTTCCATTTCAATCACTTGCTCTCTTGGCAAATAGTGGAGCTACGTGTCAAACAAATATTTCTCAACGTCTCTGGCAAACAAGTCCAATGGGTTTTGTGTGTGTTGGTGTTGTGTTTTCAGTTTGTTGTAGGGAAGATGGAACCATGCTTAATTATCTATTAGGTGATTTGAAGGTTGTGATCTTATTTTTAATTCCAGGGTCAGTGCAATTCACATAGAAACTTATTATCTACAAGAATACTTCAAAGACTTCTTACAAAATTGTGCTTCTGGTTGACTACATTTTGCCTTAGGCAATCAGAAGTAGAGAAGTTGTAATGTCATCAGTAACAGATTTCCTATTGGGAAATACAAGACTTTCTGAAGTTTGGTAGACAAGACATATAGGTTTAAACATGACACATAAAATCCACTGCCATCAAGTTTATTCTGACTCATAGTGACCTTGTAGGACAGTGCAGAGCCACTCCACAGGGTTCCCTCAGCTGCCACCCTTATAGAAGCAAGTTTCATCTTCCCCGCCCCTCAGAGCAGATGGGGATTTCAAACTGTTCACCTATCGGTTAATAGCCAGGCTCTTCAGCTATGCACCGCCAGGGCTCCTCACGTGACACATAGGTTCCAATATTTTCTACCCCAAAGATGACTCTAATTCCCAAGAGAGAAGGAAGCACTTCCACCCACATTCATATCCTCTCTTCTTTTATTAGAGAACAGTAATGCAAGGGTTTTCAGGGTTTTGCATTTCAAAGATGTTTCTCTAAGTCCAAACTCACACATCAAATGAATTTAAGGAACACTCATGGAACCCCCAAATAACTTAACATTAGGTTGTACCTTGGATGAAGTCAAATTTAAATTAAATGGTGAATTAATGTGAAAGGTGTCAGTTTTTAAGCACATAGTCCAGGTAGAAGAGAAAAAAGGTGTCCCCAAAATACGTTCTCATAATGAATGCAACCTTAAAACACATTATGAACTAGAAGTAGGAGGAAACAATAAGGCAAAAGGAAGACAACATGTGGCCTAAATGGACTCTTAAAGCCCTGTGTCTTCATAGAAGATGGCAGATTTGGATGTAGGATAAATTGCATTTTATCATTTTAGATAATGTTCTGGTCTAGATTAATGCAATCAGATGATTTCTGCTCACTTGTACAAAAGATATGTCCCTGAGCTATTGAAACATTTAAATTCATATTGATCAACAAGTAACCAATATAACAAGCCATCTTAACTGAAATTATCAGTCCATTTCAGATTAATGTTATATTTTGATCTTATCATTTATCCCTTTTATGTGGTGAACTACATTGATGAACTTTGGGGTTCCTGGTAAACTTTGCTTGGTTGTGACCTAATTACATCATATTGCTGAATTGTATTTCATACGAAACTGCTTGAGCTTGTTTGAGGTATAGACTGAAATTGCCACTGATCAGTGGTCAACAGAGCCTCACTACCTATTCCTTTCTTTCCCCTCGATGGCATCTCAAGCAGATTACATATCTTTTTGGATCCTTTGACTAGTTTTTTTAATCAATTAGTCAATGTGTTAGGCTGGGTTGACTAGAGAAACAAATTCAGTTGACACTCATATATGTGTAAGAAAGAGCTTTATATAAATTAGTAATTAAATATCAAGAAAACATCCAGGCCCAGTCCAACACAAGTCCCTAAGTCCAATCCTAGTCCACAAGTCCCTCTTCAGATTCACATTGTCACACGAGATCATGTAGAATGGAGGGCGATCACAGGCCAGTGATTGCAAAGTCGTGTGGATCCCAGGTTGGTGGAAACCTAGCAGGTCTCTGGCAGCACCCATGTGGCCAGCAAGCAAGAAGGTGAAGGCTGAGAGAGAGGGAGGCTCCTGGGGTCCTCCTTATGACAAGGCTACAGCCACAAGGTGGCACCATCAGGCCGTGACCTGATGGACAAATTGACACCACCCTACACTTTCATATATCTTCCCATTGACATAAAAGCTGGCAAACACTGACATGCATATATACACATATACTTACCCAAAACCAATTACCCTCAAGTGGACTCTAACTCACGGTGACTCCATGTATGTCAGAGCAGAACTGTGCTGCAATGGCTGCTTTTTCTGCAAACAGATCACCAAGCCTTTCTGCTGAGGTGCCTCTATGAACAAAGCACTCACTTTGGTGATAAAGATTTGCTTTCCATTTTTAAAGCTAATTTAACCCATATGTCTTTTCCCTGCCCCAACAGAGGGCTAACCTCTGGAAGGAGAACCCTGTTTCAGAAATAAAGTTAGAATCTGTTCTTTAATATAACACCTCCCTCCCAACTCTTTCCCTATCCCCAAAGGTTTTCCAGTGAATGGATGGGAAAGAATAGGGAAGGGATCAGCAAGCGTTATTGCTTAAATGACAGAGATGTTAACTCTCTTGGTTTAGTGTCTCCTGGATGGTAGGCAGGCAGGCAGGGCCATCTTCACGGGTGGGCAACATGGAAGCATGTCCACACAGTGCCGCACACTGTGGATGTAACGTTCTGCAGTCCCTGGCCTGAAGTTCTTAGTACCTTAATCTTTGAATTTGGGTTGTCCAAGTGATGTCTGATGGGCCAATGGGGTATAAAGGACGTCTGCTGCTAACCACTTTCCCTGCACGAGTCATTTCGCTAAAGATCATATATCTGATTTGCCATAATTAACAGTAGAGTATTATCTTTCCAGGGTTATGTTCCTGTTCCATATTCAGGAGCAGTTAATGTAAAGCATATTTTTCTCTTTCTTAAAAACAAAACAATTATTGGTAACACATTAGTTGCTGCGGATCAATGGATTAGTCATTATTAGGTCATTCTGAGCAACTTTAAAAAGGAAAAATCAACAAACTAATATACCAGAGAAATGATTAATCCTTGTACCCATCTATACAGTCTTCATTAGTCACGTAGGAAATATTTCCAGTAGGAGTTTGTTTACTTTTTTAAAAAACCAACCCAAAGGCTATGAACATAAACCACTTCTGCTGGGACCATTAGAATTGATTCTTCTCAGAATTCTGCACAGGTGTACTTCAAGATCAAAGGTAAGCAGCAACAGTTCTGTAAGGCAACGGTGGGGAAACTTTTTCCACTACTTAGATATTTATAACATCATTCTTGGGCCATACAAAATTGTCAGCTCAAAAATGAGCACCTGCGATATTTGGTCAAAGATTTCGTGAAATAATCAAGCGTCTGCACTGGGCCGCTAGCTGCAAGGCCAGCAGCTAAAAGACCCCTGTTGGTCTGCAGGACAACGACCAGGCTTTCTGCTCCTGCTCTCAGAAACCCACAGGGCAGTTCTACCCTCTCCCATAGGGTCTCTATGAGTCAGAATCAACTGGTTGGCAGTGTTTTGTGGTTTTTTGTTTGTTTATCATTTTATTGGGAGCTCTTAAAGATATTACAGCAATCCATAATTCAGTTAGATCAAGTATAATTTTACAATTGCTACTACCATCAGTTTCAAACATTTTCTTTTTTCTTGAACTCGTTGATATCATTTTTCCTTGATCTGCTACCTACCCAACAGGTACCCTTATTATTGTATATTATTATTATTTGCCATATCTTACAGCACCCAATATATCTGTTCGCCTGAAATGCTGTTATTTGTTCCCCTCAAGTGGGGTTATACAGTTATCATTGCTATTAGCTCCTCCTTCCCCTGCTTCTCCACACACATCCCTTCCCGTACCCTCAGGAAACTATTACTCCTGTACTGTTTCTAAAGGGTTAGCTATCTTGGTTTTCATGCATCAAACACTCTTAATTATACAAATGAACATATACAGGTCTAATAAGATCAACGAGGTAAAACAAAAGACCATAATAGTAAGGGAAGAAATATGAAAGAACTAGATGATAGTTATGTGGTTCATCAGTGCTATTCTGCTCCCTAGATTTATCATCGCTTCCATCTGGCCCTTCTGTGAGGGACTGTCCAATTATCTTACAGCTGGGTTTTGGGTCTTCACTTTGTCCATGCTTCTTCACATCAATTTGCTTGCTTGTTTTTGAACTTCTGATACCTATCAACACCCCATGATCATACAGCCTGGTGTGCTTCTTCCATGTGGGCTTTGTTGTATCCCTGCTAGATGGCTGCTTGTTTGACTTCAAGCCTTTATGACCCCAGATACTATATCTTCTAATAGCTGGGCACCATCAGCTTTCTTCACCACATTTGCTTAGATACCTGCTTTATCTTCAGCAATTGTGTTGGGAAGGTGAATATCATATAGTTCCACATTATTAGAACAAACTGTTCTTGTCTTGTTGTGAGATTTAAGTAGAGGCCCAAAGTGCATCTTCTTCCTTGTTGCATTTACATATATATACAAACACACCTATCTTTATATATTTACATATATACATATCTATATTTATACTTATATATATATAGATATATTTACTTTCTTCTTTCCTCTTTTTCTTTTTTCTTTCCTCCTGTCCCACAATCATGTTTACCCATTGCTCGCCTCTTAGTTATTCTTGTCAGATACATTTCAATTGATCAAACACAAACAGGAACACTACACCCCGCTCACCGTCAATTGTAGAACCCTTGCAATTCCTTTGTCCCTGTCGTTATTGGCAATGAGTCTACATCAATACAATGTGAGTGAGTTTGGGGTTTTTTAAAAATCATTTTATTAGGGGCTCATACAACTCTTATCACAATCCATACAACCATTAATTGTGTAAAGCACATTTGTACATCCATTGCGCTCATCATGCTCAAAACATTTGCTCTCCACTTAAATCCCTGGCAGTAGGTCCTCATTTTCCCCTCCCTCCCCCTACCCCCTCCATTATGAGCCCTTGATAATTTACCAATTATTATTTTGTCATATCTTGCCCTGTCCGACATCTC
>NW_022103903.1:19129615-19131151 GCF_000313985.2 Echinops telfairi | reverse complement strand
AAAGAACAAATTAAAACACAACAAGAAAGAAAAGCTTGTAGTTAGTTCAAGGATCGCTGCCCTTTAGGAGTGTTTTCCAGTCCAGTCTGTTGGGGCACCATGCCCTGACCCCAAAGTCCACCTTCAACATTCCCTGGGGACCTTGTTGCTCCATTCCTTTGCTGTTCTGCTGCACTCCCCCAGTGCTTTGCCTCATTGTGGCGGGATCGGGTGCAATTCCCACACTGTGTCTCTGGTGTTGTCCTCCACAGGGCCATAGGTCAGTGAGGGGCATCATGTCTCATAGTGGGGCTGGCCATGTGGTCCTCACTGTGGACTGGCTGCTGTAATTAGGGTCATCGTCCTCAAGGCCTGGTGGGCCAGGATGTGCTCCAGTCTCTCCTCCTCCCCCATCACCTGTTCCTGTCCCTCTCCAGGAGTTGTGGATTCAGTGCCGTCCTTTGAAATAAATTATTCTCAGGGGAGGGGAGTTTGGTTTGTTTTTAATGTGACGGTAGAACTGCTTCTCTTTGGTGGAGCATGTGATGTGAGCTGATATTGATGATTTCATGGGTCTTATATAGCCTGTGTGTCAGAGGTTCTCCACCCCTGCTGTAAGGAAAGAGTTATTTCATCAGCCAAATCCTTAGCCATGGGTTCCCCTGTAAGTCTGCAGTGTTATTAAAGAGGTCATGTCAAGCACTGCCTTTCTTACAGACACCGGCTCTAAAGGAATTATACTGCAAGCAAGAAGAGAAATTGGGAATTTTAACCCAATTTAATTTTATAAACTATTCTAATTTAGTTCTCAGAATTGAAGAAAACTCCTTTCCTGCCTCTTAGGTGTCTAAAATGTAGGTTCCTACAAATGTAAAATATAATTTTAGAACCAAAGTGGTAAGCCTTTTTAAATCAATGTATTGAATTCTTCCAGATGGATAATGACTTTCATTTCGAAAAGCTTCTATTTGGAATATTCTTAAATAAATTTGGTTCTTTGGAAGTTACTGAAATTCCCAAGTCATTCCATATCCATTGGAAGATCTCTTGCTTAGTCTTTTTGTCAGTGAAATGAAATTGTGTGCATGCACATACACACATGAGAACATATATATGAGGGGGTACCCCCCAAAAAAACCTGAAAAAAATGCAAAGTTATGTATTTAAATTTTGTTACAAAACAACTTTATCACCTCCAAAGTATTCTCCATTACATGAAACACAATTGTCAAATCTGTGATTCTATTCATTTTTCAAACTCACTTGTTTAGATGGCTGTTTTTAACCTCTTCTACTTCGCTAGCAATTCACTGTTCTTTATGACCCTCTTCATTCGCAGGAACAAAAAGAAGTTGTACGGAATGAGGTCAGGTATGTGGGGCAAGAGAGGCATGCTGCTTTTTGCCAAAAACTGATGCACTGAGATGGTTGCATGAGCAGGTGCATTGTTGTTTTTTTTTTGTTTTTTTTGTTTAAACATTTTATTAGGGGCTCATACAACTGTTATCCCAATCCATACACACATCAATTGTGTAAAGCGTATTTGTACATCATTTC
>NW_022103903.1:19121773-19128623 GCF_000313985.2 Echinops telfairi | reverse complement strand
TTGTGTCGGGAAGGTGAGCATCATAGAATGCCAATTTAATAGAAGAAAGTACTCTTGTGTTGAGGGAGTACTTGAGTGGAGGCCCAATGTCCTTCGAGCAGGTGCATTGTTGTGGTAGCAAAACCAATCCCCAGTCTGCCACAAATCAGACCTTTTATGATGGTATATTGTTATGCTAGCTTTTCAGAACCTCTAAATAGAAAGCTTGATTAAGAGTCTGACCTGGTAGAATGAAGCCCATATGCACTACCAGTGCACATTTTCGTCTGTTCAGGAAATTGACAGATGTCCAGAACGAGGCTTGCCATCAATGGACATTTCACCATTTTTGAAATGAGAAAGCCACTCGGACACTTGAATTTTTCCCATTGAGCTGTCCATGTAAGCCACATTCAACATCACAATAGTTTTGGTAGCATTTTTTCCAAGCAAATGTTCAAAGCCACATGCTGTTCCCTTAAATTGTCCCTCACAGAAAAAAAACAAAACGAGGTTTGAGGGAAACTGCTTTCATTAAAAAAAAAAAAATCACTGTAACCAGGGAGAATTTTCCCATGTGATGCCACTGGGTGCACTAACTCAGAGAGTGTTACCTAGTGGGAAAAATGTGTACTACAAAAGCTGCATTCTGGGGTTTTTTGGGTATCCCGTGTGTGTGTGTGTGTGTGTGTGTGTATGTGTGTGTGTGTGTGTGTATCCAATTGTATTTAATTCATTCTATGAAGTCATGTTCTAGGTGCTAGAAGGATTTAATAATTATGTCTATCAGGTGAATACCATTTTATAATTTCCAAGTATTCCTTATTCACATTGGCATAGTGGGTCAATAGTTCAAACTCACCAGGTGCTCCACAGGAAAAAGATGGGGCTTTCTGCTCCACCTCAAGATTTACAGCCTTGGAAACTGAAAAGGGACAGATCTACTCCGACCTATAGAGTTGCTACAAGACAGAAGAAACTTGATGAGAGTGGGCTTAGGTTTGAGTTCTCCCCTTAAAGTTCAAAGTAAGTCTTTCAGCTGGACTAAATTACCACATTCTACAGATGTAGCAACAGAGGTTCAAAGAGAGCTCTGAAAAGTGCCATAGATTTCTTAAATATTACATTCCAATTTTGCTATCCAAAGGCCTGTGTGATTTTGAGCGTTATTTAACTTAGTTTGTTGTTTCTAATCTACCTGACACAGAAGAAAGCCCGGGTAATTTGCTTCTCTAAAGATTACAGCCTAGCACCAATGAAACACACAACTTTCCTCTAGGTCTTTGGTGCTTCCTTCACCCCACTATCATGACCTCAATTCTACCTTACAAATTGGATTAGATTAGAGCATGCACACTGCTACAGATAAGAGCCGGAAACACAGGAAATCTAGGATAGATAAACCCCTCAGGGCCAACAAGGAGAGTAGAGATACCAGGAGGATAAGGGGAGGGTGGGAGGAGAAAGGGACAATCTATCAAAACTAGAACCCCCTCCCAGGGGGACAAATAATGGAAAAATGGGTGAGAGGTGACGGAGGATGATGTAAGATATGGAAAAAAATAATTTCTAACTTATCAAGAGTTTGGGAGGGAGGGACAGAGGGAGGGAGGGAGAGAGGCGGTAAGAAATGGGGAGCTGATATCAGGGGCTCAGGTGGGAAGAGAATGCTTTGAAAATTATGATGGAGGCATATGTGCAAATGTGCTTGACACATTGGAGGAATATATGGATTGTGATAAGATATGTAAGAACCCCCAATAAAAGTATTAAAAAAAAACAAGACTATAGCCAAGAAAGTCCTATGGAGTTGTTCTGTAGCACCTGGAGCCACCAGGAGTCGCAATAAACTCAATGACACACAACAACACCATGTGTGTTGAGGCATATACAAGAAAGAAATTAGATTTTTTCTTAACCAAGAGACTACACATACGCATGAGTACCATTTACATAGAGAGCAGAATGTGCTCCTGCAGTTGAGTAATTCATGCTGTGGTCAAGGTGCTCAGCTGTTCACCAAAACTTAAGTGGTTGTGGAACCCACTAGCCTCTTCCAGAAGAAAGATGTGACAACGTGGCTCCGTAAAGATGACCACCTTGGAAACCCTATGGGGCAGTTCTACTCTGTCCTAAAGGGTTGATGTGAGTTGGAATTGACTTGACTGCAATGCATTTTAAAAAAAATCATTTTATTAGGGGCTCATACAACTCTTATCACAAACCATACATACATCAATTGCGTAAAGTGCATTTGTACATTCGCTGCCCTCATCATGCTCAAAACATTTCCTCTCCACTTAAGCCCTGGCATTAGGTCCTCATTTTTCCACTCCCTCCCCCCTCCCCCCTCCCTCATGAGTCCTTGAAAATTTATAAATTGTTATTTTGTCATATCTTGCCCTGTCCGATGTCTCCCTTCACCCACTTTTCTGTTGTCCATCCCCCAGGGAGGAGGTCACATATAGTTCCTTGTAATCGGTTCCCTCTTTCCAACCCACTCTCCCTCTACCCTCGCAGTATCGCCACTCACACCACTGGTCCTGAAGGGATCATCCGCCCTGGATTCCCTGTGTTTCCAGTTCCTATCTGTACCAGTGTACATCCTCTGGTCTAGCCAGACTGACTGCAATGAATTTTTATTGAAACATAATTACTTAAAATAAAAAGTCCCTGATACTTTAGTCTTTTGTCAGGGTTCTCAGTGTTTACAAGTGAACGAATGATTCCAACCAGACTGATTTTTATCTGAATACACTGTGGAAATTGGTACAAAGATCCTCAGGCTGACAGAAGTTTGCAAGCAATAGGGCCATCATAGAACATCTGGTCCAGTCTCAGATTATGAAGAAACTGAGCAATTACACAGAGAGGGAGGAGTCACCCAAGCAGGCTCATACACTCATGTTAGAGTACACCAGCCTCTAACAACCGTGGGGGGTCCGTAGGTGCAATTGTACAGTGATACTATATAAAGATCATAGTAAAGTCATAGAGAATGAGAGAGAGGAGAGAAGATCAAATAAAGCAGTCAGACACATTTTATGGTAGCATGCTCACCTCTGGGACAGCCATGATCTCAGCAGCCAGGCCTGTGCAGAGAGAAGGAGGAGGGAAGGAGGAGAGATTATATTTCTAACCAAGGCTTATATATACTTAGGGGGCATGCAAGCCCCCCTGATTACAGGTAACTGTTTGTCCGGGTCCGGACCAAGGCAGCCCCTTGCACCAGTTTCTCCAGAATATAAATGACCTGGCTGAATTCCAAAGCACCTGATCTTCAAAGCACGTGCCTTCAGCATTTCACAGAGCTTACCTCCCTGGACAGAACACAGCCCCCCTCTCCCTAGCATTGTTTCCTAAGAACAAGGTGACCTCCCCAGACAGAACACAACCCCCCTCTCCCTAGCATTGTTTCCTAGGAACAACATGATTTACTAATAGGACGTCACCTGACACAAAACTTGCAACCGCAGTGCAAAGAACCTCCTTTCCCCTTACTGGCTCATATGCTTTTAAGCTCATACCCTATACAAGTCCCATTGCCTCACTGCTAGGTGAGGCTTCCCTGACCTAACTCCTTGGGTTGTGGAACCTGTCCAGGGGCTCCAGATGTCCCCATGCCTTTCTCTGCCCTCCTTTCCCTCCTGGGAGTTCTTTCCCTGCCTCAATAAAATCTTTCTCAACTTCACATTCCTGGCTAAATTCTATCTCTGTTCCGCCCCTCTGTCTCCAACTTTTCAGAAACCACATACGTAACAGGAAGGGGCTGTCCAATCGGCATATGTGTGATAGGAATGGCGATGAGCTAGGGGTGTACGTGCAATAGGAAGGGGAGGGACTAGGGGTACACATGTGATAAGATGGGTGGACCCTAGATTCAAGATGGCAGCCTAACTTCGGTTGTCCTTGAGTTAGTTCGACCTTGTCTCTGGGCTCTCCTTCAGGGAAACCATCCACCATCCTTATCAGCAGAGTGTGGGCCCCACTATGGTGGGACAGACAATCGCTCTGGATGGCTGGTGCCCTCACGGAGATGATTTCCAAGCAGTTAACCTTACAATGTGCTAGCAAGCAGTGTGACAACCTAGGGGGAAAAAACCTTTCTGTATCCCGCACACTCAGTCATTTCCATTGTAGGATTAGATCTAATGACCCTAAACACTAAATCATACACTGTGATTCTGAAATTCTTTGCACCCAGCATCATTCTGACCGAAGATGGGTAGGGCAGGGCTGCATTTTTGTGGCCTCACTCCCATGCTGAACAGGCACGGCAGGGAGCCACAAGGAGTTGCTTACATCCTGGGGCTGAGGGAAGAGGGCCAAGGTGACCAAAGAAAACGTAGACAAAGTTGGCTCTTCTCAAAAATGTCCTGGGACATGTATGGAGAAAATGCTCTCCTGTCTTTTGGGCATCTTGTTTTCAGACGCCCAGGGGGGCAATGGCCCATTGCTTCAGAAATCTGTCGGGCCTCTTCATAAGCTCTTCTGCAGACAGGTGTGGAGAGCTGAGCCTTCTCTGATGTTGTTTGCCTGAGAGTGCCAGGGAACCTCTCCAGGCTCATAACGATCTTGGAGACCAGAGTCCAGTTGCTCCACAGCACTTCCTGGGTTGTAGATCTTGATGGAAGTCACTGCCTCCTCTGCCTCTCCCCAAGAGGCTGGTCAGCCTGAACCTATGACCTTCCGGGTAGCCGTGCAATGCTTAATGCATGGTGACACCAGGGATCCTTTAGCAGAAACAAAATCACTGATTTTTTTTACAAATGTTCAGAAGAAGCCAATTGAATACTGGCCATTAGTCTGCTTCGTGTCCTTAGAAGAACTTGAAAACTCACCGGACTAGGAATGAAAGACATACACAAAGCAAAAATACCCAGAAGCAGCATCGTCAGAATACTGTAGATTCTTATCAAGGGCTCTTCCTGCCCCTGGAACCTTCCTCAAATCCCCTCTCCTCTTTTCTGTAAAGATATGCCAGGCACTGTATTAAAGACGTATTTTGCTTGTTACACTGGAAAAAGAAATCTGGGTCACAATGGAAGTATGAGGCAGAATATATTGAAAGCTAAATTAATTTTTCATCAGGCAAACTTTTCTACAAATAGGACTTTCCTCTTTTCTACAAAGAGGTGATTCAATACGCTCCTTTGTTCTGTTGGACATCCTAGGGACTATTCTCTTTGCTAGAAGGGGGTCTTTTATGCTGCCTTTGCCTTTGGAATTTGTCTTTATGGCAGACACAAAGCACTGGTTTTGCATTTAATGGCCATGGGTGAGAAAGGGCCATTTTCTAAATCCCTGTAACATCAATACAGCATTTATTCATTTGGTCCTATATTACCTTGAATAGATGTTTTGAAGTGATAGAAGAAAAAACATATCAAATCAACGAAATTAGTGGGTTTTGTTTGTTGTAGTAATCGTTATCTGAAGGAGCAAAATTTGACGAGAACCCGTGCTTTTCTTGGGGAATTGCGACAGAAAGCTCAACGGTTCTGAAGGAAGACAGATGACGCAGTGAAGGACTGACAGGATCCAGTGGACTCACTGTTTTCCAGTCTATTTCTGCCATTTCCATGTCGGGTACCTGGAGCTGTTATAACCTCTTCTATTCAGCTCAAGATCGCACACCTCAGAACTGGCAGAAACAAGATTGTTATTGGGGGGCAGGGCTAATTATATGGTGGGGGAGTGAGTAAGCACACCAACAGTATTGTGTCTGGCAGATATAAGAAGTCAATGCAAGATTCACTGTTATTGTAGCCTCTGGACAAGAATCAGACTAAGGTGCCCTTTGTCCACATCTGCTCATACCTCTGGAGATCAACGGAAACAGCTGCTGGTGTCAATTATTTTGGCAAAATGAAACAAGGGCTCCCTCTGGGTCCTCTTTGGCTGCCTACTTACCCTGTTTCCCCGAAAAGAAGACAGTGTTTTATATTAATTTTTGCTCCCAAAGATACGTTAGGTCTTATTTTTCAGGGACTGTTTTATTTTTCCATGAAGAATATGGTACACATTTATTGTTTTATTAAGAGACCTCACACTTCCTGTCTGCTCCTACTGCACTGTGGCCAACAGTGAGCTGCTACAGTCCAGAGTCCAGAGTTACGGTAGCTTTGGGGGGCCTTATTTTCGGGGGGGTGCCTTATATTTCAGCGAGAGGCAAAACTGTAAGTAGGTCTTATTTTCAGGGATGTCTTACTTTCGGGGAAAAGATAGCAGCAAAGTGGAGGTGTGCCATCAAGCCCCTGCCCACTTAGCCACCCACCAAAATGATACAGATCTTAAGAGTAAAAAGGGGGTTAGGCCAAAATTATTCTGAATATTTATTTTTGTCCTTTGCCTCTTTATCCATAGTCATAAAGACTATCCAGTATCATTTAAATGGGGATTAAGCAGCTCTTCTGGAGCAAGTGGATCTACATTACAGTCGAGTTAGTGCAAAGCAGCACTGCACAGCCACGTCTGGTGTTCGGTGTCATGGAGTTGATTTTATACTCAGTGACCCCACGTGAACACTCCACCTGCCTCCCAGGGTTTAACTGGGTTGCCATCAGAACCGACAGCCACATTCTACAGTGGACCCAATGGGTGGATGTGGATCACCAATCTTGCAGTTAACAACCTCGTATTTAGCTTAGTGCTTAACCACTGCGTCCTAGACAAGCCCTAACATAACCCACCAGTTCCCCACTTGGACTGCTCACGGTCCATCTCGGGCCTTAGTGTCTCCATTCATAAAAAGATCCACGGATGAACGCACTATTCCAAGCCAAGCGCTTGGACTGCCCCCAACTGAAAACCCAAACGTTCGCGTTTCCTCCAGCGAGGAAGAAAGATTCACCCGGGAGCTGTACGCGCA
>NW_022103903.1:19116374-19121407 GCF_000313985.2 Echinops telfairi | reverse complement strand
GAGCCCGGGGACCAGGCGCCCCACCCGAGCGACGTTCCTGCGGGGCAAGGGGTCGCCAATGTCCGGAGTCTCAGAAGTCATCTCAGGACCCAGAGTGGCCCACGTGCTCGGTCGTGCACACCCATCGGGGATTTTACTGGACGCCCGGAAAGTTTGGAGGCTTGGCCCGGAGGGTGACCCTGCCTTCGCCCGGCGGCGCGGCGGCCCTTTCCGGCAACGCCGGCGCCACGTGTGCCCGCCTGTCGCGTGTCAGACCGGGCCTACGAGCTGTGCCCTGCTGCTGGGAAAGCTGGAATCCCAGGGCGGAGGGAGGGAAGCGCCATCCCGACTACCCAGACTTTAAAATTCCATGCTATCCATCCCATTTATTCCTGTTTCTGCCGCCTGCCCCACCCACACTTGGGTTGTCCAACAGGTTAATAAAATCAGCTTGTGGATTGTGCGTTGAAGAAGCAAAGGCCCGGCTGGGAGTCTAATGATTTGATTGTGCCACCAATTAGCTGTACTTATCGTGCACGGTATTTGATTTCCCTGGGCCCGTTTCTAGGTGGAGAACTTCATTTACTGTACACCCCTCCTGCCAACGATACTTGGCTTGGGTGGGTTTTGCCTCTCTTGAAGTCAGCCTTTGCAACTGCGAGGTTACAAAGAAATGCACTCGTTTTAATTCCAAATCAGGATCCATTTTCTCTTTAAAATGAAACCATCGCTTCAGCTGAACAGTATCACCCCATTCTCTGAATAGGCAGGGGTTTCGGTGGTGGCAAGTATTTTAGGTCAGCCTGGGCAGACTTGTTGCAGGCGATATATCATTTCTGTCAGTGTGTGTAGTTTTAATCGAGCGGAGTCTGACCATTCTCTAGGTAAGTGGGTATAAAACCCATCTGGAGAATTTACTCTGTTAATGCAAATTTCTGGGGCCCTGCTGCTGGAAGTGCTCATGCTTCAGGTTGGACTTGGGCCCAAGAATGTGCATTTTAACCAGCATTTCTGGTGACTATGACTTGCAGCTCAGTCCAACAATTTGCTCAGGGGACAAAGACAACACACTTCCATCTCCTGGGTGATAATAACACTGCTGTTTAAGGTGCCTTTTAGCGCCAGTGTTACTTTTAAATGCCTAAGTTAACGGCTGCTGTTGGAAGAAGAATCCCCAGTAAATGAAGCGTTTGTTCCACAAACTATCTTTTATGGATGGCCTTTGAGACGTTTCTCTAAAACTGTGTAGACTCTCCTCTAAAATTGTATACAAAGGATGAAAAAGTGAGAAAAAACATAAAACAAACACTTCATTCAGCGTATCTCCATGCTTGTTCCAGGGCCTTTCCTTCAAGAAGCTGATGATGACTTCTTGTTATTGACTTGTTGAAAATTACTGGAGAAAGGAGCTTCCACACCTGCTGCCATGGAGTTGTTTCTGACTGACAGCAACCAACCCTTTAGGCCCGAGTAGACTGGCTCCTTAGGATGTAAGAGGTTGGACTGGAGCTGATAGGCTTATCTTCTCATGAAGATTTGAACTCATTTGGTGGCTGTAGTATGGGCATTGATATTGACTCTCATGTTGATATGTTTTTAAATATTTCAGAAGTTGTTTAGACTTTAGTGTTTAGTTTTATCTGTGCGGTAATTTGGAAATTATGGGCCAGGACTTTTTGTTTGCACTTTGGTATTTATGGTTGGCTCACATTGGAAACAATTGCTTTAAAAAAAAACATCTTGTGTCCCTCTTCCTCCTCCGCCTAGTTGTGTAAAAATATTTACTCTAACTTCTGTTTGGGTGGTCTGTGAGATTTATAGTTGGCTGTACAATTTTAGAAAAAGCATTCTTAATTACTGTATTTCTGATTCTAACACACAGAACTTCTTTTTCATTCCTCAAAATGTGAAGCATCCTAACAAATTTTGTATGTTATAGTGGTAAGACAAGGGGGCTTCAAAAAGTTCCTGGAAAAATGAAGCTAAAAGATCCTGACCACTTTCCACAAACTTTTGGAAGCTCCGTTGTATGTGCCATCTGTTCCACCCTCTCCTCTCCAGAAGCTGTTAAAATCTGCCCACACTGAGGATCTGAGATTCAGAAACATAGTATATTTTGCCCAGTAAACTACAAGTTAGATTCCTATTTGCCGGGAGCCTCAAGTGATTTCATTATGAACATAGAGCAACGCTAAATGGTGTAATTTTGGGCACTGTAAGTAATGGAACTTGTATTCTAACGAAAGCACTGTATTCCAACTGTATTCCAACAAAAGCCATATTGAGGCTTATTTCGGTTGTGGTTGTAGGTAGAGAAAATTCGGTTTGGGCGTGAGAGTTTTGTGGCCCTTGGTTTAAACACATTTTCTGTATTTTGGTGTCCTGCTTAAAGAAAGCAAACCCTTCACTTGCATTGGTCAGCAGCTCACGTCCCTTAAATTTTAAACTGATCCCTTGTGGAGGATAAGAGGTATGCGGCACAACATGCAATTATTTTTTTCTTTGCAGGACACCTTCAGTGGTTGGATTTCTAATCTAAGTTTAAAAAAATTAAACATGAGTAAGTCAAGGCTTCCCAAGATCACCCCTACTTTCGATGATTTGCTTGAAGGACCCACAGGACTCAGTGTATTATACTCAGAGTTGATCTGTTACAGAGAAACAATACCAAGCAAATCAGAGGGGAAAAGTGCATGGGATTACGTGAGAAACCAGGCACGGGCTTCTCAGGGACCTTCCCCAGTGTAGTTACACAAAACCTTTGTCGTCAAGTCCATTCTAATCCCTAATGATCCTCCTATAGGACAGAGTAGACGTCATAGGATTCTCAAAGCTGTAAAACTTTGATAGAAGCAGACTGCCCCATTTGACTCTCTTGAAGTTGCTGGTGGGTTCAAACTGCCACCCTTTAGTTAGCAGCTGCGAGTGCTTAACCACTACCCCACCAGAACTCTGCTGGAGTTACACATGGTACACTTCCCTCCAGCGGTCTCGCGGTGGGGTAAACTTCGACCCATAACCACCAGATGCTCCTCGAGAACAGCGAGGCTATTGTGCTCCCATAAAGATTCACAGCCTCAGAAATGGGGTTGCTGTGAGTTAGAATCAACTTGATGGCAGTGGCTCTAGTTGTGAGACTTTTTGTTTCTTTGTTTTAGCTTATGACAACACTTGTGAAATATTGTCAATTAGGAAAGCATATGGGAAATTCAGGACCCAGGAGTTTTAGAGGCTGATCGTATAGGCAATCTCTGCCTGGCATGGACCAAACATTCTAGACTCGCAGATGGAAAGCAGGTGCTCAGCATAAACGATCGTGATTGTGTAACTAATCTGGCTCAGCCAATAGTGGTGTGAACCCCCTGCAGTCTCAGTTCCCAGGTGCCAGCCAAGAGCCTGCCTTGTAAGCAGACTTTTAACCTGATTTTCAATTATGAATGGGCTTCAAAGAGTTCATGGGAAAATGGAATCGAAAGATAGTGTAATTTTCCTATAGCAAAGCTTTCTAAACTTAAAAAGAAGGGGAAACATTTTCTGAAAGGTGTCTCATTTTTAACAGTATATATCCTAAAACACTAAAGCTTTGTGTCTTTTCCCTCATCTTAGACTGTTACTCCGCCATTGCAGCTTTTGTTATCAATTTGTGTTGGTTTTCCCCTGTGGCCCTCTGTTGCCCGGCAAATGCCCTTGATCATTTTGAAAGAATTGAGCTGTTTGTGGATACAAAGTTAAGAAGCTAAAATGCGACCATTAGTTTTTATATTTTGACATCGACATTTTCTAATTGTTCAGTTTCCATTTGGGTTGTAAATGTTGGTTTATAAATAGGTTGTTTCAATGTAAGACACAATGTTCTAGGGAAACAGGCCGGACTGAATCTTAATTCTACTGTCCACAGTGTAGTGGAAACACTGCTCAGTTAGAGTGACTGAGCAGTAGAAAACAGGATTCTTGTCATTCCAGTAGTTAAACAAAATAGGAAACCATACCACTTATCAATAACTTAGTGGTATGTGAGAAAGTTCGTTTTCAATAGTACCTTGATTCTTAGTCTGTTGGGGGCAGGGACTTCTTTAAGAATTTGGTGAACGCAATGGCCCTCCTGTTCCAGAAAACAAACAAATATGTGATTTGAAATCGAACTTGCCATGTTCAAAAGTCATGAAATTTTAATTGGAACTCCAGATGAAGGGTCCTGGCATTGTAAAGGGAAATAGGTTGTTTTGGGGTAGTTTTGCAAGAGGCTGGCAAAGTTTTGGAGTGGAGATTTTTGCAACTCAAAATTGGTCTTGGACCCACATCACTTGGGAGCTGGTGAGAAATGCACTCACTTTAGGAAGGGGTCTCGGTGATGGGAGTGCACATTAAAGTTGGGGAAACACTATGTGAGGACTTAATGATGTTAACATTTTATGGTATCGTATTTTAGGAGTCCTGGTAGCATAGTGGGTTACCTATTGGGCTGCTAATTGCAAGATCAGCAGTTCAAAACCACCAGCCCCTCGGAAGGAGGAAGATGAAGCTTCCCACACCTGGGAAGAGTTACAGTCTCCGAAACCCACAGGAGCAGTTCTCTTCCTTCCTATGGAGTCACTATGAGTTGAAATCGACTCGGTGGCAGGGAGCTTGGTTTTGGTTTTTGGTGGTGTGGTTGGGTAAGTGTTGGACTGCTAACCACCGGGTTGGTGGTTCAAGTCCACCTGTGGCTTTGTGGGAGAAGGATGAGGCTTGTCTGTTCCTTTAAAGGTGTTCAAAGCCTCAGAAACCCTATAAAGCAGTGGTTCTCAAGCTGTGGGGGTCAAACGACCCTTTCACAGGGGTCGCCCGGTTCGTAACAGTAGCAAAATTACAGTGATGAAGTAGCAACGAAAATAATTGTATGTTAATACCTCTTCCCTTCCCCCCACCTCCCCCTCTCCGATGTCCCCCCGGAACTGTCAGTCCCGTTGTTTTCCCCTCCATATTGTTCATCCAGCCTGTCCTATCCAGACAGGCCTGCAGAGACAACAACATGCACAAAAACAAGACAGAGCAAAACCAAGCAACAATGTACA
>NW_022103903.1:19109676-19115048 GCF_000313985.2 Echinops telfairi | reverse complement strand
GTTTTGAGAATGATGTACAAATGCACTTTACACAATTGATGTGTGTATGGATTGCGATAACAGTTGTATGAGCCCCTAATAAAATGTTTTAAAATAATAATAATTGTATGGGTTGGGAGGGTCACCACAACATGAGGTATTAAAGGGTCGCGGCTTTAGGAAGGTTGAGAACCGCTGCTATCCAGGGTCACTTTGCGTGGGAATTGACTCGATGGCAGTGAGGTCTTCGTGGTTTTGTAGGTCAGGGGCCCGCTGATTCTGTGGTTAAGAGTCAACTGCTCACCACAAGGTTAGCAGTTCTGTTAGATCTCTGGGAGAGAGCTATACCTCGGACCTTGGCTCCGCGTGAGAAAGAATTCACGCCGAAGCCTGGTTTGTGACCCAAGTGAGTTTATAGAGAATAGAAGCAGTTTCAGTTCCTACAGTAAATGGAGCACAAGGCAGACCAGTCCGCGGCACAGTTGCCGGACTGCGGCCTGGCCGCTCCGGACCACAGCCCGGCTGGTTTACATCATGTAGCAGCCGCTGGGAAGGAGAGAGAGCCCAGCGCAAACCCTCTGCCTTTTCAGGGGCCTCTTGTGAGGTCTGGTTGACTCCATTGGCTAAATCAAATTCACCTGCCTTAGATGGGCCAATCCAGCTGTATCACCCCTTCCTGGCTAGAAGCTCGAACTTCTGAGCAAGCGTAACGGACGCCCCAGTCCCTATGCTAGCTACCTAACAGGTCGAACCCACCAGCCACTCACTTATGGGAGAAAGATGACGGTGCCGTAGCTGCTTCTATGGCGACTACAGCCTTGTGAGCTTTGTGGGCAGTTCTCCTCTGCCCTGTAATGTCTATTTGTCAGACTCAACTTGGCAGCAGTGGGCTTTTTGAGTTATTTTAGCTTAAAGCTAGAGCTTTTTAAATAACTGGCATATTCTCTTCACCCTTCACTTTTTAGTCCCCTGTTGGGGTGGGTGTGGTTGTTTTGTTCTGGGGGTCTGCTCAAGTGATACTTTGAGAAGAAACATACAGCATAAGGAGGTTCAGGTGGTCCAGTCACCAGGTCACACTAACCCAGGACGTGTGGTTGCTTCTCTGAGCACTTGTTGAAACTCAGGGTGGAGGCAGTAGGTGAGGGACCCTTGGCAATGGGCAGGCATCTGTAGTGTCCAGGCCAAGTGCTTGTCACTCAGTACACCTAATTAGACTTGGGACCCAGGGCCGATTGCAGCCCTGGCCATGGACATAGACTAAACCTGATTGGGAACTCCGGAGAAAGTGCCTCAGAAGCAAATCATGAATCCTCTGCTTAGGGCTTGAGTCGCGTACGTTTTCCTGTAGATGATTACGGAATCGGAGTGGTGTTGGAGCTTGAATTATGTCTCGGGGGGAGAAATGGCACTGGTGTAAGGCTCTAGGAAAGGGTGTTTGCTGTCAAATTGGCTCTGACTCATGGCAACTATCCGTGCGCAACCTAACAGCGTTTTCTGGTCTTAATGCCATTGCCACCATCTCTGATACCTGTAAGCCAAATTGTGGCCAATGTATAGTGTTTTCCACTGTTCTGTTTGACATCATTCTGTCATGAGCCATAGGATGTTCAATGGCTAATGTTCAGAATTAGACCACCAGCGCTCGCTCTCCCATCTGTCTTAGTGTGGAACCTCTGCTAAAAGCTGTCTAGCAGGGCTGACCCTGCTGAGTGTGAAACCGGCAGAGCTTTTTGCACTGTAGCAACATGCATGCCATCGCAGCAAGGCACACCGACAGACGGCTAGTGACTGTCGGATGTAGAATTGAGTGCTAAAGAGTGTTCATGGTGAACGCACAGTTATCACGATCCCCTGACATGCTCAGGCCTGGCTGACCTAACCTGGTGTGTGTTTTATTTTGGAAGTAGGTTTGCACGTCCTCACGGCTTGGTCTGGAAGACTGAAGGATGCCAAAGAAAGCAAGGCCTGCGGGAGACGGGCAGGAAAGGGGGCCTGTCCCCTGTAAGCAGGTCAGAGTGGAGGCAGCCGGGATGCCGTCCTCTTTGAACTTTGACAGCCCCAGCAGTCTCTTTGAAAGTTTCATCTCTCCCATCAAGACAGAGACTTTTTTCACGGAGTTCTGGGAGCGGAAGCCTCTTCTCATTCAGAGAGATGACCCTGCACTGGCCACGTATTACCGATCCCTGTTCAGGCTGACAGATCTGAAGAGTCTCTGCAGCCGGGGACTGTACTACGGAAGAGATATAAATGTCTGCCGATGTGTCAGCGGGAAGAAGAAGGTTTTAAATAAAGATGGCAAGGCCTACTTTCTTCAGCTGAGAAAAGATTTGGATCAGAAAAGAGCAACGATTCAGTTTCACCAGCCTCAGAGATTCAAGGTAATAGATCCCCCCACAGATGGAGCCTCATTGAAGCGCTGATGATATTTGGCTTAGGGATGGATGGTGCGAGGATCGTTAGCCACCTGCCAGTTTGAGAAGAGGGAGCACCTGTTTGGTCTTTAAACTGCACTCTGGCTTATGCGACTCCATGGTATCTTTTTGGCTAAAGGGTTAGAAGTGCCTCCTGAGGGTGGGCATGGTTGGCTTGTCATTGCTTTACCAAGCTGCCGATGTTAAGTTATGCTGCAAGCTTCTAAGGCCTAGGAAAGTAACATGATCTTAGGGTGTATCTCAGAGATTTTATGTCATGGAGGTCACCCAGTGAAATTGCGTTCTGTGGTTTTCTGTGTTTCGTTATATGAAACCCAGGATTGATGAACCTACAGGGACAGCAAGTGGAATAAGAGGTGTTTTTTGGGTGGGGGGGAGGATACAGTGGAGGTGGTGTGTAAAAGGGAGATGATGTCAAGCAGTCTAGGAAGTAAAAGAATGTTTGGAAACTGACTCTGGTAGCAATCACACAATTTTGCATGATGTGATTGAACTATGGAATGATATATGTATTAACTCCCGATTAGTAATACATTAAAAAAACAACAACAAAGTCACATTATACCTTCAGCGTCCGTCCTATGGCCGGTCTTCTGTTGGGATATAGGTAGACATTGCTGTTTGGTTTGCCTGTCACAGTAATGTAAGGCATGGCAACATAGTGCCTCAAAAAAACTAAACCCACTTCCCTGCCATTGAGCCGATGCTAACTCATAGTGACCCCATAGGGCAAGGTAGAACTGCTCCTGTGGGTTTTCGAGACGGTAGCACTTTATGGGAGTAGAAAGTCTGAGTTTTTCTCCTGTGGAACAGCTGGTGTTTTTGAACTGCTGACCTTGGGGGTAGCAGCATAACCATTATCCCACTAGGGCTCCCTTGAAGAAGCCTACATCTCCCGAAGAGTAGAGGCTTCAGGGCCGTGATTCGATTGTATACCAAATGAAGCTCCAGCAACACTGCCCCCTCTCTAATAGCATGCGTAGCACTGACAAGTGGGATTTGGCACTGCACCTGGGGAGACAGGCAGGGGTGGAGGTTAGCTTCAACGTGAGACTCAGGACTGGCTAGTTTATTTGGTATGAATCCGTGATTGACATTTGGGAAATAATGTGCCTTCTCTGTACTCACGTTCCACATTTATAAAATGAAAACTTAGGACTTGCTGACCTGCTTTCTCGGAGGTGTGAGACCTTTAGGTGACAGGTGGCCCCACAGAGTTAATGGCCTTGTCTCAGTTTTAGGTAAATTCTGTCCCCTTCAGCACCCCTCTCTGTGACTCAGCACAGGATAGCAAGGTAGGCGGAGAGGGGGTTGGGGAGGTCCCGCTTTGAGGGACATGGATTCAGGCGATGCTGATGGCCTCTAAGACGTTGTTGTCAGTTACAGTTAATGTTTCTGTGGATGGAACTCAAGAGTTTGGACACTAGATCCCATTAGGCCGCATCTGGTAACGATTTTTCTTTCTTGTCTAACGGTGACTCCATCAGTACCCTGGCTGAGGTGGAAGTATTCTTCGATTATGTAGGGAAAATCCTAATTTCAGATGTTCTCTCTTAAGCAATCACAAGAAGTTGAAATGTCTGTGGGATTCAAACCCTGTATACCTAGCACCAGAAAGGAAGTTATATGTCAGACCAAGCCATGGTTCAGAAAACAGACACAGGTGGTATAGTGGGTGGGTTACTAGGTGGGCTGCTAACCATGTGGTCAGCAGTTCAAAACACCCGCCTACCCCAGGGGGAAAGATGAGGCTTTCGACTCCCGTAGAGAGTCACGGTCTTGGAAACCCAAACGGACCGTCGGTCAAGGTCACAGTGGGTAGGAATCGGCTCGATGGCAGTCAGTTTGGTTTTTGTTTCTTTTTATGGGTAAAATGCCCGTCGGCTAATTATGGCTCTTTCCCTGGCTAGAAGTTGTACCTTTAAGAGTAGAGTTCTTAGAAACTTCAGAACTAGGCACACACATGATTTTGGTGAGTTATGACATGTCACTTGCATCCAGGCCAGTAGGAAGTTGATGTTTGGCACGTGGGTGGTGGTCCCTGTGGTGGTATCATTTCGGTGTTTGGCGTAGTCTTCCTGACGGCCTTTCTCTGCTCCCTTCCTTACCTCCTGCCTGTCCCTCCTTCAGCTCAGGTTGCCTCCTCGATCAAATGTATTATGGTGAAGTTCAGTGCTGTGGGTGCTTGTGAACGGGCATATTAATCAACATCAGGATAGAAACATCTAGGCCATGTTGAGAGATGGTTAGAGGGAATAGTTAGCCCTTGGTTTGTTGGGTCTCAGATCGTGCACAGCGTGCTCTTCTCGTTAGTCTGGAAATGAGTAAGGAAGCAACCAGAGTGTCTTAGAAATCGCTCCCACTTCGATAAATCCAATGGAAGCCTGGTGGCATAGTGGTTACACATTGGCCTTCTAACTGCAAGGTCAGCAGTTGGAAGCCACCAGCCGCCCCGTGTGAGAGAGATGAGGCTTTCTGCTCCCCTAAAGAGATAGAATGTCCAGAAACCCAGAGGGGCAGTTCGACCCTGCCCTACAGCGTTGTCCTGAGTAGTCAGCATTGCCTGGATGGCCATGAGTTTGGTGGTGGTGGTGTTTTGTCCATTGAGACATCTAGAGGAAACGTATTGTTGTTTGCACTTCACATGGCATGCTGGAATTTGCCAAGTACGTTCATCCATGTAAACCCTGGAACCTCCTAGAGACATTTGGAATAGGGAGGGCAGCCTCTGGCGCTCATTTTAGACAGGAAGCAACTGGAGTTGTCGGACATTGGGACTTTCCAGGGCTGTTCCTCCGACACAGAGCTTCTGACGCCAAATGTAAGGTGCTTTCCTACCACTCTTTTGAAGTTGGTAGCTGAAATGTGGTTTCAACATGTTTTCCTTTGGGGGGCTTCCTTGAGTTTTTACTTTTGCCATGCATGGTTCCCCGGCCTTAGCCACGGCGTTCAGGTTTGGGG
>NW_022103903.1:19095538-19109538 GCF_000313985.2 Echinops telfairi | reverse complement strand
GCAGCTCGTGAGGACACGTTGTAGCTGACTGGTCTTTTCTTGAGGGTAGCTTCTTAGAGGCAACTGCGGAGGAGTGCTTAAGGGAATGGACTCTGGAGCCAGCCTGTCTGCATTTGAATCCCGGCTTCCTCATTTACTAGCACTGTGGTTTTGTGCCTGGCTTCCTCATTTTTAAAGCAGAGGTAATGATAGTGCCCACCTTTGAGACGGGTTGCTGCGATGGGTATGTAATTGGTAGGTTCCGCAGCATGGAGACACTGCCTGGCACAGAGGGCGTGCTAATAATTGTTACTGCCCTCCTTCTCATCTGTCTTGGGGAATGAAAGCCCCCGCTCTCTCGCAGGCGTATGCGGCTGATCGCCAGGCCTCTGCTTGACTTGTGCGCTGAAGAACTGACTGACCGATGGCTGGACGATAGAACATCACCTTTCCCGTTTCTCCTTTTCTTCCTCTACCCTTTCTAAGGCATCATTTCTGTCCCCGTTGCTTTCAATCTTTCAATCTTTCAATCTTTCAATCTTTCATTACCCCCAATTTTAATCTCTAGCCCTTCCTTCTTGCCAGACCTTCAGACTTAGAAAGTCAACGGGACCCTCAGAACATCTCTCCTTGGGGATCTCAGCAGCTCAATGTCCCTTTAACACGTCTGAGGGAGAGCACTCTTTTTCTCCTCCTGACAACTTGTTCTTTTGTAAGTCTTTCCTATGTTAGCCAATAGCACCAGTGGCTGACTAACTGCCCAAGCCCAAACCTAGAACTCTCTGTATTTTCACTGCTTCCCTGGCCTCTTTCCATTGAGTCCGTCAGCAGGTCCAGTCCGCGCGCCCGTAATGCCGGGCGACTTCCTCATCCCCACCACCCTAGCATTCTCAGCAGGGTCAAGGGGTCTCGGTCATCTCTCTTGCTGGCGTTCTTCTTTTCTGAAGTCCATTTCCCACACAATAGCCTGGGTAAGCCTCTAAAAGTGTGAATGGGACCATGTCAATCTCCTGTGTAAAATCCTCCAGTCACTCCTGCTTGCTCTGTCAAACTTATCAGTTCCCTGCTCACGTATTTTCTCTGGGTTGGCACTAGACTGTCAGTTTCTTGAGGACAGAGGTGTTGGCTTGTCACTGGCTTGGTCTCAGTATCCAGAATATAATAATATAACATAATATGCATATGCCCCCCCCCCTTTTTTTTAAAGGATGAGCTTTGGAAGATCCAGGAGAAACTAGAATGTTACTTTGGCTCCTTGGTTGGCTCAAATGTGTACATCACGCCTGCGGGATCTCAGGGCCTACCCCCCCATTATGATGATGTCGAGGTAAGAGAAAAAAATTGCACAGCGAAGGAAAGGTGAATGCCAGGTGCCAGGGCTCAGCTCCCATGATTCTCTGAGGCTCGTTGGCAGGCCACTGCCCACATTTTCTGTGTGGGCTCTTGTGATCTTGCCCTCACCTAAATGCTGGGCCAAGGTCAATCCCACCAAGCTGGTTTCCTCTTCCTTTTACAGGGAGAGATTGTTTCCAACTTTAGTCATACAAAGAGCCACACATGCCTGTGAATCAAGTAATTACTGGAGTGACCAAAGGACATGTCTCTGGCTTTTTCTTTACATTCAAGTGTAAGGTGAAGTCACAGAGAATCGTCCCAGCTGCTTTCATCTTGTCGTTTTGTTATCGAAGCCCATCTCTGTGTACACATGGGAATACATTTACTATGTAGATATTCCCATTTGCGAAAACCTTTGGGACAGCTTGAACGGGTGACATGATTTCACCTCAGCTCTAGTTTCCCCCCAAAAAAGGGACTTCTTGTCATAGATATTTCTTTTTCATAATTTTATTTTTGTACTAACAGAAAATGTGAATGAATACAGAATCAAAAGTCCTTCTTGCTAGCCCTTCCTTTTTCCTTTGAGGGTAAGTTAGTATCAGTATGGTTTCTAAACACAATTAAAAAAATACATGTATAAAGCATCAAAACATCTTTTACAGGATGATGACTAAAGAAACTGTAGTTTATTTTAATCTGCACACGCCCTTTCAGTATTTGGGATTTTAGACATTTGGTACTGGCTGAAGCTTGACTTTTCCACCGGGGATTGTGGGCGTTCCCGCTGTCTGATAGAAGAACTGCAGGATTGAGATAGCGGGGTGTAAAGGGCCCCCCAAAAAGGAAAGAATGAACACCCGTTCAGCATTAGGGTTTATGAATACACCCCAATTCTTGTAACTTTCCTTTAAACGTGGAGAGAAATGGAGATACGATCCTTTATTTTTGTTTCTAATCTGGAATGTGTACTTTGCCTAGGCCCTTGGAGAGCTAGATAGCAGTGCTTTGTCACCTGAGCTGTCGGCTTCTCTCTGATCCCCTGGTCTCTGGCCCTGTAGGTGTTCATCCTGCAGCTGGAGGGCGAGAAGCACTGGCGCCTCTACCGCCCCACGGTGCCCCTGGCCCGAGGGTACAGCGTGGAGGCCGAGGACAGGATTGGGAAGCCAACGCACGAGTTCACGTTGAAGGTACACATCTCTCTCTTTTTTTTACCTTTATCATACGTATATTAAAACATCATTTCACATATGATGTATTGTCTTTATAATAATACACTTCCATGTACCCACTCCCAACCTTTGCTTCATTTTTTTATAAAATCATTTTATTGGGGGCTCCTACAACTCTTATCACAATCCATACATACATCCGTTTTGTCAAGCATATTTGTCCATTTGTTGCCCTCATCATAGAATACCTCTTAATTATGTAGTGCTGCTGTGAAAGAAATGTCACAAGGGGGGGCTTTCATGAACAAAGGTTTATTTTCCTCACAGTTTAGGAAACTGAAAGTCTTAAGTCTAGGTCACTGAGTCAATGGCTGGCTTTGGGGGAAGGTCCTGCCTCTTCCAGGTCTGTTCCTGGGTTTCTTGGCCAAACTTCCTATGGCAGGACATCTTATCTTTTCCCATCTGTGCCTCCTGTCCGTGCATGCTCTGTGTACTCAAAAGTGATGAATTTAAAATATACTCGGCACTGATAGGGCCTCATAAGCATGGCAAAGCAAAACCTGGTTCCCACGTGGATTACATCTGCAAGAAATGAGTTCGGCCGCAGTCAAACCTACCATTGTCTCCTCAGGAAGAAGATGGACTATCTCCTGTAAAGACTTAGAGCCTCAGAAACCCTGTCTAGGGGCAGCTTTCCGCTGGAATGGGCTCCATGGCCGTGGGTGGTTGGTACAGTTGAATGACTGGGTACGGCTCTTCTCTCCATAGTCTTTGTAACGCCACCAAATGACGGGGTGGGAATATGCAAATAGGGTGTGCGGGACTAACATGAGGGGACTGGCCAGTTTTGCCCTTCTGCTGGCTATAAAGTGAGACGTTTCAGAAGCGAGGAGAGAGAAACAGGCCTCTGTGGAAAAGCGGTGGCAGTGGCAACACCAACAGCATGAGACAGCGGCAGGCCCCTGGAATGAGGGAAGCCAAGTGCCGTTGAGCAGGAGGTTGGCATGCAGAGTGGGGTGCTCTCTGGCATATATCAGTGCTAAAGGGGCTTTTTAAATACTTGCCTGAGCAGGAAAGAGGCCGAGAAACTGGGTGGCTGGGGATGGGTACAACTGAGAAGAAATGCCACAGACAAAAGAACTGTATCCTTAATATTTCTGATCCTAACTTTTAACCATTAGCTTCCCTCATAAGCCCCATGACCTTGAGTATTGTCTTTGAGTTCTTTGTGACCACTGCAATAGATTACCAAACCACGCAGGGGAGTAGAGTGCCACAAGAGATACAGGGTCAGAGGGCAGAGGCATGCCTGGCCTCTCTTCATAGGAATCATCCTTAGGCAGATGTGGAATTGGATTCTTCTTCCCCCAGAGGAAGGTAGGGGCTGCTTTCACGCTATTTCCTCAGGGACCAGAGGCAACTACTGTTTTGTGTATTTCTCTTTTTCCTAAGTCAAGTTCAGGGGTCAGGTTTTGTGTCTGCAAAACATAAGCATCCCAGTGGGAGCATATCTAAGAGTCTTGATGCAAAGGGTCTTTCGTTCCAGTTGCCCAGTTTCTAAAGGTGATTTGGTGGTTGGTACTTGTAGAGTGAGCTGAAAGATTTCAATGGGTCAGTTCTTAGAGCCTTGTTTTTGGCTACTGCATTCAGTGCAGTTTGAACTTCTTCGTTCAGCACCATTGGTTCTCGCTCATGTGCTACCTCCTGAAGTGGTGGTCCACTCGTTCTTTTTGGTACAGTGACTCTGTGTATTCTTTCCCTCTTCTCTTGGAGTTTAGTGCATCTTTCAGTATTTGCTTATGGAATCTTTCAAAATTGCAATGCAAGGCCTTAAAGTTTTCTTGAATTTGTTCCTTTCCAGATATGATGAACATGTTCTTCCTTCTTGTTTTTTTTTTTTTATTTTAGGTCTCTGCACATTTTGATATAGTATTTGGCTTTGTTTTCTTGAATTACCCTTTGAAATTTTCTAGGCAGCTCTTGACTTCATCCTTACTTCCATTTGCTTTAGCTACTCTACAGTTTAGAGCAAGTTTTAGAGTCTCTTCGGACATCCACTCATATTTTCTTTCTTTCATATCTTTTTAATGACCTTTTGGTTTCTTCATGAATGATGGTCATGTCCTCCTCCAGCTCAGCAGATCACCTGTCTTTAGTGTTTCACGTTTCAAATCTGTCCTTGAGATATTCTCGAAATTCAGGTGGGGGTAGACTCAAGGTCGTATATTGACTCTTATGGGTGTTTTAATTTTCTTCAGCTTTATCTTGAGCTTACATATGAGCAATTGATGGTCTGTTCCACAGTTAGCCCCTGGTCTGGTTTTAGCTGCTGATACTGAGCTTCTCCATTGTGTCTTCCCACAGATGTAATCAATTTGATTTCTGTGTATCTATCTGGAGAAGTCCATGTATATAGGCACCTTTTGTGTTGTTGAAAAAAAGGTATTTGCTATGAACAAATGGTTTTTCAAAATGCTATCGTGTGATCTCCAGCTTCTTTCTGTCACCAAGCCCATATTTCCAACTACTCTTCCTTCCTCTTTGTTTCCAACGTTTACAGTCCAGTCTCCAATAACTATCAATGCATCTTGATTGCATGTTTGATCAATTTCTGACTGAAATTGATGGAGTTCTTCATCCCTACCTTTTGTGGTTTCTGCATAAATTTGAATAATAGTATAATAGCTATGTTGATTGGGTTTCCTTGAAGGTGGAGAGATATAGTCTGATCACAGATAGCAGTGTACTTCATGATGGATTTCGTAAGATCCTTTCTGATGAGGAGCGCCTCACCATTCCTCTTACAGTATTCCCAGCATGGAAAATCATTTGATTTTCTGATTCAAAATGGCCAGTACCAGTCCAATTCAGCTTACTACGGCCTAGGATATCGATTTTCATGAGTTCCATTTCCTTTTTTACCACTTCCAATTTTCCTAAATTCATACTTCACACATTCCAAGTTCCATTCATCAGAAGGTTTTTGCAGCAGTTTCTCTTTACCTTGATTCCTGCCCAGTCAGCAAATGAAGACCCCAAAGGCTCCACTCACGGCTTTACACAGTTCCCATCACCGTTACTGACTCCCCTGCAAAACCAGCTCCTCCTCCGTCACATTCGGAGTGCCCTGGGACTGGGGCCCCTCTGCCAGCAGGGTCTCCCACAGTGTTCTGCTTCCTTTGTTCAGGCTCTCCTTGCTGACGATGCCTCCCAGTTCTGCATAAGGTTTTCAAGGCTTCCTCCTCCAAGGTGGGGAGCCTAGTCCTTCTTCTTTGTCGGTTCTTAGTGTGGCAGCATCGCTGAAACCTGTTCACTTTGGGTGACTGCACTGGCACTTGACACACCAGTGACATAGCATCCAGCAGCACAGTAAGCTCTTACTTCCTAATAAACCCTAGAATTAGGAGTGTTCATAGAGTTAGGAGTGCTGTGAGTGCTGTGTGGCCACTGAATGGATTAAGCTTTAATCACTAAATCATTGAAGAATCCAACAGAGAAGTAGAGTGTGCTATGGGAGAGACAGGCTGGCATCAGAATTGGTCAGAAGTTTGGAGGCATGTCTGTCCTTGGCCTCATCGGAATCAGCTGGGATCCTCCCTGCTTGTGAAGGCCGAGGAGGTCAGATGCCATCCTCAGGCCATTCCTACTGTTCCAATAATCTTGATTTACAAAAACAGGATTTGACCCACTGGCCATAGTTTCCAGAGTGTGGTTCAAGATTATAAAAAACAATGCAACATAGTTTCCTGTTGTTGATAGCAGGCAGAGATTTTAAAACTAAGAAGCACTGAGGAAGAATTAGACACTAATGACAACTTCGATGCAAGATGGAAGAAATATAAAATCCCTGACTGTTTGCAACTATGCCAAGTCTTAGAAAGTATGAAATGCCCAAAGGGGCTTTGTTTTCTCCCTTCGTGGGAAAGGAAGCCCACGGGCAGTTTCTTGTGGGTCTCCTGGTTCTGCTGCCTGTTTCCCTACTACTGCTTCTTGCCCTCTCTCACTATCGCAGCAAGGTGTTCACAACTCTGTGTGTCTCCTGGATGAGGCTTCTTGGACACAAACGACACACTCCATCCTTGGCTCTTCTTTCTTGGTTGTGAGAACTCCCTTTCTGTCTCTGGATGGTTCCTTTTAAGCCTTGCAGAGTGACCAATCTCCTCGTTAGGGTAGGTTCCATACACGTTATTTACATGATCCCTCCCCACAAGGGTGCCATGCATCTTATTAACATATTCCCATCCAATCTTTATGTCGTCTGGCTGGTGCTGTGGGCTGAGTAATGGGCTGATAATGGGAGGGTTGGTGGTTCAAACCCACCAGCTGCTCTGGGGGAGGACGAGGCTGTCTGCTCCTGTGAAGATTTATCGTCTCAGAAACCCTATATAGAGTTGCTAAGAGTCAAAACCAACTTGATGGCAGTGGATGAGTTTACCCAACCTTTGGGTGACAGTTATGAGACCACGCCGTTAGACAAAAGTATCAGGAGGAACCAGTCCCTGGATAAAGGCATATGCTTGGAAAGGTCGAGGGTCCGTGAGAAAGAGGAAGCCCCTCCAGAAGGTGGGTTGACGGAGTGGCTGCAAAATGGACTCCAGCAGAAGTCGTGAGCCTGGCGGGTTTCGCTCTGGTGCCCCCAGGCCTGCTGTGAGCTGGAGCTGACTCAACAGCAGCTAACAACCACAACCAGCACCTAGGATGAGGCGAAAGACAATCAGCCTCTAGAGCAGCGGTTCTCAGCCTGTGGGGCTCGAATGACCCTTTCACAGGAGTTGCTTAAGACCATCGGAAAACACATGTCCAAAGGCCTTAGGAACCGAGACACCGCTCCTCTGTCCGTCTCCAGGCAGGTCCACCCACACGCAGATACATCCACAGACCAGACTGTTACCCATGCTACGCCATGCTTCAAGACAAAAGGTCATTTATTTGTCGCTAGAAATAAATATTTCACAATATATAATTAAATATTGTTTTTGTGATGAATCACTATGCTTTAATTATGTTCACTTGGTAACAATGAAAATACATCCTGCATATCAGATATATACATGACGACTCATAACAGTTGACATTGACGAAGTAGCAATGAAAATAATTTTACGGTTGGGGGTCACCACCCCATGAGGAACTCTGTTCAAGGGTCTCGGCATGAGGAAGGCGAGAACCACTGCTCCGGAGCCTTCAGACAGCATGGCCCTGGCTGACTTGATTTCAGACTTTGAGCTTCCTGAACTGTAAAGCAGTATACGTTTCTGAGATTTGACTTCGGTTTGATGTCCTTTGTTACGGCAGTGCTGGTAAAGATACCTGATCAGAATAAGGTTTCCTTGGCTGTACTGGATAAAAATCACACACCAAGCACACACCTCTCCCCCACTTCCCCGTCTGTCCTCCGCTTTGTTTGCAGCGCATTCACTGCCGGTAGACTGATTGTTTCGTTTCTTGGTTGTATCTTTTTCTTTCTTCCCTTTCTGGGACTATTGTCTTTCCCAACTCAAATGTTCTACTTGAGGCCTGGTGTTTGTTGTGCTCCGTGTTCTACCCCCGGAACCTTGAGGGGTGCTGGGGGTGCTGAGTGAAGCTGCGTCGAAGGCCTCGCTTGTGCGCCAGTGCAGACACTCGGGGAAGGGGAGCCACCAGTACCAGTAGAGCAAGCCTGTCTGTCCCCAAAGGCTGACGTTTCGTCACAGTTTGGTGTTAGCAGGCTAAAGAAGCAGCCTATCTCGCTCTTAGGGACATGCAACAGGGCTTCAAAAAGTTCATAGGAAAATTCCGTTTTCTTTCCATTCCGTGCTTCCATGAACTTTTTGAAGCCCTCTCATAGAGATTTATGTATTGCCATTTGGTTTACAAAATATCTTAAGAAAAAGTTAAACCGATTTCTTGAGCTCTTGCTCTAGGGCTTCCTTGACCCCTGAATCGAAGAGCCGCGTTTCATGTGTATCTGACCTGAGCTTGTGAATGAAGAAGTGAGTCTCTCACCTTACGGTAACAGGCTCGTCACTGTCCAGCCCGCAGGAGCCCAGCATGCACACCAGCTGTGATTCACTCTCGAACTCCAGACGCTGGCTCACAGAGTCCCTAGAGGACAGGGTAGCACTGCCCCTGTGACTGTCATGCTTTTTGGCCGTAGAAAGCCCTGTGTTCCTCCTGTGGACCAGCTGGTGGTTTCGAACTGCTGACCAAATGCGTAACCAGGGCTCCTCGTGAATCACTCGGTGTGGCTTTTGTCATGGAGAACTAAAATCCAAGCCTATATTTATCTCTGTAAAACAAACAGGACTAAGAGGGCACATTCCTTATTAACACTCCTCCCCTCCTTGTTCGCCTCTTTCAGCCCGGTGACTTGCTCTACTTTCCCAGAGGGACCATCCATCAAGCAGAGACCCCTCCAGGACTGGCCCACTCTACTCACGTGACCATCAGCACCTTCCAGAACAGGTAAGCACTCCTACCCTTGGTCCCTGGGACAGCTCTCAGCTGTGGCCCACGGCGGCCCCTTGCAGAGAGATGTGAGTGATTGGCCACTGTCTGTCCCCATTCATCCAGAGCTCTGGCTTCAGGCTCCCCTGGAGTCTCACGTCTGAGACTGGCCCTCGTTGTACTACTGAGAGCATGGGGAATTGCAGCTGCAGGTTCACCCTGGTTTCGCTGATGCTAGAACTGGCTCTTCGTCGGATGTAAGGTTTCCCGTGATCACGGCCCACGAAGGCAAAGTCGGCCAGGCAGTCTGGAATCACGGGAATGACAATCGCATGTCCCCACACAGTTCCAGCGAAAGCACGTTCCTTTTTAGCAGAGTGCCTCCTCACGTGTCAGGGACAGGGAGGCCGTGGCATCTGAGTTCTTTCCAAGCTGCAGGGAAAACCCCTGCCGTTAATGAATTGACCCAGCAAGCAGGTACCCGGCTCTGTGCAAAAAAGCAAGCACGGTATTGAAGAGGCCACGAAAGAACTTCTATTTGGAAATGATGGCTGGAGAAGAGACAGGCGTGTAAACAGTTGCCAAATACCACGGTTCATCCTATGGTAGATTCACAGAGGAGACACTTGGGACTTAGGAAGGCATTTAAGTCAGTGAGGCATCAGAGGATCTTCAGAAATGTCTTGCCTTCGGAGCTGAGTGAGTCTTGAAAGATGAGTAAGCAGGGTGGGTCAGAGGCCAGAGGAGGAGAGGAACTTCCAGGCCCAAGGGACAGCAAGTCCCCTCCTACCTTCAAGCCTTCAGTTGCAAAACAAGTCGGGGGGCATCCCTCTGCTTTCTCCTCCGGTGTCCCAGTGTTGAACGAACCTGTGCTTACTGGGAGAACCACGGTAAAGTCTGGCCTACTTCTCTGCTAGACTTTCATTATAAGAAATGTTCTTGTCAGTGTGCCAATGGGGAACAGAAACTCAGCCAGGCTGCCCCAGGGCAGGGCCCACGGAGAGCCTGAGTCATACGAACTATAGAAAGACCCGGCTGCAGAGAGGCTGGAACCAGAGTTCATTTGCAATCGTCTGCAGCCACTGAGGTGTCCTGGGAACCTCCATTCTGCTGTCCTTCTGATGTTCCAGAGTTAGTGTTGACTCAGCTGCTCCCACGTAGCCCTGTCTTCATTTTGCCACCAACTGGTTGTTCTACGACTAGGTTTTCTTCACGACATTGGCTCCTCGCAAGGCTCCATCAGTTACTTCTCTGCCCCCCGTCTCAGCGAACCCACCAGCGTTGCGTCTGCTGGTCACTGCCTGACTCGCCGTTGCCCTAACCCCGCTCCTTTGTGGGTCGAGGTGGGAGTTCCGGTGGAGAGGCTGTAACGCTCGCTGGACGCTGCGTCTGGTGCTCCTTCAGCTTCGGCAGCACGACGAGCGGCTCTTCGGAGCCTCTAGTGTCGGAGAGCAGCAGGTTGATCTAACCGTGGCACCCACATGACCCCCAAAGACCTGTTCCTCCTCAGCCTGTGAACAACCCGCGATCGAATCGGACTCTGACGAGCACGGAGCACTGCCAACCCCTCTTGAGTTCCTCCTGGCGCTGTAGCGCATGCCCTCCACCCATCGCCCTGAGAGGAGGCAGGTGACTTGTCCTGCCCCAAGGGCTGCGCCGAAGTCACACCCAGATGAAAAGCGATGATGCCACAGGTGGTGGATGGCTTGGGGACCGGCTCTCTCATGTAGCTTTTGCCCTCCTTTGCCGTTTTTCCAGCAGGGAAGCATAAACACGTTAGTGTTGCCTACTGTGAGTGCGAAGCAGCAAAAGGCCCGCTGTGACTTCCATTTGGGGCATAGCTGGCGGTTTGAAACCCACTGCTGACAGAAAGGAGCATTGTAAGCAGCTAAGAAAGGCTTAAAGGGAGCAACCCTACAGAGGCAGGTTCTTGCAGTGGCCCATACAGAGGAACGAGCCGATTCTAAATGCCCCCGAGAATGCAACCGAGGCTTATTCCGACATGTTATTTTTGGCCCCTGGCTTCTACTTTCCATCACAGCGAAACCATCTTTAGAGCTTAGCAAGCTGCAGGGTCAATTGCTCTGAAATTGTTCTTGGTGAGCGTTTTATTGAGAAATGTGCCTTTTAAAAAAAATCAGGATAAATTATAATACAATGCCATGTTTAACTGTAGGTAAGTTCACAGTCCAGGGATAGGGGAGAGGGCTGGTGTCCCAAATTTATTTCTTTTGGATTCTGTAATGCTTATTAAAATCTCCAGTGAAGTTCTTGTCACAGATATTTGCATTGTTGTAAGCAAACTACAACAAAAATTGGATCCCTTGTACTTTCAGTGTGATGACAATGTGTGATTCATTCTCTGGCACCTGAAGGGATGTCACAGATCAAGCCCAGATTTTTTCGTAGTGAGCGTCAGGCAGCGGAGTGAAGGGAGGGAAACTGGTTCATGAGGCCTGAGGTTTCTACACTGAGTAATGGCACATTCTGCTCCACACGCACCGGAGCAGCGGTGTCTTAGTGTGCCTGCGCCGCTCCAGCACGGATACTCCAACGGGTGCCCTTAAGGAGCAGCAATTCGTTTTCTCACCAGTGATTCTGGAGTCTGAAAGTCCAAATGCGGGGTTCTGCCTTGTTGATTGATTCCTTAGCCCAAGGCCTCCCTTGGTTCCTGGGGCCCTCACTTGGCACAGAAAGCCCGATTCCCAAATGGGTGACCAGATTTTAACATTGGGAAAGCGGGACACCATTGATAAAACTCATGTCCTGGCGAAATAGCCACCTGGCAGCCGAAAACCGTATACTTGTCGTGCTTGTCGTGCATTCTTTCCAAAAGTTGGGACTTTTTAAAACGCCAAGGGATGTGGGAAAAATTGTTAAAAATCGGGACGTCTGGTCACCTTAATCCACAGACCTAATCAAACCCAAACCCACTGCCCCCAGGGCATTCCAACTCATAGCCACCCTCTAGGACAAAGGAGGACTGCTCCTCCCGTGTCGGAGGTGAGTTCCATATTGGACTGCTAATTGCAAGGTCATCGGTTTGAAACCACCACCTGCTCGGTGGGGGAAAGAGGAGGCTTTCTACTCCCGTAGTGACAGCCTCAGAAACTCACAGGGGCAGCTCTACCCTGCTCTGCAGGGTCGCTCTGAGTCCACATCGCATGCTGGCAGTGTGTTTGGAGTTGGGATCTTTACGGGGGCAGACTGGCATGTCTTTCTCCTGAGCGGCAGCTTGTGGGTTAGGCGTCCCACACGTTTGGAGTAGATACCATTCAGTCCGTAATAGGCAGGTACATTGAAACCCAATCTGTAGCGTTTGGCTTTAGAGTTTAAGACTTTAGGTGTATTTTGCATGTGTTCATGGTTAATTGTGCTTTTCTTGTTGCCTCTTCTAGTTGCTGGGGAGACTGTCTTTTGGATACCATTCCTGGGCTTGTGTTTGATATTGCAAAGGAAGACGTGGCATTACGGGCTGGCTTACCCCGGCAGCTGCTCCTGGTAAGGAGTATAGACAGGTGGGGGAGAAAGGAGGGCAGGTGCCTGCAGGTGAGCCAAAACCTTAGCCTGCCTTCCTCCTCAGATAAACCAAGCCTGTCTCTTCCTGTGCTGACCGCTGGGGTGTATGGGGTACAGAGCGTGTAGTGCTCTGTTACACGGTCATCCTGAGAATGGGGGTGTTGTGGAAATGTCAATCTCAGTATTTCACATGGCTGTAGCAGGCAGTAGAAGGGGTCCTGGTGGCATAGGGGTTATGAGTTGGGCTGCTAACGGCAAGGTCAGCAGTTCAAAATCACCAGCGACTACACAGGAGAAAGATGAAGCTTTGACTCTCATAAAGATTGACACACACAGCGGGCATTTCTACTCTATGCTATAGGGTCGCTATGAGTCAGCATCCACTCGAGGGCAGGGAATTGTGCCAGGCAGTTAGACTACTGGCTGAAGTGATGCGTGCATAAAGAACTACGGCCATGCCCTCGGACTGGAGTAGCCACACCTGTCCGCAGGTTACTAATAAGAGAAGCGTTCCACAGCGACCCCGGTGCTTTGGTTTCCTCCTTGTTTTCGGAAGTCAGCAGGGGCAGTTTGCCCGGTTTTGAGGAGTGCATTAGTCTGAGGGGAGCAGAGCTGCTCGCTGCCTGAAACGGTCCCCAAAGAGAGGGACTCAACTTTTCCAAAGACATTCTGAGGCTGCCCTGCATTTACAGGGTTCCCTCTGTCCAGGCAAAATGCGGGAAAATCTATCATTTTAATTTTTTTCTTCTTCTCACAAATAGGCAACGTAGGATGAGTGGTGGTCACAGGAGAGGGAGGGTCCCAGCCTGCTCCCCATCCCCAGAGTCTGCGGTGTCGGCCCTGGGTGCGGCGCTCAGCACAGTTCTGCCGGGGTGGATGCCAGCGCTCCTTTCTCTGTGTCCAGCAGGTGGAAAGCACAGCGATCCGAAGGAGATTAAGTGGCTTCCTGCGGATGCTTGCAGACCGGCTGGAGAGCACCCAAGAACTGCTGCCCTCAGACATGAAGAAGGATTTCGTTATGAACAGACTCCCGCCTTACCACGTGGGGGATGGCACGGAGCTCTCAACACCAGGTGGGGTTGGCTGTTTCCTTCCAGGGCACGAAGACTAACCAAGATGGGCTATTCTGAGCTCTCCCGGGCGGGGGAGGGGGGGGCTCCTCTTTGAGCAGAGGAAAATAGGAAGCATTTAGTGTCAGCGGGGACCCAAATCCATCTGTAGTGTGCTGTGGTTGGGTCAGACATGCTGCATGCAACTTTAGCATCCAACCTGCTTTTCACCATGTGTGCGCAAAAGCTGCATCCCAGCATGATGGGGAACCAACCCTGATAGTCTGAGTGAGAACCAGGTAAGAGGGGGTTTCAGTCGTCTGAGTGGGAACCAGGTAAGAGGGGGTTTCAGTCGTCTGAGTGAGAACCAGGTAAGAGGGGGTTTCAGTTGTCTGAGAACCAGGTAAGAGGGGGTTTCAGTCGTCTGAGAACCAGGTAAGAGGGGGTTTCAGTCGTCTGAGTGAGAACCAGGTAAGAGGGGGTTTCAGTCGTCTGAGTGAGAACCAGGTAAGAGGGGGTT
>NW_022103903.1:19058133-19095438 GCF_000313985.2 Echinops telfairi | reverse complement strand
GAACCAGGTAAGAGGGGGTTTCAGTCGTCTGAGTGAGAACCAGGTAAGAGGGGGTTTCAGTCGTCTGAGTGAGAACCAGGTAAGAGGGGGTTTCAATCGTGAGAACCAGTAAGAGGGGGTTTCAAGGAGTCTGTGGGCCAGTTCCAGTAGAGTGTATTCTCCTTTCCCCATGAGCTCTGTGAAGCCTCTTCAGATGGTTACGAGCACCCTGGCATTTCTTCATCATCTTCAGTTTCAAAGATGTCAGCTTCGAGATATTCTTGTAGGGATTAGCCTGGGGGGAGGGGAGGGGAGGGGAAACCCAACAGAAGCACAAGAGTGCCCCAGGCTAGCACTGCCATTCCCTACATCCTAGGTGACTGATTTCTGGCAGACTTAGCATGTGAACGGCATGACAGATGGATGTTTCCATCCACACTCTTGTAATGAGGCAAAGTTTAAGTTGACTGGCTTAGGGCCATGAGGAATGCCAACTGGCATTCCAGACTCGGGTGAGGTGGGGCGCATCTCAGGAAGAAGGTGTTGGAGATCCCTGCAGGTGAGAGTGGCATTACCTGGATGGTGGAGGGAGGGTGGGGTGGAAGGGGGAACCCATTACAGGGATCTATACATAACCTCCTCCCTGAGGGACGGTCAACAGAAAAGTGGGTGAAGGGAGACGATGGACAGTGTAGGATATGACAAAATAATAATTTATAAATTATCAAGGGTTCATGAGGGTGGGAGAGCGGGGAGGGAGGGAAAAATGAGGAGCTGATGCCAGGGGCTTAAGTGAAGAGCACATGTTTTGAGAATGATGAGGGTAACGAATGGACACACGTGCTGTACACAATTGATGTATGGATTGTGTTAAGAATTTTATGAGCCCCCAATAAAATGATTATTTTTAAAAAGTGTTGGAAAGAGTCTCCTGGATCTGGGTCAGTGTTGGGAGGTTTTTGGAAGCAGGGCTTGTCCCTGGACTGGGTGCTGTCAGAAAGGAGGATGATTGGCTACCTCTTCTGGAGGTTGTTGGGTGTCATTAGTTGACTCAGACTTCCCACAACCCTGTGTGATGGAGTCCCACTGCCCCTTGGGGGTTCTTAGGCTGCGGTCTTTGTGGGAACAGATCGTCAGGTCTGTCTCTGGAGAGCCAGGGTGGGCTCACACTATCAGTTGTGTCACCAGAGCACCTATCTACAAGGCAGGAGGGACGAAATGCAGCCGAGGCCGTAGTTGGTGAAGCAGCCGCAGCTGCTCATTAGCCAGGTGTCTTGGTGGTCAGTGCTGCTGTAACAGTCATGCCACAAGTGGGTGGTTTTGGCCAACAAATTGATTCTCTCCCAGTTTAGTAAGCTTGAAGTCCAAATTCAAGGGAAGCTGTTCTCTGTCCTCTCCTTTCAGCATTTGTGGGCCTAGTGTCCCTTGGCCTTCTCCGTGTATCTTTCCAGCAGCCTCCCCGGGGTCCCAGGAGTTGTCGGCACTTGGAGGCTTGGTCTAAGGGACGCAGTCCTTTCCTAGGTCTTCTTGCTTGGTTGTAGTCAGTCCCTCTGCTCAGTCGTCTCTGCCATTTCATCTCTTGTAACATCAGGGCTGTGACCTGAGTAAGGGTGGGGCATCTCACCCTTATCCCCTTACAACCGATGGGCAGATCTCATCATTTACCTAACTGCCAAACTACATAAATGCCAGTCCCCTGAGAATCACAGTCTAGTTGACACATAACAGGGAGGACGCGCTTCAGGCCTAACACGGGGATAAGGATGCTGTTGGATCATTTGCTATCGTTTAGGTGGTAGTCTTGGTGGGCTTTTTTCTGAGAGCAGACAAGAGTGTGGCAGGACCTCATTCTTGTCTTGATTCATCACATCACACAGTGGCCTTGTCTGATGTCGGTGCTGTGAGGTGACTGAGCTCAACAAGGGGACACTCCAGCCTGACTGTGAGCACCAGGCCACCTGTCAGATTGCTTTTTCTCTTTCTCCCAGGGGCTGAATGAGAGGATTATTTTTACTAACTTTTATAAAGCCTCTATCATCAGTAGAGAACCAATGAAATAGGCAACTTCTTGGTCTAGGCTATCATTTCTACAACCTTTATTCGATGTTTTTAAAAATGATATTTTGTTGTTGCAAAACATACATCAATTCAGCAGCTTTTGTGTACCAGTACCATCAATTACATGTTTTATGTAGTCATTCTCACCTTTTCCTGAGTTTTTCCTCCCCAACCCAGCATGAATTCACCACGTAAGATTACTGTCTCATCCTTTGAATGACTGTTGTCCATTTAATAACCCCATCTCTGAAGCTCTTAAAGGAGCCTAATGCTCAAGGCTGACTGTTTTTACTAATTAAGCTAAGGTATCGTTTGGCTTTAAGATGATTTCAAGGGATATTTTTTGGCTTAAGGTGTAAAGATTATCTCAGGCAATAATTCCTAGGCTTCGTCCAACTTTCAAGGTTCTAGGAAGTCTAGAGTCCATGAGGATTTGAAATTCTATTGTGCAGTTCCCCTTTGATCTGGACTCTTAGGGAATCTTTGATCAAAGACTATCTAGCTCTGGGTCCCATGGCAGAGAAGGCAGTTAGTCACAGAGGTGCTTAGTCACACATTGCATATCCTCCTCCTATTCCTGAGCTTCTTTCTTCCTCTGTTCTAGGAAAACAGAACAATCGCCGTGCTTTGAATGGCCGCTTGCAAGCTTTCTATAAACCCTAGGCACTACACACCCAAGTAGGTAATAAAACAGAGGCACTAAACATGTCACTAGGCCCATTAGCTGGTTTGCTCCCTGAGACTATGCCCCTAAACTTCCAATCCGTTGCCCATAATAACCTCAGCAGCCACTCTTTGTGGTGATTGTTTTAAATGCATCACACAACATTTGCCCATTTAGCTTTTTGGAGGTTTCTAAGTTATTGATGGATATTTCAGTAACTGGCTGTGCCAGCCTACTTTTGATCAACCTGGTACTCCCTTCCACCCTTGGTAACCATGAATAAAGTGTACACTCGATTTGTTTCCCTCTTCTTTTTATACATGCGATCATACAATCGTGTGATTGATGTATTTCAGTCAGCATCATGTCTCCTAGCTCCATCCGTATTGTTGCATGGATCAAGACCTCCCTTCTCTTACTGGCTCAGTAGTAGTCCTCCTTGTTCATCTGGTGTGGGCAGTGAGGTTGTTTCCACTCTGGGGCTGTTGGGAGTCATGCCTGAGGCCGAGGCTGCTCTCTGGTCTTCTGGCGCTCTGGCGCCCAGTGGGTGCTGGGCAGAGGGGAGTCAGTTTTCTGTCTGGTTTTCAGGAGCTTGCTCCCAGTGAGGTACCTTTGGGCAGTCTCCCCAGCAGAGGGTGCACGGGGTCCGATTTCCCCACATCCTCACCAGAGACTGTTATCTTCTAGCTTTTATTCATTCCTTTACATCTTAGCCGTCACTGTGGTTTTGATTCGCATGTCTCTACTGGCTAATGGCAGGACCTCTGCCAAAAAGAAACACCTTAGTTTCTTATGTGCAGGCGTGTCACATTCTACGCAGGCATCCGGTGCTGGAGCTGGACAGTAGGTTTTCAAATCCAAGTGTGAGCCCTCTGTCAACATTCCTGTTGCTCTGGGGGCCGTTTGCCATTCCACATACAGTTGGGGGTTGGCTTTTCCATTTGGAGGCTTTCGCGGGTTTTGATTGGGATTGGGTTAGATCTATCCTTCACTTTGGGTATAATATAAAAGAGCTTCAAAAGTATGTGGAAAAACAATGAAAAGACAGTGAAAATTTCCTCTAAGTGTTTTGAAGCCCTCCAATATTGACATCTTAATATGCCGTCTCCGGATCCAGGAATACGAACCATGATTTCATTTACTCCAGTCTGCTTTCATGTCTTGCAGCCGTGGTTTAGTCGTTTTCAACGTGTAAGCCCTTCATGTCTCTAGTTGGATTTTTCCTAGACATTTTAGTCTTAGGTGCTATTGGATTGTTTCCCCAATTTCCCTTTGATTTCTCATAGCTGGTGTAAAAAAATCCCATTTTTTGACCTTGTACTCTGCAAATATTTTATTTTATCGTAATGCTGGCAGGCGGCCTTTAATATGACACGGCGCTTGAGTGGGGAACTAGTCATTGGTGGGGCGGGCCCTGACAGTCTTGCCCGGTGTGCTCGGGCAGACAGAGCAGCAGCTCGAGGGGAGAGGAGAGGCTGGAGCCGAGCAGAAGGCACTGTGGCCCTGCTCTGTGACCTCGCTCTTGCTTCCAGGGCATCATCTACGTAGTGTACTTGCCAGCTTGAGAGGCGGGCTTTACAGTGTTTGTGGAACATTATCTTTTAATTCCATTTTCCCCACCCACTTTTTGAGGCCTACTCTCACATTGTTACTCATCTAGTGGTGGGTCTTCACTGCAAGAGCGAGAGTTGAAGGATGTAAATGACATTTTTTGGCATCACTAAGAGGAATACTTGCTTTGCAGAAGACAGCCCAGATGTTTGAATTCAGCTGAAAACGGTTAGGGTGCTTAATATCAATAACTGCACCCAAAAATGGGTCGGAACCTTTGCCACTCTGCTTCTCTTTCTAGGTGGAACGTGGCCACAGCTGGGCAGCAGAGTGAGCCTGCGGTTTAAAGAACACATTGTCCTCACCGTAGGGCCCGATCTGGAGCGATCTGTAAGTATCCAAAAGGCAACTTCCTGTCCTACAGCCGTCCTGAAGTGATCACAATTTCCCTATCTTCCTGAAATTCAGAACCCAGGTGGCCCAGTGGGTTCAGCGTCAGGCTGCTAATCCCAAGATGATCTGTTCAAACCAACCAGGGAGAAAGAGAGGCTGTTAGATTTAGTCTCAACAACCCGATGGACTTCTACCCTGCCCTGTGGGTTGCTGGGAGTCAGAATCGCCTCCCCGGCAGTGGGCGGGGCTCTCATCCCTAGGGTCCTGGGGTTATGCCATCACTTCCATTCAAATAAGGCCCAACTTGCTTGCTTGGTTCTCTGGTTCTAAATTTTGGCCGCTTGGGCCCTTGGGGGCTTTTTCATCCCCACAAAACTCCCTGACTCATGTTAAATAGTGACGAACATCTCACCCAAGTGGTCACCCTGCCTCTCGCTGGGACAAGTCCACCCGGGCTGCAAATGTATCACGTAGTATGGCTTCTTAGTCTCTCTCCTGCAGCCAGGACTGTAGCTGTGCCGCCCAACCTAGTGGGTCTCAAACCTCGCTGATTACAGAACCAACTTGAAGTCTTTGAAAAAAAAAAATCATACATTCTTTGGTTGGAGCTCCTCTACTTCGGATCTTCTGAAGCTCCCTGTACCTTCTTACGGCCCTTGGAAACGATCCCATTCCCCATGGCTTCGCACCATGATCAATCAGTGGGGTGAGACAGAGGAGCACTGATTACATTCGGACACATATATATGTCTATGCATAGAGGACTTAAAAAAAAGGTGTAGAAAAATAATTTAAATGAAGACTTTCAGTGTTGTTTTTGAAGCTGCCATATATAGTTATATGTACAAAGACACACCCACACACAGAAACCTTCAAAGGAATATATTTTCACCCCTCCATTTTTATAAAAACTTCTAATTCTTAAAATCATTCAGTGGCAATATCAGTATCAGGCCGAGGTGACAGGAAATGACAAATTAGAAGAAATGACACTATCGTATAGGACAGAGGGTGAAAGGAAGTAGACCATTTGGGCCTCCTATAACTGTAACGGAGGATTCCATAGATCACACAGATGCGACTTCAGAGGCGATATTCACTCCCTGGTGGTCATGAATTATCAACGTATACACATCTTGTTAGGTGCCACTAAGTCTTAGTTTTGACTCAAGAGCAAGTCCTTGTGCGGAGCAGAGCCGGACAGCATTCCGTAGATGGGAAGGTCAAAAAATATACAAGTAAGATTCAGTGAAGAAAGTGTTTCACTGATAAGTTGATATTTAATGGCTGCCCTTTTTTGTTTTCCTTTATTTCCTACAGGTATTCCACCAGGTACAATTCTAGCTGCCTTTTCTTCTGACCTAAAGAGTACCTGTTATATGTTCCATATAAATGGCAGTTTGTGATAACTGTAATAGTTATGAAACTATGCATTACCTACGGAAGTGTGTATACACACACGCACACTAACTCTGCCAAAACGATTCTTTACAACAGCCAATCTGTTTCTTTTAAGCATCAAGCTTTGAAGAATTTTTTTTAATTGTTGGCCTAGTGAAAACCCTACTGGTATTGAGGGCCTCAATGTTTTTGTTATTGATAAAGTACCATTTCTCTTAAAGGATGAAACTCCAGAAAAGATGGTTTACGTCTATCATTCCTTAAGGAATAGGAGAGAGACACACATGATGGGAAATGAAGAAACCGAGGTTGGTTCCAACCGGGAGCCAGTGTCTGCCTGTCCTCTGTGTGCTCAGTGGGAGGACGGTCTTCCAAGGGTGGGCTCCATTTTCACACAGTTGCCCAAGTGCTTGCATGGGGACAGTTAAGTTAGACACGCATACCCAGGTGCAAGTGTTCAACGATACTAGCTGGGACCTGTAGCCTTGTAAGGAAGGTATATTACAAGGAATAGAAAGCATTTCACACAACTAACATTACTTACTACATAAATTGGGCTACTTTCTGCAGGGAGTTGGCAATACTTTATGTTATCTCTGCTCATATACACTGTTTAACTTGAAACAAGTTTTATACTTCAGAAGGGCAGTGAAAACGATGTATCACAAAGTGCAGATGTTCACATAAGAAAGCGCCACTTCGCTAACGTACGTAGTGTGTTATTTGACTAAGTGATCTACCCTCCTCCTGCAGTCTCACGGACTTCGGTTTCCTCTGTCACATCTGCGGGCCCTGAAGCAAATGTGGAGCCATGCGGCTCTTCCTGTCCAGGACCTGGAACTTCCTACAAATGAGGAAAAGGAGAGTCTGGTGCTATCCCTGTGGACGGAATGTTTGATCCAAGTAGTCTAAAGCTTTCGGAGAATCAACCATCTACTCTTTTTACAATACTTATTTTTAAAGCAGAAAAGGTGTAGGCGGTGTGCTAGGTAGACTGTTGCCTTGAGTCAGCAGGCTGAGTAGGGGAGGAAGAATGGTTCTACATACAAGCCAAGGAGAAGATGTGCTGCCCCAGGGCTCTACCTCTAACCTACCTCTGCCTCCACACACCCTTGCTGAGAGGCGGGTCAGATGGGCTATGTGTACTATCAGAGAAGCAAGGAAACTTTTGATAAGTTTATTTAATCCAGTGTGATAGAAAAGGCACAACTCCAATAAAATGTATCATTTAAAGTTAAAACGTAGTTACCTGACTCTGTCTTTGTTCTTTGGAAAAAACAACTTCTTTAAAGAGTCCAAATGACTCTGGAAAAATTATTCAACAATTAACACAAATCAACTTTTTTTTTACAACAAAAATATACATGGCTTTGTATACACACACGTTCCCCCCTCATCCCCCCAAATTAAAAGTTATTCCTGTAACAGAAGCTTTATTACATAATACTGCCACACCAAAGAGAGAGGCTCAAATCTATGGGGCATAGGGAGTTTTACAGATGCTTGGAAAGATGACAAATGAAGCAGAGCCTGAGGTTGAAGGGGAAAAATCCCCAAGTATATTTACATTGCAAGACAAGGTCTCCCTAAAAAACACTCAATGGGTCTGCGTTGAAACTATTTACTGTTATTTTACATTCTAAAGTGCATCAAGGTTGATAGTTTAAAAATATCACTAGAGAATATCTTTCTGTATCAAAACACAGCAGGCATTTTTCTGCTTCTTGGCCAAAGTTGGGGATGAAGGGAACAGCTGTCTCAATGTTAAGTTTAGATCCAGCTCAGAGAGAGACACTTGCAAATTGTGGTAGTGGTGATTCCTCCAGACTAAGTCAAAGACGATTTCCTTCTGACTTTTACAATACAAACTTTAAAATGTGAGTGAAAACCGAGAATCCGTGACTTCGTAGAGAAGTAAACTTTACTTGAAAATGGTTAAGGTCAAGGCTGAAATATTATTTTGCCTTTATATGAACATTCCAAACTTCCCTTGACTTTCAGCAAAGGGAAATGTGGACTGTTCTGCTTCGGTGGCGCAGCCTTTACAGACACCTCTCTTGGAGGGCAGGCAGATAAGGCATAACTGGGGTGGGTCTCAGCACCGTGTTGGGAAGCCATCCGTTAGTCATGTCACTCAGAGGGACATGCTTGCTGACACCCAGGAGTGCAAGGTGGGCCACTTGCCCTTTTTTCAAGAAGGCAGGGGAAAGGAGCGTCACAGAGGAGACTCCCAGGTTGTGCCTCTTTCCTAACAAAACTGAGGTTCCTCCCTGGGATCAAGTGTGGAAATAGTTATTTATGGTGCTTCAGTGATGAAAGCTTTCAGAAAAGAACCTGTGGTCTACCACATACAGCAGCTTAACAGGAATACCTATTAACTGCATTTTCAGTTGCTGCTCAGTTAGTCCTTTCTTTCCAACAAGTATGGTAGGGCCCTGGGGGTTGTGTTTACCTGGGCCTTATGCACACATCTACTAGACGATCACTGTAACTAATGCAGGGTTGCCTGTGTCACTAGTTTGCTCTAGTGGCTTCCAGGACCAGAAGTCACATTTTGGTGAACAGGAGAGAAAACAGGCTTAACAAGACATCCTTACCACACGTGGAGAATAATCAGGAATAGAACCTTCACGAGAAATCCAATCCCGGTGTGGCTTTACAGAACACACTCGTGTTCTTCACAGGAACATCGCCGAGACACTGGCGAGAATGTTTGGGCTTTTCCCCGGGTAAGAGCAATGCATACAGCCTTGAGGCTGAGGGACAAGTTCATTCTGCTTGGGGATCCAGAAGTCTGAGGACAGCAGTTTCTTTTCCCTGGTGCAAATGCTAGACTGTGCAGGACACACGGCTCCCTTTTCCTTTGTGCTTTCTTTCTGTCGTGGATGCTCATAATATCTCAATGTCCCATTTCTGTGTTTCTTCTCCTTCCAGGGACTGATTGACAATCACATGAGTCTTGTCGTAGTAATTCCCTCCTAAAGTAGAAGTTCCAGAAGAAAACATTATTTGTTCATGCAGGTGCTTTAGCAAGTGCACAAGTAGCTTTGGTTCAGCCTGCTTCTTGGGGAGATTCATGGCCGTTTACACAGTGGTCTGACGTGGGAAACCGAGTTTCAACAGGCTGAGCTATTGCTCACCACAAACTGAACCTCACTATGACTCAAAGTGGGAAAACTGAAAGGCACAATATGTGATTGCATAAACTGTGTGCCCCCCAACGGTTCTTAAGAACAAAGTGCGCTGAGCGCACGCACGGCAGGTGAGTGTCAGGGCTGTGCTTTCGTTTGTACCCCAACGGGGGGAAGACTAGCCCAACGAAAGCCAGGAGCGCTGCTGGGCCTGGCCTTGCGGTGTTGAAAAACAACAAGGTTAATGATACCTATCATAATTGTTCACTGAGGGCTTTTAAGGACCATGACAATTCACAGCAAAAGAGACGTCTTCTCTAAGAAACAAAGCACATTCATTTTGGAGTTTGAGGCCTCTAAGATCCGTTGCTAAACTCAAATAACAGATGAACTTCCAAATGTACTAGTGAATGAGAACTTTCTTAGACTTTGTCCTTACGCTTTATTTATTTTTGCTAGACCTACCTAAATATTTGTATCATGTCTTAAGATGACCTGCCTTTTCAAGCATAATTTTAAAAGGCATAACATTTTTCTCCTACAAAAGGCTCTCCTTCACCCAGCAAAAGGAAGTGTAGGGCCTAAAAATATGATCACCCGAAATACAAAATACTGGGTCTCATCAAAGGCTCACCTTTCACATCCAGGACAAGTTGGTCACTGAGGTAAGAGCTGATGGTTCCATTTCTGTTCAGTCTCCACTTCTGCCTGAATTGTCCGTGTTCAATCCATAGGGCTACTTTAGCTCCAGGGGTGTCCCGGCCACCAATCACATCAAGACATGTATCGCTGGCCTAAAAGGGTCCAAGGGAAAAAAAATCTGGCTATACTATTTTTGCTACAATGAATTGAATTGGGTTTCTTTAAGGTATAATGTAGACCTCTTGTATAAGGAATAATGCATAACGCCTTTTGAAAATGATTGTAAAGCATAATAGTAATTTCAGAAACTTCATGGACATGATTGGGGGATGACACGGTATGGGAGTAAGCAACTTGAAAGAGATGTAATTTGTTTTTAAAAGGATTGCAATATATGCTAATAAAAGTCTGGTGAATGAAAAATTGAATGCAAAGTGTCTGATTTTCTCATAAAAATACTGGGCAAAGGGCTGAAGACAACCAGATAATTACTTTTAAAAGCTGCTTATTTGTGTTGAAAGAAAGATTAAAAAAAAAAAAAAGACAATCCATTGGTGTTCATTAAAAATAAGGCAGTAAATTATTTTAAGCTAAGATTTATCCCCTGTAACATCACACACAGTGGTGTCTCAAGAAATGAAGAAATCTCTATTTTGTTTTCTAAGCACTCCGCAGTGACTCCATGGAGAATCTCAAAGGCCATTGACTGTCCGGACCATTGAAGGACTGTCTCACCGAGGCACTGTCCACCAGAGACTGACATCCTGATTTTTCAAACACTGTTTAGGCATATGTTTGTTTAACTTAAATATCAAACCTGGATTTTCTGGGTCAAAAAACTTCTCTTCAGCCATACTTTTGTACCATACGCATACTGTGGAAGAAATCATTCCTAAGGAACTGGCATTATCTTATCAGTCCATTTGGTTTGTTAGATTTTTGTTCCCAGGAGAACAGATCAAAGACCCCAAAGGCCAGGGATACTCCCCTTAGGGAGTTTCCTCACTCGGCTGCTCACCACAAATTCAGTGGTTAGAGCCACCAGCCCCGAGACCCTGGGAAGAAAGGCCCGGCAATGAAGTAGACAACCGGCCCTCGACCACTCCGCGGGACACAGTTCGGCTGGGACAGACGCGGGGTGGGCATGCGTCGGCAATGACTCCGTGGCACCTGGTGGGGTGGGTTACCTTGGATTTGAAGAGTCCTCGGCAGTAGTGCCAGAGCTGCGTGTTTTTCCCACTGTAGGGAGAAATGCACACGGAGGTCGCCCTCATGTCGGCGAGGTTTCCAGTGACGGTCAGATACTCATTCTGGGCTCGGTTCCGTATCCGGATGTACACCGCAGGCTAGGACAAGGGGAGAACAGCCGCTTAACAACCACCTCCGGAATCTGGCATCAATCACGTTAAAAAAAGGGCAGCCTGGGTGGGTACGTGGAGGGTGAAAAGCGACACTCTTCCCCCTTTGGCAAATATAGAGAATCAAGTATGTATGCGAATTAAATTAGACTACTGAGCACAACGTTTATATTGTACTGTCTTTGTTTTGGGAGCATTTTGGGTGGCAAGAGGAAGTAGATTCATTCAAAGAACTCCACGTCACAAGGGCTGGGCAAGAATTAGACAGTTGGATTTCCTACAGCAAGTCATGTGCCCAGTTCTGCTAAGGGAGATACAAGAGCATGCAAAGCCCCAGGGAAGCAAGTCCAATGATGAGATGCCAAAGGGCTGCCCCGGGAGACCCTCTGCATTTGGTCTGCCAGACTTTTGTAGCTGAGGACCCTCACAGCTAAGGCTCTTTCCTTTTTCACATGCACGCTTTGTAGCTGGTCACCAGAAGAGAGTGAACGCTTCGATCACTACTTACCCACTGCTGCTGAGGCAATTCCAACTCGGAGCGACCCTCTGGGACCAAGTAGGACCCTTCCTAGGGATTCTGAGACTAAATTTCCACAGGAGCAGCGAGCCCCATCTTCCTCTTTCAGAGCAGCTAGTGGGTTTGAACACCCCGCACCTACCCTGTGGTTAGCAGTCCACAGCTGACCGACTGACTGCACACTGTCCCTCCACTGCCATCGAGTCGCTTCTGACTCACAGTCACCCCAATACAAGGCTTTCTGAGGCTGAGCATCTCAACCAGAAGTGGGAGCCTTAACGTTCCCTGAGGGAAGCAGGCAGGTTTGAACGGCCAGCATTGTGACGAGCAGTGCACAGCTCCCCGGCAGGCAGCGCTAACAGAGATGGCTACTGCACCCTCAGAACTCCACCCAAACTCATGGTCAGAGTCAATTTTGACTCATCGAGACCCCGTCCGACGGAGTGGAACTGCGGCCTCCGGTCATCATGTGAGGCACAGGGCACCCACCGGCCTTGCTGCCTTGGATCAGAAGCTGGCTTCTCAGAACCTTGGCTACATAAAGAACGCGTGAGCTGCTATTTAATCAGGCAGCTCGTTTACTCTTAGAAGCAAATACTAGGTAAATGCAATATGAGAAGTATGGTAACAAATTATCTCACTGTTGAAGTTTACAAAAGACTAACTCAAGGTCAACTGAATTATGGTAAACTGTTAACCCTGTTTAGCATTCCTTTTTCTTTTTTAAATCATTTTATTCGGGGCTCATACAACTCATCTCACAATCCATACTTGTTTAGAATTCCTAAGGAGAGAAACATCCAAGAACTTACACAAGCAACACAGCGAGAAAACACATTATTATCTGACCAATGGAGGCAGGTAAGTAAAACCTCTCTTTGGCTGAATATTTTAAATGACAACTTTCATATTTATAATGCTGTAGTAAGGTGCTTCACTTTCTGTAATTCAACCTGGTTTTCCAATGAAATCATTATAAATTCTTGAGGTTCAAGATATCTTTAGTACAGATTTATTACCTGGTACAGATCGGAACACAGGCATAACCACAGATGAGAGAGCTCCAATTATTTTAGGACCAAACAGTTTTAATTAACTCAAGGCAGGTACTAATTACCCTGATTGCACATTTATAGTCTGACTCCTCTGCCATTTTACTTAAAAATACAGATATACTTTGTAAGTACATTAGTGACTTCCTAATTCACAGCCTCAAAGAAGATTACATTTCAGTTACTCTTATTATTTCTAAAAAGAGCACGGAATAAACCCAGTACCAATAGCCTTCCCAAAGAGTCAAATGATCCAAAACACTGTCTCAGAAGCCAAGGATCTCTTTGCCAGGAGTCTAGACTGTGGCTTCAATAAGCAGCAGAGGAAAATAACCTGTCTGTATAATAAACCAGGGGTGCTATTCCAGCTATACTCTTCCCCAGGGTCCTGGAAAATGGGCAGGGACATTCTTTCCTGCATTTCAAAATGAGAAATTCTTTGCTCCTCAAGTTTCTATCAGCAGATAGTTGGAGGGAATGTCGTGGGGGCCACATCTGACCTTTCCTGGGTACAGAAGGGAGGAGAAGCCCACTCCACGCTTTCCCTAGAACAATTTCCATGAGGTGGGGGTCAGGCAGGCCTCCACCCTCTTCTCATTTCCTTTACCCGTTTCAGGCACGAACCAGCCCACATTCCCCAGTGCTGGGTTTGATCATTTGTTGCAATGGCCACAGAGAACTCACAGTATGATGGTGTTTATCAGGGACGCTAACAGGCTCTTTGTCAGAGCCCCATCTCAGCCATGCCGGCAGGATGTCCCTCTTTGGTGCGCAGCCTCTGAGTCCCATGTTCCCTTGGGTTCGGCTTTATTCCATGGTCTACTAGGGAGCCCACTTGCCTCTCTCTCTCTGTCTCACGGTCTCAGCACTGCCATCTCCGGTGCCCCCGACACATCAGGCAGGGATCTTGCGAGTGCTCAGCTGATGGCTCTTCGTTCTGGGTGGTGGTGGGATTCTTCTCGTCCTGTTTCTGAGTGGCTGCTATTAGGTGCCACTGAGTGGGCACTGCCCCATAGCGACCCTATGCACAGCAGGAATGAAATCCTGTCCAGCCCGCAGCCATCCCCACAACTGGTCTCCTGCCTGAGCCCCCTGAGGCAGCCACTGTGTCAATCCTTCCTTGAGAGCCTTCCTCTCCTTCGCTGCGCCTCCACTTCACCAAGCGTGATGTCCCTCTCTGGGCACTGGTCTCTCTTGACAGTATGTCCAAAGTATGTAAGGTAAAAGCTTGCCATCCTGGCCTCTGAGGAGCACGCTGGCGGTACTTCTTCCACTACATGTCAGTGCGTGCTTTCAGCAGTCCCTGGTCCTGTTCAATATTCACTGCCAGCATCACCATTCCAGTGCACTAATTCTCCTTTGGTTTTCCTTGTTCGGTTCAGATGGCTCCCTTATACACTCATTAGAAAGATGCCGATCTAGTCCCAACTCTCCTGGTACAAAAGGGAAACCACCTTGAAGAAGTAAGACCCTCTGCATTGTCAAGTCAATTCGGAGTCACAGTGACCCTACAGGACCGAGAAGAACTGTCCCCACAGGGTTTCCGAGACAGCCTCATTTTTCTCCAGCTGATCGGGTGGTGGGGTTCAAACCACTGACCTTCTGATAGCAGCTGAGTGCTTCATTACTGAGCCACCAGGGGGCCTTCGTAGAAAAACAAACAAAACAAACAGAACCAGGTGGTTGGGGGATCCAACTTCTATTGGGAGAAAGGGTTGAGGAAGGCATCTTTGAGGGCCAATGCAAAGCTGAATCTGCACTAATGCACAGGGCAAAGGCTGAGGGGAGATGGAGGGCACAGCCTAACTGAAGGAGCAGGCTGTGGGCTGGCCCACGTGACGCCCCCAGCGAAAAGACGACTAGGGAAAGATGGAGATGGAGATGCAGGGGGAGTCAGATCATCAGGGCCCTGTGGGGGAGTTCAGATTGTATCCAAAGTGCAGTGGGAAGCGTTCAAACATAAAAGTGACAAGCAGTAGGTGTGCGGTAAATATTATTCCAATTAAACTGCCAGGAGCTATCCTGAGTATTATGTAAGTTGGGAACAGGAAATCCAGTACTTGCAAAGTAAAACCAGCAGTCTCAAAGCTCATGCTTCTTTTCCTGGCTTGCCACCGAGCTCACTATGTCTCCTTTCTCCATTAAAAGGTGCACATCACCAGTAAGCTTTCAAACTCAAAAGTAAAATCCATTGTTGGACACGGATATAATTTCATGCACTGCTCAATGTTTCCCCCTTCTCCTCCCCCCATACCTGCCACCTATATGGCACAAGAAAGCATGTGACCAAGCTGTCACAGATTCAATTTACAACATTACTACCAGAGGGGGGAAAGTGAGCTATTATAGACCCTATGGTTCTTTTCTGCTTACCTGTTTCATAGGACGGAGAGATCCAATCGTTTTCCACCCACTGAATGCTGTCCAATTTGGAATCTCAATGGGCTCCAGTAGGATTTGTCTTCCTAAGAAATTAGATCCTTCGTAAGCTATCCACCTGTAGGCGAACAGGAAAGGTAACGGTGTGGTACTTGAAAACAAAAGCACAACACCTTGATCAAAAATGCCTAGCCATTATACCAAAGAGGGGTCATTCTTAAAAAAAAATCTGTTTGTAGATTTTTTTGAAAATTATTTTATTGGGGGCTCGTACAATTCTTATCACAATCCATACATCCATCCATTGTATCAGCACATATGCACATTTGTTGCCCTCATCATTCTCAAAACACTTGCCTTCTACTTTAGCCCTTAATATCAGTTGCTCATTTTACCCCTCCGTCCCCACTCCCCCCTCCCTCACGAGCCCTCCATAATTCATAAATTATTATAGTTTTGTCCTAAGTTACACTGTCTGACGTCTCCCTCCGCCCCTTCTCTGGTGTCGATCCCCCAGGGAGGAGGCAATACTTCGATTCTTGTAATCAGTTCCCCCTTTCTACCTCACATCCCCTTCACCCTCCAGGCATCGTCCTTCACCACTGGTCCTGAAGGAGTCATCTATCCTGGATTCCCTGTGTTTCCGGTTGCTATCTGTACCAATGTACATCCTCTGGTCTAGCCAGATTTGTAAGGTAGAATTGGGATCATGAATCATGATAGTGGGGGGAGGAAGCATTTAAGAACTAGAGGAAAGTTATGTTTCATCGTTGCTACCCTGCACCCTGATTGGCTTGTCTCCTCCCCACAACCCTTCAGTAAGGGGGTGTTCAGTTGGCTACCGATGGACTTTTGAGTCTCCACTCTGCACTCACCCACCCTTTACAATGATATGATTTTTTGTTCTTTGATGCTTGATACCTGATCCCTTCCACAGCTCGTGGTTACACAGGCTGGTGTGCTTCTTCCATGTGGGCTTTGTTGCTTCTGAGTTAGTTGGCCACTTGTTTATCTTCAAGCCTTTAAGATCCCAGATGCTATATTTTTTGATAGCCAGGCACCATCAGCTTTCTTCACCACCTTTGCATATGCACACATTTGTCTTCAGTGACCGTATCAGGAAGGTGGGCACCCACTGATCTGATTTTTAGTTCTTTGATGTCTGATAACTGGCCCTTCTGCACCTCATGGTCAGACAGGCTGGTGTGCTTCTTCCATGTGGGCTTTGTTGCTTCTCAGCTGGATGGCCGCTTGTTTATCTTCAAGCCTTTAAGACCCCAGAAGCTATAGATCTTTTGATAGCCACGCACCATTAGCTCTCTTCACCACATTTGCTTATGCACACGTTTGTCTTCAGTGATTGTGTCAGTAAAGCGGGCACCCACTGATAGGATTTTCAGTTAAGTTTGTAGATTTTTTAAGGAAACAGAATTACACAATTTCATGTATCAGGTGCAGCAAGGTGATTAAGAAGATGTCTATTGGACTGGGAGAAGATGCGGGGCCTTCCACTGGGACTTCTCATCTCCAAAAACACATGCGGAGCTAAAGTTCTCTCCAGCTCTGAAAGCGAGTGTTCCTTGGATAATGCTGGGTCTTTTCATAGCAACTTAACACCTGAAGACAGATCACCCCCACCACCCAGTCAAACTTAAGCTTATTTCCTTCAGGGCCTCTTGGGGTGACTCTGCTATCTCTCCAGACACATCTCCTTCTGTCACTGCTCCACAACCGCCACCATGCGTGGTCTGTAAATCCTTTGACAATCCTTTCTCAGCTCCCTGCTTCCAACTCAGGCAGAGTTAAGTTGTGAGCATGCACAGGGCCTCAAGGAGACTGAAGTCTCAAGACCCACAGGGGTATCCAGGCGCTCTGTCTGCAAGGCTAGTGCGGCCCTTTGCACACTGCGCTACAGATGCTGGAGGCACGCCCTGCTCTCCTGCCAGGACATGAGCTCTGGGAAGCCAGGACGGTTGGCCGGCACCTTATTCAACCGGAGAGATTTGCAGTCCTGGCAATAGATGCTTGCCAAATCAAGCTCACTGCTATAATCAGATGTAAAATCTCTGTGTACTCAATCCCACGAGAAATGGCTATTTATAAGTCTGAGCGTGAAACGTAACACAAGGAGTTTATAGGTAAAAATTATGAATTCCAGTCTACATTGGCTGTCTTTTGGAAAACGTATTTGTATCTTAAGTGGCTTAGAAATAAGGCCTAAGGTATAGCATGTCACTAGCCAGAAACTTTAGCATCTACAAGGAGGGACAGGCCCCTGGGCCCTCTGGAGGTTTGGGTCAGCAGGTGATCCGGCCATGAAAGAGGAAGTTTTTGATTCTCACCTTCGTGGTGCTGGGGAGAGGGCCTTTGCCACAGAGACACTAACGCAGTCACTAAACAAACACCTTCTACTGTCCTTCGGATCTCAAACCAGAGCCCAGAATCAATCTGGCGGAGCTAAGAGGCTTTCTCTAGCAAAAGGCATCACACAAAGGTGCCCCAGAGAAGAGAGGAAGGCCCATAAAGAGAAACTATTCACTGCCTGGCCCTGTGCAGAAAATGTTTGCAGTTCTCTCTGCTTTAGAAACATAGCAAGCCAAACCACTAAGGAAGGACAATAGTCTGGGGCAATTAAGGGGGCATGGCTCAAGGTCACCTCAAAAATAGTGCTTTAAGAAGTATGTGTGGAGGGCCAGGTGGCTGCCTCCCAGACTCCAGACAAAGCCCTTAAAATAGTAGGTTACTGGGTTGCCCTGCCTTGGACCAACATGTCCCTTGGTGGTACAAATGAGTAATGTTTTCAACTCTTACTTGAAAGGTCTGAGGTGAGCATCCACCCACAGATGCCTTAGAAGAAAAGGCCTGACAATCGTCTTCTCAAAAATCAATGCCGTGCAGTTTTACTCGGAGCAGGTGAGTCAAAGCTGTCATGGTGGGAACTAGCAACTGGCCTTGGATCAAGTGGGTCACGTATTGGGCTGCTAACCACAGAGTCAACAGTTCGAATCCAACGCCACTCCAGGGGAGAAAGATGAGGCAGTCTGGGAAACCCACAGAGGCGGTTCTGCTCCATCCCCTAGGGTTGCTATGAGTTGGCATCAACTCGATGGCAGCGAGCAGTGAGAGGGGGAGGCAGAGTTACAGCAGCAGGAAAGGCAGCTGGAGGGTCTCAGGACCAGGTTCAGCCCTAGTGAGATTAAACAAATTACTTACGATGGTCCTTGCAGTCAAAATGTCCTACGTATGTATTTTAAATTCTGGCCTGTAAGTCTGTGACTATAATCTCATTTTGAAAGGCATTCTCTGCTACGCTCATAGGTAGAATTAAGGTGGAATTAAGTCTCCACCTTAGGAGAAGGTGGGAACCAAGTCAACATCCTTGACTCCATAGGGGTATGATCTGCTGAAGACCCATAAAACCTCCGTCAAAGCCATTCCTTTGTGTAGAAGCGCTGCTTCTGACACCCACAGAGGAGTCAATTTGCAGGCCCACTGGATGAAGCTCCATCAGTGGAGCACACTGGAGATCTTTGTCTAAAGTGTAAGAAGCCAGCACCAAAGGCTACGGCATGGAGACCATGAGACAGAGCAAAGGAGCAAGGCTGAGACCAGAGGCCGCGGCATGGAGACCATGAGACTGTGAGGCAGAGCAGCCAGCTGGCTTCCTGGTCCATGGAGGCAGAAACCAAGGGACCACATGGCTGATCATCAGAGAGACACTTGGTTGCTGAGGTGTTGCTGTGGACCAACAACTGTATCCTTAAGGTTTACTGATCATGACTTGTGGTAACGTGTTAACTTCCTTGATAACCCTTCTAATTGTTACTATAGTCTGTGAGTTCTGTGCGGCCATTAAAACAGATGACCAAACCCAGAATGGAAGCAGAGTGCCTGGGAAGGAAGGACTGGTGTTAGAACAGGGCACAGAGGGGTGGGGGTGGGGACATGCCTAACCTCCGCCTTGTGGCAATATGAAGCCAGAGGAGGTTCGGCGTGGCCTCTGTGCTGTGTACACACAGAGTGACAACACAAGCTAGAGGGGCTTTGCTCTTATCGCCAGTGACTTCAGCCCTTCAGCTTTCTGGGAAAAACAAAACAAAACCCCCAAACCCACATCTTTTCAGATGAAAACATCTGAAACTTACAAAGGGAAATGCCCTTGAGGGACCTAAACCTCTCAGTTAACGTAGGAAAAGATTTCAACGTGTGCTTAAAATTGTGGCGTAAAGGGACAACCTAAGGGGAGGGCTTTTTATGAAAGTCCACGGAGATGCTGATCTCAATGAACCACCACCAGAAACTGCTCTGGCCCCAGGGTAGAAGGGGTAGAGAAGGCAGAACTGGCCGTGCGTCTCTGAGACAAACAGACTAGGCTTGGGCTCCGGGATGATGGGATGACTAGACGGACCCTTCCCTACAATGCCTGTGGGAAACAGAAAGACTTCTCCCAAGTCATCTCCCCAGAGTACATGCCAAACCTAGCTGCTTGCTACACCTGGCGAATGACTACACTTGGAGGTCAACGAAAAGTAGGTCAGAGGTTATTCTCCCTAAGGGTTATCAGCCATCCAGAGCAAGCAGACACCACTGTTTATCCCACAATAAGTACGGCCCACTCCCTTCTGATATGGCGAGCAGTTGACTGTTTCCTTGTAGGAGAACCCAGAAAAGGTTAGGCCGCCATAGTGAATCTAGGGTCTGCCCTTGTCACATGCATACCCTTAGTCCCTTCTCATCCTATCATGTGTACACCCCTAGCTCATCCCCTTCCTGCTACGCTTATGCCCATTGTATATCCCCCTCCTATTGCTTGTGTTGATTATTGTACAGCCCCTTCCTGTGATGTGTGTGGTTACCTATAATCATGCCCCCCCCAAGGATGAATAAGCCTTGGTTAGCAGTAAAGAGGCTCGCTCCTGCTTTCTTGCCAGCCCTCTCGGCCCATGCTGTGTACGAACCTGGCTGTTCAGATCATGGCGATCCAGGAGGTGAGCATGCTACCGTGAAATGTGTCTGACTTCTTTGTTTAACTCTCTCTCCTACTCTACGACTTTATTATAATCTTTATATATCTCAACCATACAACTGCGCTTACTGAACCCGTGATTAGTTGTGGGGTGCTGGCTTCCCCCACAACTGCCGGCTGACAAACGTCCACCTGGCAGAAGATTGGCACAGAGGCAGTCCGCAGGGTCAGAGAGAGGCTGATCCACTTCCCCAGCTTTCCAGGCTGGGGAGTCTCAGATATAAAATCCATCCAAGATTTTAAGGAACCATACCTAATTATATATTGATGTAAATGAATCCCACAGCTGGAACAGCTGTGTGGGACGGTGCAGTAAGGCATGCCCCTCATTACACCACAGATCAAAGACGTGGGGTGGTAAGGGGATTCAAACAAAGCAAAAGCTGGTACTGAGGGCCGCCGGCTGTGCAGTGAGAATTAGCCTATGATCCATTTGCAGCCTAGGAGAATCTTCACACAGGCTTCAGTGTCTTACACTGTGTACCAATTCTCCTATAGACTCCGGAAGAGGGGGCGTCCGTGCAGAGTAAAAAGAATGAAGAATGCCAATGTAAAATGGTATTAAGTTTTGTTTTTTTTACTTCTTTCCAACAAAGTGAGACGGTCTCAGAGGTGAGTCATTAAATAGTCATTTCACTAAGGTAGGAATGTAAAGGAAAAAACTAATATAAATATCTGATAGTTCCACATCACAGGAATACAGAATTATTTTCAAACAGATTTAGGGAGGTAAAACACTGGAACCTCTACCTTGATTAGAACCAATAAATTTGTTGTTCAATAAACTCCAAACTATGTGAAATGGTATGCAGAAGAAAATATCTGTAAATACAACAGAAGCCGTTGATGAAAACAGTCGACTTAATTTTCAAATCAACTGATATCCTGGGCTTTCTCTTGTACGATTCATAGATACCTCAATGAGCAGATATTTGATTATCACATAATTTAAAAGTCATGAACAGTAAAATCCATATTTACATTAAAAGGGGAGAGCCAGGCATCCTCTCCGAGATGGCCTGCGGTAGGAGCAGGCAGGGACGGCATGCCCATCTCCATCTGCAGAACTGACCCAAGAGGCAGGGTTTCCCACAAGCAAATACAGCCTCACCTGCAGGCCCACTCACTTGCAGGCGGCTGCATTTCTTATTCTACAGAGATATGCAAGTTTAAGCAGAATTTCAGTATCCAAAACCAGTTTGGCCTCAACCCCTAAAGACTGGCAGTTCGAACCTACCTGGCAGAGCAGTAGGAAAAAACACTGGTCATTTGTTCCTGCAAAATGACAGCCCCCAACCCCCATCGGACAGTTCCATTCTGAAACACACGAGTGGCCAGGAACTGGAATCCATTCAACAGCATGGATTTTGTTTTGCTTTGACTTTAAAGAGGGCTCTCCAAATGGCAAACATGATGACCCTACACAGTCTGAAATCATCCCATGTAATCCTCACTCCGGTCAACTGGCCACATAAGACAGAGTCAAACCGTACAGGATATTTAAGCCTGTAATCTTACCAGAAACAGGTTGCCACATCTTTCTCGGGTGGAGAACCCGGGACTTTTAGGTGAGCCGCTGAGTGCTAACAACTACACCGGCAGCCTCTCCTCGATTGACAGCTATCGCGAATGAAACAGCAAGACTGCTAAGGCAGCAGAGGTCAAGCTTGGCACTGTGCATGAAAACGAGTGCCCGGAACAGACAGCTCTCCAATATTCATGTCCAATCAATACAACAAAACTCGTAGTCCTGCAATCGATTTGCCTTAAGCATGTAATGGCGTTAACCTTAAAAGTTACTGATTTTTAATAGGCTGTTTCTTTTTTTTTAAAAAGTGGATTTCCCCAGTTAAGGTCACCGGGTCCATCTCCTCTCTATGACCAGGTGCTGTGCTTATCCGGCCGGTTTTCTCAGAGGGATCTCCCGCTAACTCCCCTCTAGCCCAGGACCACTACATTCGAGGGAGATTCAGAGTTCGAGGGAGGATGGAATGGAAAGAGAATGGAACTTCCCCACATACTTTTTGAAGCCCCCTCCTACTCTTATTTAGGGGCCCACAGCTTTCTCCTATTCAAACTGTAACCTGGTACTACCCTGAGAGAGAAAACAAGTAAGAGCAACAAGCCCAAACCCCACAGCAGTCAGAGCATCAAGAATCACTAGGCCACTCTGTCCTAAACCAGCAACCTAAGAAGGCTGGCGGGCCCGTCTCTCATACTTACTGTCCACTCTTTACCCACACAGACTGGGTGTAGAAGTGCAGGTCCTTATTTAGAACAGAGTTCACAGCCTCTTCTAGATGTAGCTCTCTTCCCTCACAGTGTTCCAGAGCGAAAAGGCTAATGGAAGGTTCTTCAAAAACCTGAAACAAAGAAAGAGAAAGAGAACCGCGTTACCATCTGGGGAGGCCAACCAAAGCCCACGAAGTTCCCTGTCAGAATGCAGGGCTGCTTGCTCGAAGCCGCTGCGTTCTCACAGTGCAGAGTTGACGGCTCCACTCTCAGGAGGTGAGACTGGCCTCAGTTAACACTTTTGATTCATCTCTCCTCTTGGAAAGGAGCACTCTTCCTCCCTGATTTGCACACCCAGTTGTTGCTTGTGTTTGACAGCCTGGTCGTGCCATGAGACCGACCGTATGCGCGTTCTGCCGATGAGTTGCTCTCGCTGGCAACAGAAATCACAGAACTGAGTGGTGCCCTCGTTTCTCAAGAGGTCCCAGGAGCAGTCACAGGGAATATAAAAATTCATGGTTCTAGGCACTTAATAACAATCCTAAGAAGAAGAAAGGCATTTCTAATTAAAAAAAATTAAAAATTACATTAGACGCACACACACAACTAGATGGGTTGATTCCTACATAAGTGAGGCCTCCTCTGTTCCTCATGTCAATCAAACACAGACTCAACGTTGCTTTTGTTTATAAGTATATGCAAGACACTACGCTGAGAGATGTGACTGAAATCAAACCTATCTCAGTGTTCTCCAGTTGGTGCTGCATCACGGTGACCCTACAGGACAGTACAATGGCCCCTGTGAGCTTGCGAGACTGTAATTCTTTAAGGGAGTAGAAAAACTTCTCTTTCTCCCAAGGAGCAGCTAGTGGATTTGAACTGCCAACCTTGCAGTTATCACACCAATGCATAACCACGATGCCATCAGGGCTCCAGGGTGACATGAGGAGGAATGACAGATCAAAACACAGCACCGCATAAGGGGCATTACTCTCAGCTGAACGGGTGAAACAGCATGATACTGTAATGTAACCAAGGCGGCAAAGGGCATGTGCTGTGAGAGTACAAATAGTAAGGTGACATCATTTTTAGCACAGATGAGCGGGGGTTGTGGAAGCTTTGAGGGTCCAGTGGCCTGGGAGCTCGGTCTTGAAGTATGCAATGGATTTAGACAGGCAGAGATAGCATCAAGGGAGGTCCTCTGTACAAGGAAGGGAGACGGGACATCTTATGGGAGTGGCAAGTAGAGTCATTTGGCTAAAATCCACAGCCCAATAGCAAACATTGTGCTCACCCTGCCACTGTGTGATGAGTTGCCTGTTTCCCTTCTACATGAACAAAGATCAAATGCTGTTCAATGGAGAGTCCTTTAAGGCTCGCATTAGAAGGTCTTGGATTGGGGGGCGGCAGTGGGGTATAAAACAAAACTAAGAAATCATTCAAAAGCCCATGTGCATTGGTCAGATAGAGAATGGTGCATTCCCAAGACTATGGCCCTGAGCCCCCCCCTTCAGCACTGGAGCTGAACTCACCCCTGTGGATCAACGGGCTGATCCGCCAGAGTGGTACATAAGGGTGATAGAGCAAATGAATAAAATGACTAAGTGATGAGAAATGTGGTGAAGAGCAGAGTGGTCTAATTAAATGTGTTCTGGATGAAGAAATTGAGAGAAGAAATATGTTCAGATGCTAAAAACACATTATTTGAAGCCAACAACATTAGCCAATTAAGAAATGTGACTGATAAACTAACATGGGGAAATATTTTATTTCTCCCTTAACAACAACAAAAAGATATCGTAATATGTCCCAGTCTATAAGCCTTTTCACTTGGGAACACCGAATGTGTTAAAATCATTATGATATATACTTAACTTTGTTTTTCTTTTTAAAAATTATTTTTTAACTTTGCTTTTTTATTTTCAAATCATTTAGTTGATATCACCTATTATTTGGGGATGTGTTTATAATGCTGTCTAGATGTACAGATACACTTAAATGTCAGGCAAGCTCAAGAGAACAAGCAGTGTTAATTCGGGCAGGATGAGGGAGAAGTGGCCATTGCTAATCACTCAGAAATCTAGAATTGTGAAGAATTACCCTGAAATTCAATTTTCTGACACATTCTCCTAACATGAAAGGAAGAGATACAAACTAGTAACAGTCTTCAAAACCAAAAGTGACACAGCAAGCTGAACTTTCCCCAGACAATGGAGACTGCCAGCTTAATTGCAATTTGAGCTCGACAAATGTACTGGCAGCAGTCCAGGTGACTTCAGAAGGCAGCTGATTACTTGAGGCCAAAGGCTCTTCTTGGGTATTATCAGAAAGAGGACACTCCTGTGAGGTCAAGGTCAAGTCATGCAAAGGGGATGCAGCTTCTCAGAGCAGGACAAGGTTAAGTGAGAAAAGAACACGCACACAAATTGCATACGTGAAATTATCATTTAGAAAAAAACATGCCCCTAAAAAAAAATCCATTGCTCTTCCTCAGAGGATCAACTCAGACCACCTTTTAAATGGTAGCAGCAACATACATGGCACTCCACGAGGCAGGCATTGTTCAAAGGGCTTCAAGCATTCCCTCGTCAACATTCCCTTACCTAATGTCTCAGAATCCTAAAGCTCTGAAAACCAACATCTCTCCCCTCACTCCGCCCCGCCGTTGTCATTCGGTTATAAACCCCGAGCTAGATAACTGAAAAGTTACTGATTATTCCTTAAAATCTGAAAAATCTCAAATCCCAAAATATATGCGGATTAGGGGTGATTGTGGAACTGCATTTTACTGGTTGAGAACTGCGACACAGGTCGCCCAGAGATAAGGAGAGAAAAACTCCAGGCAGTGTGGTTCCAGAAGTGGGGCTCTTAATCCCTATACTTGGGGGCTCTACAATGGCCCCACTACCGGTGAGGTGACTTTATGCATGCATGCTTATTTCTGACAGTCAGATGTAAGAGTAATTTTCTGTACTTCAGTGTGCTCATCTGGGCAAACATCTTCTATCACTATTCCAATCCACTCCACTGGCTTACCAAATACGTCTCCCAGCTGAACTCGAAGTCCTAAGACCCTGTACAAGGACTTATATTAACATACGGACACTGCAACTGGGCACCCATTTTAAAATCTCACTAAGACTTTCACATTTTGTCCCCTCAAACTACCCAGACTGACATTCTGGCACTGCACAGTGCTCCGGGTTTGTATGGGAAGGTGTTGACGGTGCCTCAGGATCGCACCACCAGGCTGGGCCTACAGAGAATTTCACTGTAACATCGGCTAGGCACTGGCTGCTGAGAACAGCCCCAGCTTCAGTGCTCGGCAACATCCTTTCGCCTCACGTGCCTCAAGATGCAGAAAGTGTGGCTGGACGGAATTAAATATTTACATACTGTTCCGTTTCGGAGAGAAGGGAAAAAATGTGCTTAGAAGAAAGTTATTGAAGATCATCAAACCATTAGCTCTTTGCTGTCAGCCACAGAAGAACGATGACAAAGGGACTACCGTTGTTTGGAAATGTCACAGTCAGACACACACACGACCTTCCTTAGCACCACAGTGTGTAACTGGAGTTTCCCTTGTCCAAGAGAGGTCTAGTGGTCTGAGCTACCTAAAAATTCAAGTACCACAAAAGGAGGCATGGATTTCTTGGACGGGACACCTAAACCCACGAGAGCAGCTATTGCCGCGATTTCGTCCTCAGAATTTCAAGTTAGCTGTCCAGTAAATGCTCTGCTGCTAAAAAAAATTTTTTTTAATAAAGCAAACCACTAGACTTTAGTAGAAAACAGGTTCATAAATCATTAGTTAAGACGCTAGCTGGGAATCTTAGTTTGTTCTATTTGAAACAAAAGGATATAAATACCTTCAGTCTATCAAGTGACATTAAGTTGAATGATCGTGTATGGATAATGCAGGGAGTCTGAGTTGGGAGCGATTTGCTGGCAATAAGGTCAGTTTTCAAGGGATCACACGGACTGCTTCACACGCACAAGCTGGCTTAATGCTCACGGTTTACCAGCTGAGAAAGGTGGGGCTGATCATATGAGAACCACATGCCCAGGATTACTCAGCTCACCAAGCAAAAGAAAAAACTTGACAACAACAGCAACACAAACTTCTCATTCTGTAATTGGTTCACACTCATTAATGAATTCAGGGTTGTATTGGCTGTCATCTTTACAGTTGCAGATGGACAGGTGTGAGCCAAACACCTGAGGATAGTTGTTGTCAGGTCCCATCAAGTCGGTTCCGACACAACGCGACTCTAACCAGCACGGAATGAAACACTGCGCGTCCTGCACCACCCGCCAACTGTTCCCATGCCGGAACCCACTGATGCAGCCACTGCGTCAATCCATCTCTCCGAGGGCCTTCCTCTTTTTCGCTGCCCTTCCACTTTACCAAGCACGATGTCTTTCTCCAGGGACTGCTCTCTCTTGACAATATGTCCAATGTAAGACAAAGTCTTGCTAACCTTGTCTCTAAGGTAAGGTGACCAGACGTCCTGCTTTTGGTGGGACAGTCCCGATTGTTAACAATTTGTCCCGCGTCCCACGGTGTTTTAAAAAAGTCCCGATTTTTGGAAAGAATGCATGACAAACTAGGGTATACGGTTTTCAGCAGCCATGTGGCTATATTGCCAGGATATGAGCTTTATCAATGGTGTCCCGCTTTACCAATGTGAAAATCTGGCCACCTTACTCTAAGGAGCACTCTTCCAAGACAGATCAGTTGGTCCTTTTAGCAGTCCATGTACTTTTAATACTCTGTGGTACAGTTCAGATGCTTTGCTTCCTTTTTAGTCATCCTTAGTCAGTGTCCAACCTTCCCAAGCTTATGAGGCAGGGGCAATGGAAAATTCCGCAGCTTGGGTGAAGTGGACCTTAGTCCTCAAAGTAACGTCTTTGCTTTTCAATGCTCTAAAGAGGTCTTGTACAAAAAATTTACCTTATTGTCTTTTGATCTCTTGACTACTGCTTCCATGAGCACTGATTGTGGATCCAAGCAATACAAAATCCTTGACAACTTCACTTTCCTCCATTTATTTATTTTTTTCTTTTAAAAATAATTTTATTGGGGGCTTATACAACTCCTATCACAATCCATACATCCATCCATTGTGGCAAGCACATTTGTATATTTGTTGCCATCATCATTCTCAAAACATTTTCTCTCTACTTGAGCCCTTGGTATCAGCTCCTTATTTTACCCCCTCCCTCACGAATCCTTAATAATTTATAAATTATTATTATTTTGACATGTCTTACACTGTCTGATGTCTCCCTTCACCCAGTTTTCTGTTGTCTGTCCCCCAAGGAGAGGGTTCTATGTATATCCTTGTGATCGGTCCCCCCTTTCTACCCCACCTTCCCCTTCCCCTCCTCCCACCTTCCCCTTCCCCTCCTGGTATTGCTTCTCTCATTATTGGTCCTGAGGGGTTTATCTGTCCTGGATTCCCTGTGTTTCCAGTTCTTATCTGTACCAGCTCAGGGAGAGGAACATGTCTGATCCGAGCACCAGGAGCAAATGAAGGGGGAGGAAGAGAGAGTGGAGCACATGCTGGTGCACCAAGCCTTGAGGACAATATCTCTGCTCAGAGCAGCCAAAGCAGAGAGAGGACCATATGGCCGGCCTCACTATGAGACATGACATACCTCACTGACCCATAGACCTGCAGGGGAAATCACTGGAGACACAGTGTGGGAATTGTGCCCGATCTGACCACCACACCGAGGTGAAATACTAAGGACTTACAGCTCTTTCTCCATTTATTATGATGTCACCCTTTTGGTCCAGTTGTGAGGACTTTGGTCTTCTTTATGTTGAGTTATAATCTATATTGAAGGCTGTGGTTCTTGATATTCATCAGGAAGTGCTTCAAGTCCTCTCCACTGTCAGCAAGAATAGTTGTGTCACCTGCATACTGCAGGTTGATAGTAAGCCTTCCTCGAATCCTGATACCACATTTTTCTTCATATAATCTAGCTTCTCTGATGATCAGCTCAGCATATAGATTGAACAAGTCTGGTGAAAGGCTACAACCCTAATACACATCTTCCCCGATTTTAACCCATGCAGTAGTCCCTTGTTCTGTCTGCACAGCAGAGCAAGGTTGTGTTTAGTAGTCAAACACAAACCACACCACCACCAAGGACCTTCAGTTTTAGCTCAGCGTCTTGAATTTTGTTCCCCAGGTATCATGTTGGTAAAGTAGGGGGTGGCAAAACAAACAAACCAAAAAGGATCCTCAATAAGATAGACTGGCCCTGTGACTGCACCAATGGGCTCAAACAGAAGAGTCGCCTGAGGACCAGGCCGTGGTTCCTTCTGTTGTACGTAAGGTCGCTCTGAGTAGGAACCAACTGGACGGCACCCAACAACAACAAAATAGGTGTCAACTCGGCTGGGCCATGAGTCTCAGTAACTGAGCCAGTTACACAAAGACACAATTTGGTGACTGTGTAATGATCCCCCATGATGTGATGTAATCTCATAAACCAATCAGTTGTAAAAGGATAAAGGGTGGAATGCAACAACCTTATTTCCATCACATCTTGATCCAATGTAAGGGGTTGGGGGGGGGGGGTAGCCTGAAATACCTTTTACTTCTTGTAAGGTAACAAGAGAGAGAAGTGAGGAGAAAGAGAGGCACCTACTAACATCAAGGACAACCAGGAACCCAGTGTGCTTTCAAACCAGGGTTTCAAAGGTTCCCAGGACCTCCTGGGACCAGGGGAGGATGGATGCCAAGATGCTAAAAGGGACAGTTTAGTTCCTCCTAAAGTGTGAGCCAACAGAGCATATGCCTTCCCCTAAAGTGGGTGCCATGAATTCTGACTTCTAAATGGTGCAATTCAATTCTGCTTCACCCAGTTGTGCAATTTCCATCATAGCAGCACTAGGTAACTAAGACATCTATTAAGCCTGGGACACAAGAACCCTGGTAGCACTATGGGCTAAGCATGAAGCTGATAATCACAGCACCATGGTTCAAATCCCTTGAAGATTAACAATCTCAAAAACTCTGTGTGAACTCATCAGGTGTCAAAATTGACCCAATAGCAGTGGGTTTGGTGTTTTGTAAGCTTGTGGCATTTTGTTTCCACAGCAAGAGGAAACTACTAAGTGAACCCTTCACCTTTCTCCGGCTGGTTTTGTGCTGTGTTTTAGGAATCCTTCCTTCTTCCAGTAACAACAGCAGAGTTGTTTCTGACGTTTTCTTCCAAAAGTTTGCTTTTCACCTTGGGGTCAGTAATCCATCTGGAACTTATTTGGGTGCTGAGAGTCACACAAAGGATTCTAAATAAGCCTTTTTCTATATAACATGCCAATTGGCTCAACGCCATTCCTCGTTGTCTTGTGACATGACCTGTGTCATCTACTGAATGCTGTAAGTAGGCCAGTCCCCCACTGTGCTCATCCACAGCTCTTTGGGCCCCGTGTACCATACCCACTGTCCTACTGGTTTCTGCTGTGACATGCTGTCTACACTTGGTGGAACAAGTGATCTTGTCTGCTGTTCTTCAAACCATCTTGGCTATTCTGAGCCCACGGCCATTTCCAAAATAACCCGAGGATCCGCTTCTCTTGTTTTATATACCCTCTCCCCAACCCCAAAGACAAATATCTGGCAAGCATTTTGCTGGGAATTGTGTTAATTTGGGGAAGACTCCATCTTTACAGGCAGGTGACCCTCGGTTTGTGGCGGCACTGCTGACTCAGCACCCGAACATAATGAATCCGTCTCGCCAATTCTTGCTCTGCTTCTGAACTCCACGCAGTCGCAGGCATAGTTCATTTGAAGCTTTTCTCCGGTCTCCCAGGTTAGAGCGTTTCTTTTGCTTTGCTTGCTTGCAGCTGCCAGAGTTGGATTATTACTTCAAAGGGGACGGTGGCAGTTACATAATTTCATGTCAACTCGATAAACAGGTCTAGGGGAGGCACATCTAGCTTGTCCATCAGGTCACAGCCTGATGATGCCTACCGAGCTCGTGCTGGGATGCCTGTGGGAGTAGGGTGAACCTGACAGTTCTCTACTTCATAGGTCAGTCAATTGCTGCTCACATATCCACCACTGAAAACACTCTGCTTCGTAAGACGGGATTCGTGGTGACCCAGCATCGACTTGACGGTGGTAACTGGTATGCTTTAAAACTCAAACCAACTCAGCCCAGAGTTGAGAACGAGCACCTGACTTAGTTGCTGAAACCCCCTGGTGAAAGCAAACACACCATGGGGTTCCTTCAGACCCCGTGAGTCCTGGGGCTGGATGTGCCTTTTAAAATGTCCTATTAACAATATTTGCAACGGCAGATTGCAAATACCTATTCTGTCTCTTTAGAAAACGAGGAAGACCCTCAACAAGATGGGCTGACACAGTGGCCGGAACAATGGGCCGGAACATAAGGACAACTATGAAGATGGCGCAGGACCGGGTGGTGTTCCCTGCTGCTGCACCCAGTGTCTCTGTGGGTGGGGACTGCCTGGACGGCGCCTAACCACCGCCACCACCGCCTTTTCTTCACAGGTGCGTTAACGGTGGCTTGGGTTCCCAAGGTCACGTTAGTGAGCAGCAGAGGCCTGGCCTATCAATTCAGTCTCTCCGTTTCTTCCCCTGTAAAATGAGAACAACAGTGCAAGCTATGCAGCCACGGACCTCAACAAGGTACAACCGAAAGTAAGGGACACAAATGCAAATCAGTCTGCAGCAAAACTGTCATTTGCAAAGCATTCTGATCCGTCTTAAAGATTCCTTAAAGACTTAAGGAGATCAGTCTTAAAGACTCCTTAGCATCATACCTTTAGGACAATAGTACCTACACGAAATCTGAGCATTTCTGCATATGCCAACCACATGCAGCACTCAGAATCCTGTAGTCTTAACCAATGAAAGCGAAACCAAAAGATTAGCCTGCATATGTGTAAAGTCAACTAATCATACAGAATTATTTCCTGGAAAATCCATGCAGGATAGGGGCCAAGGCAGGGGTATCAAGAACTTCACAGTAAAAGGTGCACTGATCTCTACATAAGGACACAATGAGGGGAGAAGGAGCATAGACCGAGTCTAGATGCAGAAGCGACACAAGCCTGGAGGATGCACACAAGAGGGGCACTGGAGGGTGGGAACACCTTCTTTGACATCTACTCTAATTTCATACTCAGATATCTACCTTCTGGTGACTAGTTCCGCTCCCCGTGGTCTTCCCGAGAAGGAGAAAGATGCGCAGGGCAGAGTTTTCAAGAATTCCGGTCACATCTCCACCTACTGCAAATTACTAGGCTGACTTTCTGGGTGAAAAATCAATCTCTCCAGGCCTTATTAACTCAAGGTTATGGAGCTTCCAGGGTAAGACATGTCTGATCTTGCAAAGTTCAGGCCTCTTCAAGGTCAATCTGTGAGTTAGTTGCTAAGATGCCCAACCTCACTTCACATTTCTTCCATTTCAAAAGCTACCCAAGATCAGTTTTAACAAAGATGTTTGAAAGAGTCAAGCATCCCTTGCAAAGCATGAGGAGAACTAATATGCTGCCCTCACATACAGTGTTGGCTAAAGGTAGTCTTTAACTCGTTCTCGCAGCGAAAAGGCTATAGACAGAGCCTTTCTGGCTGGAGCAGCCATCAGATAAGCCAAGATGAATGCCCACAAGTACCTCCAGGAGCTATGGAGAAGGAAGGAGTCCACTGTGAAGTGCTTTCCTCTGCAGGTCCACTTTTGGCAGTGCCACCAGCTCCTCATGCTGCACTGGGTGCTCCACTCGGCCCAGGCCAACAAGGCATGCAGACTGGGCTGCAAGGCTAAGCAACATTATGTCATCGATCGTATTCACCTGCGTCATGGTGGCCAAAAATGCCCGGGGCCCAAGAGTGCCACCTATGGCAAACCTGTCCACCATGCTCTTATCCAGCTAAAGTTTTCTCGGAGTCTTCAGTGTGTTGCTGAAGAGCGAGCTGAATGCCATTCTGGGGCCCTAAGAGTCCTGAATTCTTACTGGGTTGGTGAAGATTCCATGCACAAATTTTTCGAAGTTAACTTCATTGATCCATGCCATAAAGCTATCAGAAGAAACCCTGACACCCAGTGGATCACTAAGCCACTCCACAAGCACAAAGCGATATAGGGGTTTGGTGGGAGGGAGAGCGGGGGAGAGCGGGGTGAAGAGTGAGCTATAGATGTGAAGTTCTTCTCAAGAGGCACCTCCACCCACTCTGGATTCTACAGGATCAAAGCCGTCACCCTTAACTACACATTGCAATTTACACAAAATCAATCCTTTTACCTCTCTCTGTGTATTTTCACTCTCACTTCATGAACATAAAATAATCATACATTTTCAAAGTAAAATAGTAAAGCTCATTGATTTTGAAACTGAAGGTTTCTCCCTAGAATTTCAGCTCATAGATTAGGAGTCCTGCAAAATCCTTTCGAGATTTTGAGATCTTAACATTCAGAACTACATGTTTTCCTCTTAAGATCATATCAAATCATTGTCTGACTTGACCATTAGAAAGTGCTTAGAAATTCCTTTCAGACAGAGTAGGACTGCCAGCTCACACGGGGGTACGGGGTGGGGTGGGGGTGGGGGTGTTGCTGCTTCCAAGACAGAAGTCCTAAAGTAAGGAAACCAAATCAGAAGCTTCTGACATGGAAATTTGCCCAAAGTGTTGGGAATCACACTAAAAGCCAAAGTCCTCTTTGTGGTAGAAAGAAAAGTCCTTCCTGATCAAAGCGGTCTACTTTTCCAATGCTTTCTTCAGCCTTGACGATGGCTGCCCAGACCCGTCTTTATCTTACCAGTTTTCCTATGACAGATAACGCAACAGCAGCCACGCACTCTTTCCAAGTTGGTGACTAATGGGCCACCGAGGGACACCAAGAATTTTATTTCTCCTCTTGTTCCTCAGCCAAGATTCTATTCTTAGCCAGATACCAAGAATACGCTTTCCAAGAATGCCTTGTGAAGTAAGACTGCATTGCTTAGCTTGAGAGACAAAAGATCCCTGCCTGGCCATTCTCCCTGCTCTGGCTGAAAGGGCTTCTCATCTGCTCGGTGTAAAGCTCAGCTTCGACTACACATGTCCCCAGGAAATCATCACAATGACACATCTTCAATACAACCCAGATCCCCACTACTTCCTATGCACACCGCCCTGCTGACCAGGAGCTGATGTCCCACAGCAATGTTATCCTTCTGCTCACACTGGACATTCTTAAGGTCTATTGCTTTTTTTCTGAAAAGAAACCAACATAACTTCAGAGTCCTACCAGGTAGGAAAGCCCTTGACTCTACAAACCAAGGCTTAAAATCACTAATAAAACTTTAATGCATTTTACAAAGCCTTAAAATGGCATTGTAAAACGGAGCAGCAGGCAGATAGATGGTCCTACAACTTTTTATCTACTAGAAGAACAAGACTAGTTATTATTTTTCTTAATTTACCTATAATCGTAACAACAGTGATGGAAACAGCTAGTATGTATTGACAGGTCATCAATTGTTGGGTCTTTCACAAGAATCATCTTGCTTACTATCCCAGCAGTCTCGTAAAGGTTATTCCTTTTTAAAGGTAAGAAAACTGTCACACTCAATCTGGCTTCAGGGTGAAAATGAGTTTCAAGTGCAGGTCCATACTCCTCTAGTTTGGGTTTTGCATGCATGCTAAATAAAGTATACAAATTAATGGAAAAGATCACTGGGGGGAAAAACAAAAAAATTTATGACTCTGTTGGGAAACCTCAAGTTTATTGGTATAAAATATCAACAAGCAAATTACTCAAACTCTGATATTCTCTCTGCCTCCTTTCTTCCAACTTCACGTTATCATTAGTCATAACCAACTGGACCAGAAAAGAGCCTTAACAGAAATGCACTCAGCGAAGTACTCACATAGCCAATGGGCTTGAGGGATTTGACTTCGGACGCTGGGCAGCCACAGGAAGTAAGGTCAGCATAGAGGCCTTCTTCTAACACACACTGATGAACAGAGCTGTCCCCTTGGTAATACAGGAGCCAACTGTAAAGGCAAGCAGTAAGACGTTCAGGCAAAACACATTCAGACTCAGCATCATGCTAAGAGTCAGCATCATGCTGGGAGTCATAAAGTACCAAAGACGTGTCAAAGCAACAGTTACTGCATCACTTTCTGAATGCCCACCAAGTGCTAAGCACCACCAGGCACTTGACATCTATTGTTTGCTGACTTCTCAATAACTGTAGGACACAGAAACAAATGTTCGATTCTGTACATACTAAAACTAAGGCTTATAGTTAGGTAATTTGCCCAAGGCCTGCCAACTATTGGACAACAGAGCTCAAATTTAAAAGACAACATGTTGTAAGCTAAAGGCATCCCTTCACTCAAGTGACTTAAAGGTACCGAGTCTGAGATTCAAAAACCTGCTGATTAAGTATGTGAAGAAATCAAAAGTTTTTTAGTGGTGTAGAAACATACATTCTTTCCCTGTCCGTAGTCTAGTTGAAAAAGGAGTCAGGTAAATGAAATTAGCTGATAGCAAAGCCAGAAACCAGAGGAGTTGGAATGGGATCTGATTAGACTTACAGAATGACCGTGATATTTGAAGCAGAGCAGTAAAAAGTACTGATCCAGATTTCGGGACAAATATGGGCTGTGATTGGTCTGTGATAAATACAGACTGAAAGTTTGCAAAGCAAATCATCAGTTTTACAGTCAACAATGTATCCATACTTTCTTTCAAGTCATTCACGTCAGTCCTCTCAATGTCCACTCACCATCTCGCGTCCTCCCTGTCCTCCTGTGTCCATTTCTCCTTTCCTAACCCCCTGTCTCTGGGGAAATGCTAGCCTTTTGATCCGAAATGGCTGATTATTCTAACATAGGGGTGAATTCACTTCCACACCTGAAGACCAATAGTCCTGGGGGGCCAATCCGTCTTTCATTCATTCACTGTCATTGAAACAATCAATACTGACTCATAGTGATCCTAAAGATCAGAACAGAACTGCACTTGTGAACCCACAAGTGTCGGATCTCTGCAATCGTTATGAGTCAGTATTGATTCCAATAGAAAAACCTCTTTCTTCTCTCTCCTCTCCTCTCCTCTCTTCTCTCTTCTCTCTCTCCTCTCTCCTCTCTCTCTCTCTCTCTCTCTCTCAAGAGCTGCTAGTGGCTTCGACCTGCTGACCTTGCCGGTAGCAGCCCAACCTGACCAACAACTGCGTCCTCTTTCATAATTCTGAGGTCTGGTCTACATTTTTCTCTCCTTCCAGATGGGGAGCGACAAACAGTTGCACCTTAGATGGCTGCTCACAGTCTTGTAAAACCTCAGTCTCCACTCCCAAAGGAGGATGTAGAATGTTGTTGTCTTTGTAAATGTTGCTACCCCAACTGACCTCGATGCCAGTCAAGACCATGGTCCTGAACCCCTGGGGCCAGCAACTCACTCCTTCAAGTTATACTACCTATACTATTATACTACCTCAACTCTCCTCAAATTAAAAACAAATCCTCAATAACAATGTCCTCAGATTAAAAAAAGAGAGAGAAATGGATAAACCCAAGTTATCTTGAAGGAAAACCTGGAAGGCTTTGATTAGTTCTAAGAAAGGTATTAGAAACACAGGACACATTTTGGCCCTGAAAATCCTGCACAGGTTCACAGACATGTGAGAAAGGTTCAGCATTCTTCTGTAGTTGGAAGAACACAAAAAGGTCTTTAGTTTTGTTTTGTTAATGAAAGAAAAGAAATCACGGTTCTGACAGTCAGGCTATGGTACTGGGAAGTCCCAATACTGAACTTAGCATCCTCATGTGTGAAATGGTAAAAAGTATTTTAAAGGATTAAAAGAAAAAAAATAAGTACTTTGTGTGTTTGGATAAAACAGTAGGTATGCTGTAGGGCAACGAACCTACAATATGAACATTCAAAATACTTAGAAATAATCTAAGAGCAATGAGAATAAAAGCATCTAAATGCCTCCTAATGTTAGTGAGTCAGCATCCTGGTGTTTTCCTATCACACAGTGACCTAAACTACACATTCAGCAGAGACTATCACATGGTTTGCAGTTGCACGGTACATAAAATAACAGTAATAGTAATGAAAAATTTTTTAATATATTGTGTGTGCAAACACACAACTAGGACATTTCATATCTCTCTGAATTACAACAGCTATTAAACAAAGCTGAAAATAGTCAAGTGCACTTACCAGCCCCTAAGAACTTTAAAAGACGATGGCGTGAGTGAAGTCAAATCACAAACTTCTTTCGTGAAATCTACGCATTCACCTTGGAACCCTGGCTTATGAAAAGCTTTGAGCTACAAGAACAACAGCAATACATCAATAATGAAACAAAATGGTTGTCTGATTTTAGCATGAAAACCTTTACACTCACATACTTATAAAAATAGACAGAGGCTGTTCAACTAGTGCTTTATCTAATATCAAAGAAAAGAATAGTAAGGATGACTTACTCCTTATCTACCATTTTCATTCAACTCATAGGTCAGATTCTGGGTACCAAATCCACTGTCATCAAGTCAATTCTGATTCATAATGATCCCAGGGGACACAGTAGAATGGCCCTCACAAGGTTTCTAAAGCTGTAAATCTTTACAGAAGCAGACTGAGATTTCTTTCTTGGCTGGTGGGTTCGAACCAGTGATGATTCAACTATCAGCCCAGTGCTCCACTCCTACACCCCAGGGCTCCTGGACTCAGAGGCCTGGGGAGTAGTTCTATCTGTAAGAGTGCAACCCTACAGGACCAGTGGTGTGAGTGGTGATACTGGGAGGGTAGAGGGAGAGTGGGTTGGAAAGAGGGAACCGATTACAAGTAACTATATGTGACCTCCTCCCTGGGGGATGGACAACAGAAAAGTGGGTGAAGGGAGACGTCGGACAGGGCAAGATATGACAAAATAACAATTTA
>NW_022103903.1:18972049-19058033 GCF_000313985.2 Echinops telfairi | reverse complement strand
AAATGTTTTGAGAATGATGAGGGCAATGAATGTACAAATGTGCTTTACACAATTGATGTGTGTATGGATTGTGATAAGAGTTGTATGAGCCCCCTAATAAAATGATTAAAAATAAAAAAGAAAGCAGAAGATATTAAAAACTAGAACAAATTTTTTAAAAAATTTAATTAACTTAACTCATTCATTTTCATTGATAAGTTAGTTTTAGAGCCAGAGAGATATTTTATTTGGTTGATGGTAGTAACTAAGCCTTTATTAGAAAAGTCATCAAAAATATTGATTGCAGAAAAATAACTTGTTTTTGTTTTCTTTTATTAAAGTGAAGGTTATTGGTTTGATTTAAATACTAAAAAAAAGGAGTGCATCCGAATTCTTCTTCCCCTAAAATGTAGCCTTTGTCCAGTACACTCAGAACATTGTCACTATGTTGAGACTCAAACTCAAACAGGAAAAGGACATCATGCTTGGTAAAGTCAAGGGGTAGCGAGAAAGAGGAAGACCCTCAACATGGATTGACACCATGGCAACCATGGCCTCAAACATAAGAACTCCGCGGATGGCAAGGACCTGGCTGTGCATTTTTCTGTTTTACATAGGGCTGCTGTGAGCCGGAACCACCTTGATAGCACCTGACAACAACAACAACAACACATGGTGAGACCTTGGTGGCACACTAGCAAAACACTGGGAGGTTGGTGGTGCACATCCATGCAGCATTTCAGCAGGACAAAGCCGAGTCACCTGTCCCTGTAAAGATGGTGGCACAGACACCCTACGTGGCAGCTCTACTCTTTCCCACAGGGTCAGTTTGGGGCTAAAGTCGACTTGGGGATACCCAGCAGCACCAACCAGGTGGCCCAGGAGTTGCTACGTGGTGTGCAAGGTTTCCGAGAAAGTGGCAGATCTCAAATTCACCCCGCGCTGCCTTGACATAAAACCTTGGTGATCTGCTTCTCACAGTTCACAACCTTAAAAACCCCATGGGGCAGTTGTACACTGCACACACACGGTCACCCTCAGTCGGAACTGACCGGGGCAGCAACAAGACCACATGTGTAAGGTAAGAGGCGACTAACTTGAGCACCACACGCAGAGGAGCTATGATTAGTATGGAGATTGGTTAGCACACCTTTCTCCTCCCCATGTCCTCCTGCTCCAGTTAATGCGAGGGAGAAAGAAAAAACATGAAAACATGCCCTCCTTTGTGCCTGAGAGCCGAGGAGCAGATGGTGGGGAAGATAATGATGATGGGATTAGAGCAAGATGTTCGGTGAAAAGAGACAGCTGTAGCATGAATGTTAGCTGACAGGCTTCAGGGTAAGGATAAGAATACCGCAAATGTACAGCCTCCAGGGAGCTACAACTACATTTCTACTTTGGTTCCTTTTCCCATAGGAAAATTCATGAAATCTCAACTCTGTATTCCCTTCAGACCAGATCTATATCAACCCACAACTACAGTGGCCTGGGTCTTTAGTAGGCAAGATAAAAATTAATGAGCCTTATAAATATATCCTAACACAAAGAGTCTTGGATATAACTTGGCCCATAGCATTCGCTGTGCTAAGAACACACGTCCTTTCTCATCATCAGGAACAAGGCTTCTTTGAGAATGGAAAGTGTGCCTCATCCCGAAGGTCCTCTTACAGACCGATGGTCTCTCGAGTTCTGGGGAACTCTTCGCTGTCTCCTTCCAATCTAAACTTGCTCCGCCTGCTATTAATGATCGACTGAAGCCAGGAGGTGAGAGAACCACTTCTCCTTGACCAACTGTGAAGTGCACGGCGAGGCATCCTGTTGTGAAACCGGGTGGTGTATGGACCGACCAAGTTCTTATCATAGTCCTTCAGTCGGACAACAAAAGCCAGCGAGCGAGAGGAGTCCGAAATGAGACTGACCCGTGGAACAGTGCCCAAGATGGAAACAATTCTACATATCCGGGGAAACTCACACCCAATGCGCTAAAGTTGACTCCCGCTCAGGGCAGCGAACCCAGAGGCAGAGCAGAGCCGCCTCAAGGAGCTTCCGAGGCTGTAGACATGTACAGAAGCACACTGCTCCATCCTCCTCCCGAGTAGCAGCTAGTGGGTTTGAACTCACTGCACCACCTGGGCTCCTGACATCCAGGGAAAACTGCCTCCAAATTCCTCAGTAAGGACATAAACTTGGGTTAGCAGTTTGTCAGATTTTGTTTTTAATTTTAAAGGTTTAGAAAATGTCAAGGATAGAAAGGCACATCAGTTTTAATCTCCAAAAGCAGAGACATTTCTCCCACACGCAGTACTTTCACGTTAAAACAAGAAAAACTGCACGAAGCAGAGGCCACACGGCCTCCATCACGACTTATATCCCGCTTGTTCGTTTTCTGCTGCTGAGCTTGAGATTTATACATCACCATCTAAACCGGAAGCTATGAAATGTTAAATCCCAAATGGATAGTGTACATTAAGTATATTTCAGACAGCACAGATGGCGGGGTAGCCGTCTGTAGTTTTCAGTCTGTATTCATGCTCAGAATAATTAGTTTGCATAACTAGATATACATACACATACAATATGCACACATACATATATGAGGTAAATATTGCCACAAAATCACAGAAACCTTTTTTAAACAAAAATATCAGAATACAAAGCTATTATTTCCCAACATATCCTCTTCCACCTGGGTTTATATATTCCTTAAGGAATGTTTGTTATCTCTCAAACCCTTTCCTTATGAATTCTGCACTCTTCGATTCATACCACACCAAAATGTGACTTAAATCACATTCCATTTCCATGTTCTTTGAGTTTGGGGGATAAGAAAGTGTGAAGGCACTCACACCACTGGTCCTGTAGGGCTCATCCACCCTGAATTCCCTGTATTTTCAGTTCCTATCTGTACCAGTATACATCCTCTGGTCTAGCCAGACTTGCAAGGTCGAATTCGAGTCATGGTAGTGGGAGCAGGGAGGAAACATTTAGGAACTAGAGGAAAGTTGTATTTTTCATCATGGCGAAACAGGGAGGGTAGAGGGAGAGTGGGTAGGAAAGAGGGAACCGATGACAAGGAACTATATGTGACCTCCTCCCTGGGGGATGGACAACAGAAAAGTGGGTGAAGGGAGATGTCAGACAGGGCAAGATATGACAAAATAACAATTTACAAACTATCAAGGGCTCATGAGGGAGGGGGGAGCGGGGAGGGAGGGGGAAAATGAGGACCTAATGCCGGGGGTTCAAGTGGAGAGGAAATGTTTTGAGAATGAGGGCAATGAATGTACAAATGTGTTTTACACAATTGATGTGTGTATGGATTGTGATAAGAGTTGTATGAGCCCCTAATAAAATGATTTTTTAAAAAAAGTGTGAAGGGGCACAATCAAAGCTATAGAGTGAACATGATAAGATTTCCCAGGAAAAAATCCCCTAAGATAAGCCTGGCTCTTTATTCCTGAAAAATGAGTAGGCTCACTGTGGTGATGGAAAACAACAACAACAACAACAACAAATTTCTCAGCACAACTCTCCCGGAATTAACCAATAAGGTTTCAATGTTCTTAAAAGTTCTTCATAAGCTCCTATTATCATCCTGTGTCTTAAAAAGAAAAAAAACAACAATCAAGACTGTCCGTTGGGAATAAAAAACAGTTCCATGACCTGAGCTATATTCTTTTCCTTCGAGTCAACTGGCCCAGGAGAGTCCCTCAGAAGTCACCGAATATACTCAATGATTGGGTAGACTAGATTGGATATGCTATTTTTTGAAAGCACCTGAGTTATACTCAATTAATATGGCTCTTCCAGCTATAATCCTTTATGCAATATATTATAATTCCAGATTTCATATGCCTTTGGCATCTGTCCCATTTGGGAAGTCATTATCTGCTAATGAATAGGACTGGCTTGAGTAAGACATGCCACCTTAGTAGGTGGTGTGGAACGGGAAACAATATGCAATGGCTTTCTGAGTTACTGTTACTTGTAAGGGAGTTAAGGAACGATATGCTATGCCGAGGGGAGAGAAACTGCTTCTGGAGCAGCCTGGAAAAAAGCCTGGCTGATTAAGATTACTAGGAAGCCAATGCCTGGAATTGGAGACCTCCTGCCAGAGGTGCCAGGTCTTATAACTAAGATACAGTCCGGGGGTGGAGAACAGATTATTCTCTCTTTGAGTGAAGGGTTATATGTTCATTTGATTGCACCACTGCGACTCAATCGCCTCCCATGGAATGGCCTCTTCCTGCGTGGGTCTGGTAAGAAGGTGGGGGAAGATACTGATAAGATTCACCTGTGAACCAGAGGCCCTGCAATGCCATCCTGCTGTGTATAAAATGAGCTCTTTGTGAGGCAAGGGGAGGGGTCTCATTGCCAGCAAGAGCCAGGAGTGGAATGCATCCTCTGGACTCAAGATCCCCGTGCAGTGACCCTCCTGCATCCAGATGGCAGCTATACATGAACTCAAAGGAGCAGCTCAGCACCAGGAGCCGGAGCGTGGACAGAGTGATGGACTTCCCAATCCACGGAGCATTTAAAGCCGAGTGCTTTTGCACCTGCAGGTGGCTGGCTTGTGGAATGGAGGGCATTCTGGGCACTTAATTCAGGAAGCTGGGTTTGCTGGCCCGCTGGGCTTGAACTGAATGCCTCACGTTGCAGCTCACCACAGTGATGCCCTTTGGCAGATGCCCGATAGAACTTTGTAACATGGCCTGAGAAACAACTCACCCCTGAGCATTTCCCACTGGCATTACAACTCATTGACCTCCTTACAGACCCTTTAATCATGAATTTTGTCTGTGGGTTCTGTGTCGCCATTGTAACAGATATTAGAACCCAGAGATAAAATTCAGAACATGAACACAGCACCCTAATATGACTAAGACAATCGTACAACTGTGAGAACTTGTCTGCAGCCTTCCACTGATCACGGAGACAAGCTTAAAGATGTTTTGCTTCGGATAAACCTGTTCAGGGATGAGCTGGAAAAACACTTTTTCAACTTACCCTTGTACATCCATACAGATATGTACACCAATAGAGTAGCTTGGATCCAACGGGTTGCCATGCTTGCCCAGATTTAAAAACAGATTTACGGCTGATCTGAATTTAGTTTTACCTCATACGTGAGAAATACGTTGTTGTTAGGTGCTGTCCGGTCTGTTCTGACTCCTAGCGGCCAGTGACCTACAGCACCAAGCCCTGCTCTGTCCTGTGCAAATGTGAGTCCGTCGTTGCAGCGTTATATCAATCAATCTCATCAAGTGACTTCCTCTTTTTCAATAGCTTCTCATTTTACCAAGTAGGATGTCCTTTTGCTGGGACCAGCTTCTCCCAATAATATGTCCAGAGTACCTGAGCTAAAGTATCACCATCCTAGCTTCTAAGTAGCATTCTGACAGGGCTTTTTCCAGAAGAGATTTTGTGTGTTCTTCAGGCAGTCCACGGTATTTTCAATATTCTTAGCCAGCACCAAAATTCAAATGCATTGGTCATTCTTTGGTTTCCTTATTCCTTAACCAACTTTCCTATGCATATGAGGTGACTGACAATACTGGCCTTGGGTCAAGTGCACCATAATCTTCACAATGACCTCCTTGATCTTCATCACTCGTGTAGCAGATTCGGTTAATACAGTATGTTTGGATTTTTTTATTGCTGTTTTCATGAGCATTGAGTTTGGATCCAAGCGATATGAAATTCTTGACCCTTTCAATCTTTTCTCCTTTCATCATGATATTATACATTGATCCACTGTGAGGATCTGGTATGCTTTACACTGAAGTATAATCCATACTCAAGGCTGCAATCTTCATGAGCAAGTGTCCTTGCGTTTAGCAAGCAAGGTGAGTGTCACCTGCCTACATAGGTTGTTTATACGCCCTTCTCCAAATTTGATGCCTCATTCTGTATACAGCCCAATTCCACTAGGATTCCAGAAGACAATATGAAATTAAAAGTAGTCATAAAGTACTCGATACATCTTAATTAATGTTCTTTATTTTACTCCTCTAAGTTCTAATATCCGCTGCAATGGTTACACAGAACTCACCACGATCAAGTTAAGTATATTGATAGGATACAATCCTGACACACACCTTTCCTAATTTTAGACCATGCGGGGTTCCCTCGTTCTGCCAGAGCGACTGCCTTTGACTCGTGTCCAGGCTCCACACAAGCACAATGGAACGTCCTGGACTTCTCCTCCTATGTCGGTCACCTCAAATTAGACCAGCTCCACAGAAGTGACTCCTCATTCTAATCACTGTGTGCGTGCTCCTGGAGAGAGTCTGCTTTCACAATTCTGCTCTGTGATCGTGCATAAGGAAGTTAGCCCCGTTTCTTGTTATAGGTGCCGACTCATAACGCTGTGCTTACTAATTATGAGATTATCTCAGGGCATTTTTTTGTCTTGGTAAAATTAAGTTGTGGGAAAAGCTATCTACTAAGCGGGCTTCCTTTCTAGAATTATGCAGAATAAGCACACAAAACAACTCTAAATAGGTGTCTTAGAACCTAGGCCAGTAGTCAAAAGAAGACAGCTTTCAAATGAAGCTCATTGCTCTGATCCCTTACTGCCCTGCTCTGGTCCCACACAGATGGAGCCAAGTGAAAACAGGAGAAAGTCTCCACCACTGGTTACAAGGGGGCTTTTCACACGCCGTATTTCTTCCTTCTAACTGAACTTTGAAGCAGAAACGATCACTTTGTGATTAAGACAAAACCCCAAGACTAAAGAACGACTCACATCCCAGAAGTTGTGCTCCCTTTTATCCCACAAATGAAAATCAGAATGCAATTTTGGACTCATATTATGCAGTTCTCAAATCAATTACATGCTCTCTAATGATTTTACATTCCTGCTTGTACATGAACAACTTTCTTTGATTTGTAAGAGAAATTTTCAGGTTCTTTCTGATCTTTGGGTTCTAATATGATGATCTAGTTGTAGTGAAAAAAATCAATGTTTTCCTTGAAGGCTCTTGATTCTCACCGAGACTTGCCTTAAAGTTGCTATTCCTCTGTAGCGCAGGATAGTAAAGAGTAATGATCAACACAATCTCTTATGATCACATAAGAGATTCCATGATCACTTTCAAAATCAACAGGGGACAAGTTATCTATTACAAGACTAGACCTGGTTGCTATTTATTTTTTTTAAAATAGAATCAGATATGAAAAGGATTATGAACTCAATATTTAAAGACATCCAACCTTTAATTACAGTGGTGAATGAACTTGAAAGTGATCCCAGGAAAGAAACGTTAGCTGGTTGTGCCAAAGGGGGATTTGTTAATTTAGAACAGAATACCTAGAGAACGCTCCTAACTCCAGCCTCCACTGTAAAGTAAACAGCTCTCTAGGCAATTTAATCTGGTGGAATCTTTGAAATGCAGTACTCTGTCAGCAGATGAAGAGAATGACACGCCAACACAGCCCTACCTTCCGTGGGATTCTTGGTTTGGGGAGAAAATAAAACCCCACCTGGGAACTATGAAGAACTCTCTTTACGAACTTGTATATTTTAAGCTGGTAATTAGATTTAGTGATTGATTTTCTGCCATAGGGTAAACAATCTCTTCCATTAAAAAGGCATTATTGCTGTGCACCAATAAAGACGTATTTCAGGATAACATGTCCACATACTCCTAACGATATTCTTATTTCAGAAATGCCTTGATGTGCACTAGTATATACATATACACATACTGTCTCTGGCTTTTCCACACTGAGTATGGGTAGGTAGCTAGAGGTTCTCTAAAATAAGCTTAAAAAATAAAACAGAAAATTCCCTCTCAGACTTGAACTCTTGACAGAGTATCTCTTCCTTCCTTATTCTTTAAGCAGGGAAAACGCCTCTCTCACCTGGGCACCACGTGTAAATTGCCAGTCCAGGTGTCGCGGCTATCTTTGAAGGGAAAATGCTTTCTCGGTATGGAGTGGACTGAGTGCCATCCAAAATCCATTTGTTTATATTTGGGTTATTATAAACAAGGGGGGAAAGTTCTAAAATTGGGGTCCAGTGGAGATAACACGAGCTTTGATACCGCGTAGACTAAGGAGGCTTTGTTTGCACATGCCACCAAATCTCCAGCTATCAGATCCTCGTCAGAAACTTTTATTTCACAAGGCAGTCGCTTAGCCATAGCCAAAAAAAAAAAAGAATTGCGGCTATTCACTGGGTGATTCGGCTTCTTCCTCTCTCTTCAAGTTGGACTGGAAATACTACAAAGAAAATCCTCCCAGCAAGTTGTCCCACACAAGGAAGCCCACAAAAATAGGAGGGAGGTGGCAGGGGAAGGAACAGAGCTTGAAAAATGTGACTTTTTATCTGTACTGAAAACTCACAGGGTTCAAAATGCAGATTGGGGTCATCTCTGTTGACTCTTACTCTGCTCACATCATCTGATTCATAAGAAAAAGTACGTTCAAACCCCACAGTGGAAGCTTTGGAAAATTGAAATACAAAGGCAGGAAGTGACTCAAAGTACAACAACTCAGTTATATTTAGACAGGAAATGCTCGCCATAGGACTCAGCTGATCAGAAACTACGGAAACCTGAAAGTACCGGGAACAGAAACACGGCTCATCTAAGCGGATTTCAGACACATACAGGCCGACCTGACTCTGCAAACCAGACACACTTGAGAGAAAACAAGTATCGCATGGTGGAAAGGTGGAAAATGTCAAATGTTATAATCCATCAGTCTATTTGGCTTGTGACACACATTTTTTGACCTGTTCTTAAAATGAGCCAGAAGAGCCACGGTCTCTCGCCCTTCCCTTCCTCCCACAGCTGACCCGTGCTCACTGCACTGCGAAGGTGGGCATGCCTGTCTCTGAGGCACAAAGACCCTGAAAGCATGGTTCCATCAAGGACAGCTACAAGTAAACGTCATCTCCCGCATCACCTCTGGTAGTGTGTGATGCCATGGCTCAACTCTGAATCCCAGATTTCCCTCCTTCACGTGGGGTTAACAGTGACGTCACAGTTATCGGGAGTACTACACAGGCACCCTGTCTAGTCCACAACGGGTAGGAAATAAATGTGGGGCCAGAGTATTACCCAATCCTCGAAACCACCACCCACAGAAGTGAAGAGGTAGGATGATAATTTTCCCAGCCTTTCAAAGAAGCACAAGGGGCCTTCAAAAACTTGTCGAAAACTGGAATTAAAACACAATGTGCTTGTGCGGGGAAGTGAGGCACTATTGACCATGTGTATGAGAAGACATTGTTCTGGGGGTGACTGTGGTGAGGATTGTACAGCACTTCTTGATAGGATGGAACTACTGAATTCTATGGTTTGTGGATTGCATGTCCATAAAATGGCCTTAAGGGGAAAAAAAAGTCAATGAAATTTTCCCACAAACTTTTTGAAGGCCCTCCTATTTATTTGTGCTAGGTTATTAGAAATGCATTTACACGGTGAGCAGGCAAAGATTGTGATTTCTCCATGCTAAGTTTATTGCTCCAGGAGCAGCACGTGGCAAAAAAGAATGACACTGACAAGGGGCCGGCCAATGAAAGAGCAGAGTGGGAGGGCTGAGGTCAATCTCATCAGGAGGACTCCAAAGCGGTAAGGGTTACAGACCTCAGGAGGGAAATGCAGAGGAACTGCGACCAAGGCAGGCAAAGCAGCCACTATCAGAGACCGGCACTCTGCTGCTCAGAGGTTCCGACTACAGCAGAAGCCTCCCTGCCGGGAGCTATGTGAGTTACTGGAAGGAGCGAATGCATGCATAGATGTTCTTGGTAAGTCATTTAACAACTACAAGGTAAGAATATTATTACACATACCAAGTGCGGAGGCTCATTTATTCCAAGCGGTTCCTGAAAAATATGTTAAAAACATTTTAAAACCTTAGTCATAGCATCTTAATAATTTCAAAAATCATGTACATATTGAAAAATAAAAGGGAAGGAAAAAAAGAAAAAGGGCCTGACCAACTTATTAAATAACCTTGAAGTGGCCATGACCCTCAAAGAACTTACCAAATTGTCTTAAAATAACCTTACTATCAATTGTTTTGAATGAAACTGGAGCTGGAATAAACTCATGGTCCACATGCACCAGGACAATCAGCCCCCACTTCCCACCACTTATTCCACAGTCCCCTATCCCTCTACCTGGTTTGCCCTTCTCGAACCTGGTACTCTCCTCCCCACCTAGGTGACTCTGCACCCAAGATTGCGCCTTCTTTGTTCAATCAATGCCCTTTCTGTCCACCTGCCCTGTCTAGAAAAGCTGCCTCGATCTCCTAAAGACGTCATGCCCTGAATTCCCATCTGTGGCACGGAGCACTGTGTACTCCGTAATGAATTGTCCGTGGGCCACGCTCCCCTGAGACCCAGGCTGTTCAAGGGCAGTCGTCATTGCTGTTTTTCTTAAGTAGCCCAGTGCCTGACCTATCAGAGGCACTCCCTAAATACTTCTTCAATGAATTTACTGATCATATTAAAGAGCCATTTCATGCATGTGCTACTAATACTTATTAGCTCTCCAGGGCCTGCAAGATCCCCCTGCCAAACTGATCCCACTGCCGACCCCCAGGACAGCAGAGGAGAACTACTCCCAAGGGTTCCCAAGCAGCAGCAGGTCTCATCTCTCCACGGCAAAGCAGCTAGTGGCTTTATATTGCTGACTTAGCTAGCGGTTGGCAGTCCAACATGTGAGCCCTCCATGACAGCAGGGCTCCTCCGGTTCTTAAAGAGTCTGTGGAAATTCACACGAAGCTTCAGCTCTACACACACAGGCAGCCTCCTTCACAATCCCACTGGCAATCTTGCTCCTGGTACTCCATAGTCACCTGGCACTGGGTAATCGACATTCCACTCACACTGTACTCACCAGTTGGACAGGTCGTATCGACATGATTATGTTACTTGATCCTCCCCAATCAAAAAAGCATTTATATTTTCCTTTTTCTAAAATGTATTGCTCTCCACAAAAGAATTTCTGCTGGTAAGCAACCCATCTAAAAAAAAAAACCAGAAAGAAAACGATGATGATGCAGAACTGAGCAACCAACAATTAAAAAAATCCAAGAACCTCGGGACGTCCTCAGGGAGGCGGCAACTTACACTCCACTTTTCACATGAATGGATCTTGTTTCACTGCCAAAGCCAATTTCTTCTAAATCAGAAATTTCCTGATTCATAATATCAACAAACTTCCCGCTTTCCAGGTCAGATTCGAACAGCGTGATAGAAGATTCTATAAAATTCTGCAAAGACAGAAGAAAACTTAGGAAAGCAAATGCGCTTCTTTGTTACAGACTGCTCTGTCAGCACCATTCCTACTTATCGGTGGGATGTAGGCTGTAAACAGGTACAAATAGCATTCTATAGTCACAATTTCTGTAGACAGCAATCAACCAGCAACGGCCTGATGAGTTAGTTATTCCTAAATAATTGAAATAACAAAAATCAGCCTGAAGTTACTTTCAATCAAGACGATGCAATATTTGCATATTAATGTTAAACTGACTATATAAATGAAAGTTGAAGGAGGTAAGTCTCTGGGATGACGTGGCTCTCATACTTAACGTTAGTTCTCAGTAGACTGAAGTCTTACTTCTTGGGCAAATGCCACCTCGGCGCTAGTTTATAAGCCTTCCTTCTTAAGTGCTGACAGTTCTCAAAAGAACAGCAGCAGCAACAAAAGCCACGGGGGTTCAATGTATTTCACAGATAACCTTCCAAACACATTTAATCAATGATTGCAAACAGTGTGGTAATTCCTAAGGGAAAAACTGGATCACTGGATCTCACCATAGTCCAAAATTAACCCTATAAAATATAAGTTTGCATTAAGTAAATCATGAGACAAAGACATATACACTCAGCAAGGCAAGAGAGGATATTATTAGCTTTAACGTGTAACAGGAAAAATTAGTAAGATTTGCTAGACCAAAAATATGTGTGTTAAAAAACATTTAAATGATAGGGAATTGTAAACAATCTAGGAATTGATCAATAGTTTTAAAACAAAGATACAAAAACTCTAAATAAATAAATAGGCACAGCATACGGACAAGTCCTAAGACAGAAATGACTGCCATTAAAACAAGTCTCATTCCACTAATAAACCCAGCACGTTCAAATGAAATCAATGACGCAATCACTTTCACTAGTCTAAAAGTACCATATAGCTGAAAACCCACTTTTGTGCGGGAACACTGCTGCTGGGAACATAAACTATCCGCACTTGATCAGAGTCCTGAAAGCAAAATAAACCCTCCGTCTCACTGCCACCAAAGTTCTTCCAACTGCCAAGTGGTTCCAGCTCGACTGCATCCCGAATGGTCGGCAGTTCGAAACCACCATCTGCTCCGTGGGAGACGAAGGAGACGTTGCACTTCCATGAAGAGCTCCGGTCTTAGAAGCCGACAGGGACAGTCGACCCTGTCCTAGAGGGTCACTATGAGTATGATCAGATTAGTAATGGGCACATGATTTTAAAAGATATCGTAGAATAAATAAAAAAAGACCAAAAAAAAAAGCTCATTCTTTGACCTTGTGAGAATTTTCTCCAAGACACTATCGAACCCCAAACCAAACTCACTGCCATCAAGTCGCTGCCAACTCACAGAGACCCTCCTGTGGGCTTCTGAGACAGCAACTGTTTATGGGAGTAAAGAGCCCCGTCTTTCTGCCTCAGAGATGTAGGTGGTTTTGAACTGCCGACCACGTAACAGTGAAAACCTGAAATGAACATCAACTTCCAGAAATGGCTAATGGATTTGGGAAATCCATTACTTGATGGAATATTAAGTAGAATTTTCAGGTTTCTTGACAACCTGACCGTAGATATAGCCAGGAGTTGTGCGCTCATGAAGCTATACTCTTCTCACTCCAGTTTTACAACTAAGGAAACCATGGAACTTGCTGGAAGTCACACAGCTAGGGAGGGAGAGGGTTTGAACTCAAGTCTTAAGTGTTTCCATCTGTCTGTTGATCCTAATTCTTCATCAGTGGCCAGTACAAATGTTAGGGTGGAAAGGCCAGTACAAACACACAAACTTTTAAACACTGGTTACATTACAAGTTAGTAAAAAGAAAACAAATGAAATACTTGGAGAAATAAAAACATAAGAAATTTCTAAATACATGGAAATTGGACCATTTTTAGGCTGAATGTTTTCCCTCAAATGTCTGTAAATGTGTGTACTTCTCTGATTAGAAAATACAGAACACATTTTTAAAATCCACGCCCCACCCACCCCACCCCCACTCTCCCTACAATTTCATTATATTTTAAGTCTTAGACCTATGGAAAATGTTCTGAACCCTTCAATTCTCAAAAAAAATATGAAGCACAGTATTCCCTTTTTAATAGATTATGGATATAATTTAAGAGTAGAATCCTTCCCACCCATCCCCCACACCAAGTCATTTTAAATAAACAAGTAGAGCAGTGTCCAGAAGAGACAAAAAGAACACAGTTTCAATAAGGCATCTACAAGGAGAAGAAGAAAATTAATGTTTTACAGGTCCTCGAATTTACTTTACAAGGAGGCTTTCAAAAATGGAATTTGAGGATGATGGGAATTTTTACATGAAAATTTTTAAGCTTCCTTATACTTATCAATTTTCTAGGTTATGAATACTGCTGATGCAGCTGGCGCAAAATTACATTTGAGATGTTAAGATAAAACAAAAAAGGCTTTTTACCTATTTAAAAGAATTGCTAAAACATTACTGTGTGCCTTCACAATTGCTTCTCAAAGAGTCTAACTTTGGAACCTGAGAGATTCTGACAGCTTCACTACGTTTACATGGCTCTCAAAAAAAACAAGAACAAATAAAAAACTGAACTGGGAAAACTATTCTTCTTTGTTACTGTTGCCTGCTCTCCCTTTCATTAACATTAACACCTCATTCAAAAACGCTTTTGCATCCGAGCTATTTGAGACCCTCTAATCCCTGAGACACAGACGGCATTACTTTCCAGACGCAGAATTCCAGGGTGTAACTGGGTTGCTTTCTAGTTCATTGAACAAAGCTGAGTCAAAGGCACACAAACCTCTCCAGTGGAGCACGGCTACAATCTGGGTGCGTATCAAAAAATCTGATGATACTGAATAGGGACCGCCATCACCTGAGCAGCCTGGACATGCTTCTGCTCCTCACAACTTGAAAGTGCTTGCCAAGCTCAAGGCAGCCTGAGTATCCATGGCTGTGAGGATGTGTGCTGGGGGGAGCCCAGTCCAAGTCCTAGCACAAAAACCATGTGAAGTCAGGCTCCCAAGTTCTTCAGTCATTTGCAATTTCTCCTCTCCCTAGGGTGGTGGCTCTGAACTCACGATCTCTGTTTCTACTTCTGCGCTGGTCACAACCTCCTCTTGGCCGTTAGGATGGTAGAAATGGGTCACACGTGGGACCAGGGCATAGAACAGATGCATACAGATGCATGTGTACATGCCATGCCGTCCTTGCGCACTGTCCTTGTCAAACAGCCTATGCAATGCTGTGATGGACGTGAGAGGGGAGGGGCAAGAACCATATGTGGGTGTGTGGCAGCAGCAATGGGGGTGGGGGCGGGGGGGAAAGGACTGGGGAACTGCCTGTCAACGTAGGTCCCCTGGTAATGACGGAGCCTGAAGTTGAGCAGAGAAAGAGGAGCTCAGTCACAGGGCCCCGTGCCAAACCCAAGTGCTGACAGTGTCTGCCTTCACAAGCACATGCACTCCCACCGCCGGACTCTGTGCCCCTTTCCTGCACCAACATTTCCAGAGACCTGGCTGGAGCAGCAGGACTCTTCCTAAGTGGGATCATCCGCCTGTCTCGTTCCATCCGCTGCTTTTGTTTATTCACCATCTTTCCTGCCCCATCGTTGCTTCTCTCCAGCTTTTTTTTTTTCTTAATTAGAAAGACTTCTTTCCTTTGAAGCCACTCACCTGGATTCATCTTCTCTCAGATCCACCAACATCTACACCCTCCAACATGGCTCATGAGTCCTCCCCAACAAGGTGACCCTGCGGGACAGAGCTTGGCGCCGTCACCAGGAGGAGCTTTGCGGGGTTAACTGGTCACCAGCTTCCTCCCGGGCTCATCTGGGCACAGTACCACTCAGCGTCACACAGACGTAAACAGTGCTCTGTTGCTTGAGAAGGCAGAGCAACAAAGGAAGGATGGCCTGAGAGCTGTATTCCATTTCACTTTTTTTAAAGCACTTGAGCCAACTGAAAACTTTAGATAGTTTAATGTAGTCCCAGGGATAATACTCCCCACTGGTAGGGAAAATGAACACATCGTTTCTTCAAGCCCAGAGATATTCTTAAGGATCAGTAATCTTGATTATGTTTAAAGTCCACAAAAGCCTCAGCTGAGGAAGCCCTGGAGCTCTTGAGCTATGCTCCCCAGCGGAGGACATAATACGAGACCCACTGAGGACCATTACTGTGGGAAAAACAACGGTCGCGACCAGATTGCACCTGGGCTCGAGGTCTGGAAAGAGAACTAACGTCTAACCATAACAAATGGAACTCCAAGGTTAAACGATGCACGCTAGACCTGATCTGGTCTCCAAAATCGTACGTACTGGTTTGTTAGGGTTTTGATTGTACGTATTAGGGGCTATCTCAGAAGTAGTTTGTCATTGGGGGTCACCACCTTGAAGTTGTGGTACATGTTTATTTTTTCTTTTGTGGGGTCTGAAAGCCAGGACCGATGAACCTATAGAGTCAGCAAGTGGAATAAAGGTTTTAGGGGAGGGGGATACAGAGGGGGTGGTGGGGTGAAGGTGTGATGACATTAGGGGTCTATACAGAAAAAGAGTGTTTGGAAACCGATTGTGGTAGCAAACGTACAATTCCGCTGGATGTGACTGAACTGTGGAATAATTTTATATATGTATTAATCCAAAATTAAAATCATAAAGAAATCCAAAGACACATTGACCTCTTCAAAGTGTTGAAAAGGAAGGATGTTACTTTGAGGACTAAGGTTTACCTGACCCAAACCATGTATTTTCAATTGCTTCATATGCATGTGAAAGTTGGACATGAAATAAAGAAGAAAAACAAACAAACAAAAAAGTTAAACAAGTACAAAACTGAGGAAAAACAAGAATTCTCCAGCAAGCCTTATAAGCCAAAGACTGAAAATACCTTAGTACCTAGAGTCTAACTACTGCTGTATTCCTTTTGGTCCTGACTTCTGTCAAATTAATAATAATATTGATAATAAAAAATAAATAAATAATAGACTCCAGTCAATGTATCTGCTGACTCATCTGGAACTAGGAACACATTTCTGGTGTCTGGTGCAAAGCATCTATGACACAGACCACGTTATCTCTAAGGAGCATGTCCGGTATTTGACCTTAGTACACCCAGAATGTTCCAGAGGGAGGCCAAGTCATGGGACAGTGCACTGCAGTGTGCAGCACTGCTGTCTGGCCTCTTGTCTCGTTCATATTACTTCCACTTAGATCTTGTACACAGTGCTCGCTTCCATTGCAGGTTAGAGACAGCTGAGAAATCAACTCTACTGATTAACCCGCATAGGGCTGTCAAGGGGACGGGCTGGCACAGCGGGCTCAAGCCTAACACCTGTGAGGAGGGTGCAGGACTGAGGTCCCTCTGCTGCACACAGAGTAGCTATGCCTCCGAGCACCTCACACAACAACAGGGCTGTCCCAGTCACGAGCGAGTTCTCTAAGCATCTGCTCCCATCTCTATGCTACGTGTGGGGAATGTATAGTTTTTCTAAGTATAATTTGGTAGGCACGTCTTTAAAATAAGTTCATAAGCTAGATAGAAAACTTCACCTTGGATAAATATGTTTAAATTTTTATTTTATGTCATCCGAGAATGTTTCACTGAACATTTAATACTAAGCCACGTCTCTGAGAAGTGTGCAAATACTTATCACATATATACATATTCAAATTAACCGTTGGTTAGATAAAATCCATTTTCCCGGTCTTAAGGTGCTCTTTTAAGTCTACATATTCTGGAACAAAGGAAAGTAAGTATTATCAGGGTCACGAAACATGGATCCTGAGAGACTGAGAGGAAAACATGGAACTGACCTCAGATGACAAAAGAAAAAAACAAACAAAAACAGACCTGCTAGACCATTTGAGACTGGAAGACTGTGACTCTCTTCCCTAACAGAGCACTAGCCCTGTGATGGTCGGGACTCCATCTCTGGTAACTGTATGTCCAATACCCAGCACAGTCCCTCTAACATAGCAGGGGTTCAGAAAGCAATTATGGAATTAACAGCTGACATGTAAACATGCACAGTCACTAATCATCTTGACCAAGAGTCCTCAAACTATGGTCCGCGGGCCACATGTGGCCTGCCAAGGACATTTATCCGGCCGGGTGTTTTTGCCCCGGGTTTTTACTTCAAAATAAGATATGTGCAGTGTGCATAGGAATTTGTTCATAGTTTTTTTTTAAACTATAGTCCGGCCCTCCAATGGATCTGAAGGACAGTGAACTGGTCCCCTGTTTAAAGAGTTTGAGGACCCCCGATTTCTTGACAGTGAAGGAAATGAATGCCAAATACTGTACACTGTATCGCTCTCAGGTGGGCGAATCATCTGATCCTTTCATGTTCTACCAGAGGCCATCACAACTTTTCATTGGCGGGGTGAGGGGGAGGGAGGAGCATACGGAAAATTAAAAATAAGGAAGGGAACTCACAGCTTGTAAGTACCGGAAAGACATGATGGGGCCACTTAGTGCCACACAGGCAAAACCGTCTTCAAAGTCCCCTTCTTCAAGCAGGAATTGGTGGCCCTTAAAATGCTCCTTTTCATAGGCAACCCACCTGGAGAGAGAGAGGCCAGCCAACTGAGCCATGACTCAAACTGCAGTCATGAAAGTCAACAGGAGAAAATCATGAGAAAGCACTTACCTGCTCATCGCCTTATTCTAAAAAGCAAAACCATCTGATTTTGTTTCCATTTACAAAGACAGACAGACAGTGGATGCTTCGCGGATGACTTTGATCATTGCAAACCTTTTCCCATGGAAGGCGTTTAGAACTGCAGCAGCATAGTGCACGTTGAATGTGGGTGGTATTCCAACTCAACGTGGCCACAGCACAGCTTGCCAAGGAGAAATGATGGGCAGCACAAAGGGCCAAGCAGGAATGTTACACACTCACAACATTACGATCAACACATAACTGCTTCTTTTACCAATCCAGTCCTTCCGGAGTCCCAGAATGGCTTCTATTCTAAACACACACTCTGAGTTCAAATCAAAGGATCATCTCATGACATCTAAGACACATTGACAGATGTGTTTACAATGAAAACTGGAGAAGGCTACAGCTGGTATGTATCCTGATGCCAACCCTACATGTATACAAAGGCAACCGTAAATATTTACTGGTGGGAAATTCTGGTCCGACCATGTTATCAGGGACGCTTATGCATACAGGAAACACAGAGACAGAGTCCATTTCAGGGGCAGTTTCTTGACTGCTGATCTAAATCTAACAGCACAGAAGACTGGAAAACGCCATTAGTTATTGATCTCCTCTGTGAGACTCTTTTATATGGAGTAAAACCACAGTACCTAATGAAATGTAGGCAGAGATGGCTTTTAAACACACCTTCCGTTCTTTACTCTGAGTAGTTAGGATGGGAACTCCTCCAATTGCGTAGGTTCCAATAACTATTTTGAGGCCCTGGGCTGGGACTTCTGATTTCAAGAGCTCAAAAAGATAACATCTGGTCGCTAGCTAGCTACTATCCCTTTTTCCCTCTTCACCCACTGCTGTAGTTGTGAGGGTGTAACACATATCCCAAAGACTTTATTTTTTTAAGCTTTTATGGGTCACAAAACATCAAGAGTGGTAGTGTGTGCAAGGCAAGAGAAGATGAGATTTACTTGGGTTGTAATAAACAAACTTTATATACGGGGGCTTTAAAAAAATTCAGAGAAATTCCGTTATCATTTATTTCCGCTCACCCACACACTTTCTGGAGCCTCCCTGTACACCTCAGTATTTTTATTTTTGTTATATCTGTGAAGAGACTGACACTTCACTCACAAACCATTGCTTCTGTCAAAAGAAATGACACAAGAACACTTTCAAATTCTAAGTGTATTTTAAATCAGGCATGCTTTTACGATACCTACATGGGGAAAAGAACACAAAGTACATATATGCTGAGGGCCACAGAAGCTTTACCAGTCACCAAAGCGTAGATGCCAACTCCCGGGCCCTCATCTGTGTCAGAACACAGCTGTGCTCCGGAGGAGATTCAAAAGCTGATTCTTCAACAGATTGCTCAGCCTTTCTCCCTGGGTCATCTCGGAGTGGACTCAACCCCGGGCCTTTGTTAGGGGACGAGTGTGTCACCCAGGAGAGCCTCCCAGGGGTCTTATAAAGGACAGACGGGAGAACCATGATAGGATCACGTGTCCCATCTGTGGAGCATAACCAAAATGATCTGCTCAGTGTTAGTGCTAGAATAAAGTTCTGATTAAAGCTCTGTGCGTGTGTGTATGTGTGTGCATGTGACATATGAGGATTCAGAAAGTTCGTGGGAAAATTCCATTATTTTCCCATTAACTTTTTAAAGCAGTGGCTCTCAACCTTCCTAATGCCGTGACCCTTTAATACAGTTCCTCATGTTGTGGTGACCCCCCCAACCATAAAATTATTTTCATTGCTACTTCATCGCTGTAATTTTGCTGCTGTTATGAATTGGGCGACCCCTGTGAAAGGGTTGTTCGACCCCCAAAGAGGTCACGACCCACAGGTTCAGAACCACTGTTTTAAAGCTCCCGTGAAGGTGCTATCTAAAATTGATTTTTAAAATTCATTTTCTGCAGCCTCCTCACAATTGGACAGGGATGCAGATGAGCCTGCACGATCTACGGGTCACCAACAAAAGTGAGAAATGACACCCCCCCAAAAAAAACCATGAAGCCAATTGTATATTTCTAAATGGACAATAAATGGGGCATTAGATTTTTCTAGAATTGTCATAAAAAATGAGGTGTTCACACTGTATTACAAGTCATAATACTTGTATCAGATGTTTATAAAATAGTTGCCAAAAAGATTCTGGATGTTAGCAAGGAATTTTCTATGTAGCAGACACTAGTTTTAAACCGATCCAGTTAATATGAAAAACACCCAGATTTCGAAAGAGGGCCAAGGCGAAAGTATTTTAATAGGATTAACAAGAAGCATGTGTACTGAGAAAACTAGAGGGCAGCAAACACTAAACATGCATTTATCCAAGTCAGATATGTTCTACAAGTACAAAAATAAATTTCTCATATTCAAGGAAGGATTTTTACCAATATGCCAGATCAAATAAGTGGTATGACTTACACGTCCAGAATATTGAAAATTCTCAACATTTCCACTTTGGATGGTACAGTCATCCTTTGCTTTACTGTTATAAATTTCAACATACCTAACTCCTCACGAATTGACTGTTATAATCTAACATTTCCCATTTATGATTGTTGTAGTTACATAATCTGGTGTCACTTTGAGGATTCAGAGTGAAGGGGTGGAGTTTAGCCTCTCAATCAGATCATAGCTTGATGACCTCATTTGGAGGCACTAAGGAGATAAATGGCTCACTGGAGGCAGGACACACAGAGAGACATCCCTGTTGACAAGCCACACAGAGCTACACTGATAGAGCGAGACCCTGGAGTTGGAGGAGCCATGTGGAGACCCACACCAGTATTGAGATGCTTCTACCACCACTGGATCCACAAGACTTTCCACCCACCAGCTTATGATCTTCCTGTGTTCGGCATTATTGTGTTTCATGAGTCTGAAGAAGAATTTATACATTGGTATCAGACATATGGGCTAATTTCGGACTTATGGACTTGATCTGGACTGGGCTGGGATGTTTTCTCAATATTCAACTGCTCTTGTATATAAAGCTCTTTCTTTTTAAAAATTTAAACATTTATTTTATTTAATGTATTTATAAAATCAAAATTATTCTTTTTTTTAACCATTTTATTGGGGGCTCATACAACTCTTATCACAATCCATACAAACATCAATTGTGTAAAGTACATTTGTACATTCATAGCTCTCATCAGTCTCAAAACATTTGCTCTCCACTTAAGCCCTTGACGTCAGGTTCTCATTATTCCCCCTCCCTTCCTGCCTCCCCCTCCCTCATGAACCCTTGAAAATTTATAAATTATTATTTTTTTGTCATATCTTACACTATCTGACATCTCCCTTCACCCACTTTTCTGTTGTCCAACCCCAGGGAGGAGGTTATATGTAGATCCTTGTAATTGGTTCCCCCTTTCCACCCCACCCTTCCTCCAACCTCCCGGTACTGCCATTCTCAGCACTGGTTCTAAAGGGATCATACATCCTGGATTCCCTGTGTTTCCAGTTCTTATCTGTACCAGTGTGCATCCTCTGGTCTAGCCAGATTTGTAAGGTAGACTTGGGATCGTGATAGTAGGGGGGTGGGGAGAGAAGCATTTAGGAACTAGAAGAAAGTTGTATGTTTCATCGTTGCTACACTGCACCCTGACTGGCTTGTCTCCTCCCCAAGACCCTTCAGTAAGGGGATGTCCAGTTGCCTACAGATGGGTCTTGGGTCCCTAATCTGCACTCCCCCTCATTCACAATGATATGATTTTTGGTTCTTTGATGCCTGATACATGATCCCTTCAACACCTCGTGGTCACACAGGCTGGTGTGCTTCTTCCATGTGGGCTTTGTTGATTCTGAGCTACATGGCTGCTTGTTTACCTTCAAGCCTTTAAAACCCCAAACACTATATCTTTTGATAGCCAGGGACCATCGAAAGCTCTTTCTTATACACCTGAGTATCTACAGATTTGTTTCTCTAGTTTACTCAGACTGACACAGTGACCATAGTAAATCTACGTACCGGTGAATAATGTTAGAGGCAGGTAAGCAGTCACTACAGGAGCGGGAGCAACCCCAATAGGTGGCTCTTGGTGCCTGAACAGCATTTGGCCAGCAAGGTTTAACCTATAATAGCTGGCTTGGTCTTTGGACCCTTACCGTTTCAAAAAATGAGTAGGTGTGTAGTCCATTAGTTCACCTTAGGTGAATCATCTACACTATATACATAATTTAGTAGCATGTTTTTGCTAGATCAGAATGAACAAATTAGCAGGTGTTAGAACAACATCAAGAGGTAATGATGCTTAAATTGAGAAAAAAACAAACATTCCAAATAAAACCAACATCTCAAGACAAAGAGCAAAATGTTTCTGGAGCCCAACACTGGTTTGAGAAGGGCAAAAAATAAATAAATAACACTGCTTCTCCATGGTTTTACCTTCCTTTATAAGACTCCAAAATCACCCCACAGATTTGCTGGGGTTGATGCCTTGCCTAAGTAAATGCTGAGAGAGACTAGGATGGCAGATTACGATGGCTTTGTTAGGAGGATGTGTACACAAATGGGAATGTTCGGGGGCTTTCCCAAGAGCAGTTCAGAGCAAGGGTCCAATGATTAGTTCTTTACTTTGGAAACATACATCTCAGGCTACTTTCTAACTAGGGAGAGCCTTCAGCACAAAGGGGTGACTAAGAGCCAAAGAACAGAGGAAGAGGTGGTGCTGGAGAGAAAAAGTAAAAACAGAAAAAAGTGGAAAACCAGGGGCTCTCCTTCATTCACAGTCTGTGAAAATAACATCACCTTACAATTATTTGCCTTTTATACTGTATTTACAACTCTTACGTGGGTGGAGCTCTTATGAACCATCTTCCACACTAAAAACCATCACGGAAAGTCATGAGAAAAAAAATCATTTTTGTCTTCTAGGTTAAATGAGATTGCTATTTTCAGATTAAGAGAGACTGAATTTTGCTCTGCCTACCATATTTTGTGTGTGTTGAGCTTTAAAACTAGACTACTGAAAACATTTAAATGATGACACTCACACGCCACCGATGACACGAATTGATCCAATTCCATGAAAATTTTCCCCATCGTTTTTTAAAAACTTAGGAACAGAATCTATATGTTCACTAAAATCCTTGGCCTGTCCACAAAAGTGCGGTTTCTCATAAATAATAACCTGAAAAACAGTTCAGAAAAAGTTTGCATTTTATAACAGTTACATACTAACTTACATAAGTTTTATTAAAGACCATAAAGAGAATAGGAACCACTGCCTTTTCAGCAATATGTACCTTACAAAGTAACTCAGCATGAACAAAAGATTAAGAATATATTAATTAACATGTTTCTCTTACGTTAGTACACTCACAGAATATTGTTGTTCTGGATGCCCAAATTGCCCAAATCCCACTACCACTTCTTAGGATAAACTGCCTTATAATTTGTCCTTGAACTATCTTGATAAGTTCATCCCTGAATTTGAAATTTAATACATATCTGCCTTGTATCTATTGAGTTTCCTACCATAAGATATAAGAATTCTCTTGAGATATAAGGCCTATCAATATATGATTCATTAATTTGAGAAAACACGTGGTTTTAATACTAACTGCTTATCCGGTTGTTAGTATTCACTGAGAAGAAACAAGACATTCACAATTTGAATTTAAAGCTCATTAAAAATAATAACTGAGAAATGTTTTGTTTTATACTTTAGATATTGAGTTGAAATGGGTTACTCGGCAGGAAGGGAAAGATCATTGCAGTCTTCATAGTACATTTATTTCTATTTGGATTGGTACAAGTATTTCTCTTCTATTGTTTTGCTGCTCTTCCCTTCCCAAGCACAACTTCCATTCCCTTAGTGTGTGAAGCGGTAACAGTGACAACAGTGCTACCCTGCATACACTTTTTTACTCGGTCCTGTTTATAGATATGGGCACAAGTGGACAACAAATGACAATGCATGGCCTAGGCAGCATTTCCCGAGGTGGGAGATAATGCCCCCTGGGGAAAGGGTGTTGAACCATCCAGGGGCTGCAAAAGCAGATACCTACACTTTAACCAGGATTATGAATGATCGTGCAAAAGGTTTAAATTGCCTAGGGGAATACTGAGTTTTGTTTTGTGAAAAGAAGGTGCCATGCCAAATAAGTTTGGGAACCTATGACCTAGACAAGACCCCAGGCTTAAACACACTGGCCAAGCCAGACACAGCTTCTTCAGAAAAACCGATTATCAGATACACAGCTGGAAAGAAATATACAAGCTTAAGTAAAAGGTTTCCAGACGTCCATGCACGGGTTTATTGAAAACAAAACGTGCTTAAACGTGTCTCTGTGATAGGAGGGACAGCCACAGACAAGATCGCTCAGTAGCTGACTGGTCTTATTCTGGTTCTTGGGTGCTGTCCGGTTCTCCCAGCACAGTGACCCTATGTACACTGCCCAGTCCTGGGTCATCCTCACAGCTGCCTCTATGTTTGAACCCACTGATGTAGCCACTGTGTAAACCCATTTCATTGGGCACATTCTCCTTTTTCACGGACCCTCTCCTTGACCAAACATGTCCTTTGCCAACAACTGCTCTCTCCTGATAATATGTCCAAAGCATGTGAGATGGCAGTTTCCCCATCCTTACTTCTGTCCTTCTTCCAAGACAGATTTGCTTGTTCTTCTGGAATTTCATGGCACTTTCCATAGCTTTTTGCCAAATCCATAATTAAAATTCCAAAGAGCTGCTTTGGTTTGGAGGACAAGACAAGGAGAGTCCCAGGGTCTGCATACTTGCCTCTGGGGGTGTTCTGACTCAATTCACAGAAGCTTGTTGTCACCTTTGATCCTCTCTCTTTTTATACTCACCACTAACTCATTGTTCTCCTTTCTTTCTTAAAATGCACTTAATCAGAGTCCCACCTCCACCTACTTGCCTCTGTTCCTCTCCTTTTCAGATTTGTTTATCTGAAAAGAGCTTCCAACACCTCCTTCTGTCAGCCTTGATCCCCCTCTGAGGCATCACTCCCCAAAGTCTCCTAGAAAACTCCAAAGGATTTCTGCCATCTCAAGCCAAACACAACACAAACCAACTTTATCATCATTTCTCCTTAGGGGATTGGGTTTGTCAGAGTTGTCCAGAGAGATGTGGACTCCATTTTCCATACTGACTCCACTCCCCATTTATAGCCATAAGCAACCATTTGCTACAACCATTTCCCAACAGTCCAATGCCCATTAGCTAGGTACTATTTTTTTTTAAATCATTTTATTGGGGGCTCGTACAATTCTTATCACACTCCATCCATCCATCCATTGTGTCAAGCATATTTGCACATTCGTTGCCACCATCATTCTCAAAACATTCTCCTTTCACTTGAGCCCTTGGTATCAGCTCATTTTTCCCCTCCCTCTCCCACCCTCCCTCCTTCATGAACCCTTGATAATTTACAAAAGGTAATATTTTCATATAGATAGGCAACACTTATTTATTTTTAATTTTAGTGACTCCAAACCAACCTCAAATTCACTGCCATTGAGTGGATTCCAACTCATGGCCCTACAGGACAGCGTAGAACTGCCCCTGTGGGCTCCCGGGGTGGAAACTCTTTAGAGGACAGAAAGTCTCATTTTGTTCCCGAGGAGCAACTGGTGGTTTTGAACTGCTGACCTTGAGGTTAGCAGCTCAATGCGTAAGCACTACACTATGCCACCAGGGCTCCTCTTTCAGTGATTGAATTTGCCTAAAAATTAGTAGTACAAAAATTAGGTTATCACAAAAGCCTGTTTAAGACTTACCTTTAGGTTCATAGGCATTTCCACTTTCAGTCCACCCTGGAGATGAAAAGAAATGTAAATATTAGATATGTAAATATTTTAAATCTCTGAAAATCAATTAGGTGTGTAGGTAATAAGACTGTCACAGTAGTGACAACAACTTAGCAGTCAAAGTGAACAGGCCTCTAGCATAGGTAGTCACAATCAACTCAAACTGATCTATATGAATGTGGGTGTCGAAAGGCAAGAAACCCTAGTAGACATGTCCCAGCTTACAACTGCTGCGAGGAAGGCACTCACTGTTGTGTGTTCAAAATAGAACGGGTTTGCCAGCCCATTTGGAAACCCCATGTGGGAGGGCAGATTTCTAAGTTACTTCGTAGCATTTTCCCTTCTTTCTTCTCTACCTTGGAGAAGCACGAAGCTAACCACCCTTCCTGTTCCAACTTGTACTTTTGATTACACGCCATGGCCTGTGAGACCTCCGAATGGCACAGAAGAAAAAGCAGCCCAAGCACGGGGTTCCCTGCAGTGGTTGCGGAACAATCTGAAGAGCGAGAACCACAATGACCCCCCAGCACGAAGAGTCTAAGCAACGGCAGCGGATCACACGCACACACGCTGGTGAATTGGTGAATCTTTTTGCCAAAATGGAAGAAAAACATCACAGGAATAACAATGAATACGGAGAAAAAGAGTGTGTTCTAAAATTGATTGTGGTAAAGATGGCACAACTCTTCTTGATATGGTTGAACTATCGAATTATATGATATGTGGACAAAGTGCCAATAAAACTTATAAAAAAAGCAGCCCATCCTCATAAAACCCTAATTCTAGAGTTTTCTTGTTCAAATGACATTCCACACTGGTATTTCTTAACATTTCCCCCTTTTTCCTGGTTTATGCTTTTAAAAAAAAAAAAAAGGCACAAATGACCAAAATTGATGTATTCAGTGTGATGATTCCTTAATATTAGGTATCAACTTATCTAGGCCATGATTCTTAAGTTTAACAGAGCTTTCAATTCTTCATCCAAGTGGTCATTTTCTTTTTGCTAAACCGTTTTATTGGCATTTTATCCACGTCATACAATTTAGTAATTCAATCGTATCAAGAAGAGTTGTACAATTGCCATCATCTTCAATTCTAGAACATTCTCCTCTTCCTTGTAGTCACTGATATTCATGTAGGGCCAAATCTGACCTACAAACCCTGGAATTTTCAGGTTTTCACAAGCCTAGGAGCCAGCATCCTTCTGCTTCCCCTGCTTACGCTAAGTTTATCAGCACCTGCAGCCACACGAGTCATGACCTGATACCTGACCCATCCAGGGATTTAGGACATGCCAGTTTCTGCAACTCCATGAAGTCATTTGCTTGAAAGTGCCGTATGCACACGTGTGTGTACTATGTGTGTGTAGATACGTGCACATACATAACATACTTTTATCTGTATTTCATTGATTTTGCTCCTCAAGAGAATGCTCTGTTTGCCTAACACTTACAATGTTAAAACGGTTTGGAAATGACTAAAAGGGGGAAACTGAAGTTTTAAAGTGCCTAACAGTAAATATTTAGATGCTTTAAGGGACTGTTGGTAGCATTATGGTTCCTGAAAGCCATTCTGGTGAAGGCTCAAAAGAAAGTAGGCTGAGTTCTAAAGTCTTCATAGTCTTAGAGACTACATGTGGCACCAGCAACAGGTTTAGGAATTGTTGTTGAATAAACTAAGGGTGCCTGTCCTAACATGTTCACTAGGGACATGGTTACACAAACTGTTGTGAAAGGTATTAAGTCTGTGACCAATAGATCTACCCAATGACACAGCAGAAACCCAGCACCGTACACTGAAGGAGAAAGAGCAACAACAAACAGAAAGGACACTGCGTGCCTCCTGGATTAGTGCAGGTGAGACAGGTGAAGGAAGTGCGTTTGCTGCCCTCCACGTGTGGAAAAGAAGAGCATCAACAGAACTAGTGGAAGGAGCACCAGGCAGGGAAACCAGGGCTACCTTGGTTCCAAAGGTGAGGCCATGACCTCTGGAGTCTCCAAGGAAGAGGCTACAGTATCCTAGGTTTCAAAGAGTCAGGTCTTCATCAACTCAGTTCTGGAACACAAGGCTGCCATTCAATTGGACCAAGAGGAGAAAACTACGGCCTAAAGTCGAAGGGCAGGGCTGCCATGCCAAATTGGGCAGAAGAATGGAGTCTTCTGGGTTGAGGTTGCCACTGAGAGGGACTAGGAGGATGAGGCCACCCAAAGCTCAGGGAGTAGAGTTGTCATCCCTGTAATAGAAAGGTGGGCTAAAGACAAGGGCTGTAGGGCTTCCACCTGAGTACTGATGGTAGGGTTACTGCCCAGTTGGTCTCAGAAAACAAAAAGTTATTTTCAAGCCTTGGGAGCTAGCATGAATTGGTCTGCTGTGTTTGGGGCTTGCTCCATTGCCTTTATCCTTTCTTTTCCTCCAGCTTCTCCCACTTGAAATGGAAACAGCTGCCTTGTGCTTATTCCACCATTGTACTTCAAGAACAGTTAACCAGTAACCAAGACGCCGGTGGTTCACAGATGGAAGAACTATGCCCTGCAGATAGAGATGAAATATGCCTAAAGTCGAATTCAGACTTGATTTAGATGATTCAGAGGTGGTATTTGGACTTAAAATACTTGAGATGAAGTGACTGGATGCAGATATTTTACACTAGAAGGACATGAGTTTCAGGAGGTCAACGGGTGGCATGTTATGGACTGAAATGCATCCCTCCCCAAAGTTATGCTGTCAATCCTAAACTCTAGGACTGTGGTTATAATCTTATTAGGGAATAAGTTTTCTGTTAGTACAGGGTGTGTTTTGAATCAATACAAAAAATATTAAACAAACATGCAAAAAACCAAACAAACAAAAAAGCAGAGATGGGAGAAGAGAGATGTCCAGCCACACAAAGATGGCCCAGGAGAACTGCAGAAGCAGCTAGTGGGGCGGTGTTCCCGAGCCGAGAGAGAGAGAGAGAGAGAGAGAGAGAGAGAGAGAGAGAGAGAATATGCCTTTCTCTAGAGTTGGCACCCTGAATTTGCACTTCTAGCTCCCTAAACTGTGAGGAAGCAAATTTCTGTCTCTGAAATTTCTGGGGTCTTTCTGTGATAGCAATCCTATGCAGACTAAGATGTCATATTGGCAAGCATTTAATACATTTTCCCTCTGGTTGCTACAACACAGCCCCAAACCACTGCAAGCACACACTATATCTTTAAAATTAAGTACTGGCCGAACTATCCACTCTGGAATGCCAAACTGATCATCAGTAACCAAAATAGAAGAACGTGATTTACTACAAATCATCTCTGAATAGAAATCATAAGACAAATTCAGAACTTACTCTAAATCTGTACAGAACAGTATTAATAAGGAAACACTTCAAGTATTGTTAAGTAAACAAGTAAACTTGGGCCTTTGTAGTCTAGACATTCCAATACAGAAATCGTTATTGTGATTAACCCTTTGTATTTAAATGTGCTTACCATCTGAAGTGGATGCAATGATTTCATTTCAGTTGCTGAAATCTCAAAGAGTCCATGGTTTTCCTCTAAAACTGTAGCTTGTCCCTTAAAATTGGTGTCTGGGTAGGCAAGCCACCTAAACAAGAAATAAACGGTTAGTATAACAGTAGGGCTGTGGCACTTTAATCGAGTTATCTAAGAGTAAAAAAGAGTTACCACAGAAAAATAAAAATAAAATCCCAGTCATAGAATTACACTAGTAAAACACAATCCAAAGTGACAGCCGGCCAGCATATCCAAACAAGCATTAACATGCTGCCAAGTATTTACATCCAAACACCATCTAGCTTTTATATGCTTCTCAAGTTCTAGGCATTATTGGTCTTAGAATTTCCAATGACTAAAAGATGTGAAAACTTAAATTCAAACCGATTATTGGGGGGGCGGGGGGGACACACCAAAAAACCACTCTTACTCTATTCCCTTCTTTGTTCAAATGGGGCAGAGGCAGGGATTCCATTAGGCACTTGACATCTCTGACCCTCATTGTTAGAACTGATTCTCAGTTCTAGTGGCTGCCTTGGGGACAGTGTTTGAAATAAGATTCTCAGAAGACGGTTCTAGCTCTCAGATAATGACAAACATTTCTCAAGGGCAGGGTCCATTACTATGTTTTCCCAAAAGTTCTAATCAATGGTTGGGGATGAGAAGAATGATGTTTGACAGTGACCTCAAAATCCAACATTCACTATCAAAGCAGATAAAACTGTGCAAAATGGAAGAAGGGTCTCATGTTGAACCCAGAACGTCACAGGTTTTTGTGACCTAAGACAATCACGAGGAACTATGCCGAGTTATGAGGTAGACCCATACGCCTAAAGGTATCTTGGGAATGAATCATACATGCCTGGGATCAAATCTATACTTGCCAACGGGGAGCCTGAGGCAAACTGCGGAATTTCCTCTTCTATAACATGAAAGTAACACTACCTGCCTGGCAGGAACTGAGGCGTGGGCAACACAAAAACCGTGCATTTTAGTCAGCACTAAGTAAGCACTCAGTAACTGTTAGCACTGAGAAGTCCTGGCAAGAAGTTAGCCTAGAGAATTCTACACCAGGACCTGGCTTTGTTTCCGAGTCATGAACTGTGATGAACAGAGGATGGATGCATCTATCAAGAACTCAGTCCTCAGAATTTTATCCCTGTCTCTGTGAGTCATCCATCAAAGCCCTAATTGGATCCGAAGAAAGAGAGAAGCTATTTTAATCCCTGAAACAAGCCTTCCCCCGGCTTCCAGGCTTAGAAGTATAATTAACTAATGAGAATTTCAGAAAAAGGTTTGTCGCCTATTAAACTATGAAAAAAAACGCACAACCAACTTGGGCAGTCATCAGTCACGGCTATAAGGACAAGCTGATACGTACACTCCTGCCTTCACAGTGAAGGACACAGACTTGGGGATGTTCAGTTCTTCCAAGTCGGGGACCGCGCGCTGGATGTAGATCGGGCAGCGTGCTGGGTCGGACTGGGGACAGAGCTCTATCTCTGGAAGGCTGCAATCCTGGAGGGAAGAGAGAAGGGCTTTGAAACGATCCAGAAGCACACAGCGCCTGCATTCCCCACGCTCTGGCCAGCAGTTACAATTGTTCTCATTGTTCCAACGCCTCCCAACATAAAGGCAACACTGTTTCTACCTAACCAGTCTTTTTTAAAGACAGAATTTCTCTAAGCCGTCATGTTGAGAACACACAATATCATTGATGGAAAAGGTACTGCCACCATCCTCGGTTTTGTTTTTTAAAGACTATTCCGTTAAGCAATGGTCAGAGCTCCAATTCTATGTGAGTGCCAAGTGCCGGTAAGCCTTCCTTCTCAGAAGCAAAACAAAGCCATAAAGGAGGAAGGGAGTTAAATACAAGCTGATCTCATGGGGGACATAAAAAACAAATAATAGAGAAGCACAGCGCCCTCCAAGTGTTGACCTAATATACACTGACAAAAGGAGGAGGAATTTGAGGTGAGGGTGAGGGAAATCTGTTTTCCTACTTATGGGGGTGGGTTTTTCGTGTGTGTGTGGAGGGGGGTGTTGGTGCAAGTTTGTCCAGAGTTGAAATTAAGAGTTGACATTTGCTCCTTTACTCACCTATTCTTAAACATTCAGTATCCACTATCACTATTCAGTATCCTGTCTCATTTCCTGTCAAAGTTTCGCGTGTGGGCGTCCCTGGGTAGTACACACAGCTGATGCACTCGGTTATGCACCGAGAGGCTGGAGGGTTGAGGCCACCCAGAGGTCCCTAAGATCAGCCTGGCAATTTGCTTTAAAACAACAAATGAAAACCCAGCCGTTGAAAATACTATGACAACTTGGATGATTAATTGGTACATCGCTGTGACTTAATCCTGCTGACATCGACCCTGGTTGGCCCAGACGACAATGATGAGTATAGGCAAGAGCTGGTGACTTAAGCACTAGCTACTGCTCATACCACCCCACCCCACCCCAAATAAACCAACCAACCCCAAACCAAACTCCCTGCCATTGAGTTGGTTGCAACTCATAGCAACACTATAGGAAGGGCAGCCTGGAACTGCCGTTTCGGATTTCTGCTTCTGAACTCTTTATGAGAGAAGAAAGTCTCGTCTTTCTCCTGCAGAAAGCCTGGTGGTTTCAAACTGCTGACCTTCTGATTGCAGCCCAGTGTGTAACCACTTTTTATACCACTGTACTTAAGACACTACACTTGGCTTAACAACGCCCTAGAGCAGTGGTTCTCAACCTTCCTAATGCCACGACCCTTGAATATAGTTCCTCATGTGGTAGTGGCCCCCAAGTGTAAAATTATTTTCGTTGCTACTTCATACCTGTCATTTTGCTACTGTTATGAATCGGTTTGAGAACCACTGCCCTAGAGCAATAAATTCACAGGGGGTTTTCCCCCCAACAGTCTCACAGGCATATAATTCACTTATCATAAGACTTAATAGTTCAATCACATCAAGAAGTGTACAGTCATCACCGCAATCTGTTTTTGAACATTTTCTTCATTCCTGTACTCATCATGATGAGCTCTTGGTTATCCTTGTACCACAGGGCTCCACATCAACTTCTCATAGCCCTTCAGCAACACTATCTCTGTGCTATCCCCACTCCTCCTCTGGTCTACATACCTTCCTTCTACTACAGAGATGCTACTCTGCATGTCCACTAAGAAAGCCTACTTATACTCATATTCTAGTTCAAAAAACACCTTGTGGCAGTTATGTAATTTGTCAACTTGAAGATATATAAAAGTGTCGGTGTGATGTTCAACCTGTCAGTCAGGTCGCAGCCTGGTGGTGCCTCCTTGTGGGCGTGGCCTTCTCATAACGAGGGCCCTGGGAACCTCCCCTCCTCTCTCTTCCTCCACCTTTCTGCTGGCTGACCCTGGTTGCTGCCAGAGCCCTGCAATGTTACCACCGCCATTGGATTCACACAACTTTGCACCCACCAGCCTGTGATGTTCCGGCATTCTGCATCACTGCATGTGGCTGTGTGCATTTGAAAGGGGGCTTACAGACTAGTATCGGACTTACGGATTTGAGTTGGACTAGGCTGGACTGTTTTCTTGCTATATAATTACTTCTTGATACAAAGCTCTTTCTTACACCTAAATGAGTGTCACTGGATTTGTTTCTATAGTCAACCTGGCCTAACACACACCTTATCCTTTCTTAGGCCCTCCAAACCATAATTGTTTTTCCCTCATCTGAAATTAATATATTTCTGCCTGGACACGGAGTCTATCACCGTACTCTTTACGTGTATAATTGAACAACTCACGTTTCAATAACATCATTCTCACCAGTCACATTCTGAAATCCCAATGATTAAGTTTTAAATAAAGAGGTAAAATGCTTTAATAATTAGAGTGGCATTTATTATAACCTGAATATTTCTTATTATAACAGCTTATACTTTCAAAACTGTAACTTTCTGATTTCTATTAACCTTTCTCCAGACAAATTCCCAACATCCTTATTAAGTTTCAAACAGAAAGCAAATCTGTATGTCTTATTTTCAGAAAATTCATTCTAAAATGCAATATATTGAAGAAGCAGAGCCTAAAATATCCTTTATAACATAAAAGTGTGTTTCCTTCTAAGGCTTCGTCTCAAACACAGGCAGAAATATCACCTGCTCTGGGTGCAAAGCTCTTTTGTTAGCCATTCATAATAGAGTTCTAGTAACATGATGTAAAGTGCTGCTGTATTTACGTCCCCGGGGGATGGGAGGTTCAGCAACAGAACACATAGCGCAGTGTCTCACACAAACAAGTTTCCTTTGCATTGTTGTACAAACAATGTTTGGGTGGTGTACTTTTTAAAAGGAAAAATGCTAGGAGGCATTCCATTCCACAACCCAGATGGAAACAGCACAACAGCCAAAGCATAATGATGCCTATAATATCTAACAGAAGAACAAGAATGCCCCGGTTCTCAGGTATCTTTCTAGAATCCCAACCTCTACTCTGGTAGTCTGCAAAAGAATTGCTGATAAAGTCAAAGGAGAGCTGTTGTAATATTCTTATAGTCAAAGTGCCACAGCAAGTGAAGGGTATTTTATAATAGCCGAATGACAACAACAAGTTTGCTGCTGGCTAAGTTTCCTTGGCTTCCTCCTCACAGACTTTTCTAGCCCTGCTGTTCTTCACAAATACACCCTAACTAAATCTTCGAACACTGACTCTTTAAAACAATTAGTTGGAATGCAGATAAAGGTAGTTTTTGGTCTTTTAGGTGGCGACATTTCAAAAAGTTTATGGTAAAGATACGATTATCTTTTAATTCCATTTTCCCACAAGTTTTTGAAGTCTCCTAGTATTATATTGTCCCCTGTGCCTTAATTTTTTAATACATAAAAACATAAGCACTAGTTTTTCTCTGGGCCACTACACTAGTTATAAAGTAACCTAAAATGAAAACAAACTACTCAGCCCAAAATAACGAACAAAAGGAATAGGCAAGAGACATCAATGGCCATTTCGAGAACAAAAGCAAGCGCAGACAACAAGTGTTTAATCTCATTAATAATAAAGTCAATGAAAATGGAAGTCGCAATATAAGACAGACACCATTCTAAAACCACCAGATCGGCAAAATTGAAGAAGCAGGTCAAATTAGGAAGAAAAGGAACTCAATGGAAGAGAGGGAAGGAGGTGCTGGTGGGGGAGAGGGTAGGCCTACACAACCACCCCACAAGACCCGGCAATTCTACTTCAACAACTCCAAACCAAACTCACTTCTACCGAGTCACTCCTACTCACACTCACCCTGTAGGCCAGCGCAGAACTGCCCCTGTGGGTTTCCTAAACTGGAATGGTTTACAAGAGTAGAAAGCCTGATCTTTTTTCTACCGAATGGCTGATGGTTTTGAACTGCTGACCTTGAAGTTGGCAGCCTAATGCATAGCCCTCTACCCCACCGTCCTTAAATCCCCATCTCTTGCATCAAGTCCATTCTGACTCATAGGGGCCCTACCAGACAGGAACTGCTCTGTAGGGATTCTGAGACCATCCATCTTTCTGGGAGCGGAGAGTCTTTTCTTTGTCCTGCAGAGCAGCTGTGGAATCCACTGCACCCACAGGGCTCCTTCGGAGAGAGAACAACGGTTCTCTAAACAGAATCCTCTGACCAGCAGCAGCCGACTCCCCCTGGCACTTGTTAGAAATGCCTGTTCTCAGGCCTCACTGCAGGCCCCCTAAATCGGAAACCCTGCACTTGGGGGTCCAGCAATCTGTGTGATTCTGATATTTGTTCAAATCTGGGGCTGCTGAGCTTGGGAACCTTAGGCACTGCACAGAGGGACATGAGCAGAATGTACACAGCAACATTTTCTGTGGAAATAGCTCAAAGCACCCCATATGTCAAGAAAAGAGGAAGACAAGGGATCTTGCTTGAATCAAATACTGGAGAGCAGTAAACGTGAATGGATTTCAGACACAGAACAACAATGTGGCTGAATCTCAGAAACAAAAGCTAGGCCAAGCAACTAGCAGCAGCCAACCCAAGTCCCATTTCTAAACAGTTCCCAAACAGGAAAATCCAGGCAGTAAACATACATTCGACACAATGGCAAAAGCTAGGTAACTTAGAGTAAAAACAATGGCGGCCTTGGGGGGAAAGAGGATAAACATACCAGCAGTGCTCTCTTTTTATTCTTGATTACGGATGCATGTATGTTCACCTTACCGTCTTTTATGGCAGGTATGCCCTAAATATTTGTATTCATATTAAGTATGTACATGTGACAGACTGAATGATAGGTGCTGAGGGGGCCACAGCATAATTCGCTGGCCGGAGGCAGCTGGACACTGGGTGCTTCTGCAGAAGAGGGAGAGCGGGTGAGCATGGGCACAAGTGAAGGAGATCAACAACTACAGGTAGGGAACAGCACATTCTAAGAGGAAGGTGTGGTGTCTGTGAGCACTTCTTGTATATCCTGTTGTCAATTTTTACATCTGCCTCCCTTACTAGACTGTGCACTCCTTAGGGCAAGAACTTTCCTTTCTTCCTTAGTCCCTAGTATAGAATGACCACAAATATTTGAGGAATAAATGAATGCCATGAATAGCTCTCACCTAGACAACATCTACTTCATCTCAGGAGTATTCTCATTAACCTTTGGGAGCAGCACGAGTGTTCCCTTCTACGTTGCTAGCTCGAGCTTTCTTCAAAGCCTCCAATGCCTTCCTATCTTTTGCAGATCAAATCTGAAGATCTAAAGTCCTTGATTCACTATGAGGGTGACAGAGTCCTGGCCTTGATCATCCTGGAACTTACTTTCTCCCTTGCTCACTCAGCTCCAACCCCGCTAGCTTCTCCTGGCTGCTCTGCAAACACACAAGGCATAATTCTAACACAGAGTTTTGTGCCCGCTCCTTCAGAGTAGCAAGCGACTTGGCTATCAAGTATCAAGCCACAGAAAGTCTTTCCTGGTAACCCTAACAAGACATTCTGTCAGGCTTTATGTCTTCACTCTTCTTGACCTTTCATTATACATATCACTATTTGACATTATAGCTACACTGCCATAGGGTCCATTCTGACTCATAGCCAACCTATAGAGGCTATAAATCAACCTATAGAGGTTATAAATCTGTATGGGAACAGAGAGCCTCATCATTCTCCAGCAGCTGGAGATTTGAACCTGCAACCTAGCAGAGCCCAATGCTTACTTGACAGCACCATCAGGACTCTTTTCTTGACATCACAGTACGTACAAATTTGTTAACTCTGTCTTCCCCATTGTGAGATAAAATTCAATGACAACAGAAGGACCTTATTGGTCTGATTCATTGTTGGATTCTCAACATTTGGAATACTATCTGGCCCAGAGTAGTTATTCAAATCAACGTTTGAATGTAAAAATAAATGGACCGGCCAAGGAAAAACTGGCTCTCTCCTGGTATCTCACAAGACATGAGCAACACACTGCAGTAGGAAACACTGAGTGTTTCCTTCACTCAGCGGACACTTCCAGGACTGAATCTACTCTAAGCTGTGTGGATACAACAGGGAACAAGACAGACAGCATCGCTGCCTTTAGGACCTAAGTCTAAGCTCGGCTCACCACCTTTAGGAAGGCATATCACAGCATTGAAAATTAGACTTGTCGGTATTTTTCAAGACAGCTAGAAAAGTATGCTGCTACACTCAAAATAAAACAGTTGCATTCTGTGAAAAGACCATGACGAAAAATACCCACAATTAGAGATATAAAGCACCACTGCTTCAAAAAACTTAAATACTGATGCATTACTGTAATAGCACTGCAGGTGCTATGGGATAAAGGACAAGCCAAAGATGTCTTATATCAACTATTAATTAAAGCCAATAAATCCTTAAAGTGAAATTCATCCTATAAAAAGATGGCTCAAGGGAAGATGAGAAAATCTTTTGTCTTTAATGAGACATAGCAAGTGGCTTTGTCAGCTAGTTATCCAACATTATTGGGAGATGGGAGTACAAAGTGATATAAAGGTATGTAAGATCTTGATGAAAGAACAATACCATCAACTTGAAGGTAAACAAGCGGCCATCTAGCTGAGAAACAACAAAGCCCAAGTGGAAGAAGCACACCAGCCTATGTAATCATGAGGTGTTGAAAGGATCAGGTATCAGTCATCAAAAAACAAAAAATCGTATCATTGTGAATGAGGGAGGGTGCAGAATGGGGACCAGAAGCCCATCTGTAGGCAACTGGACATCCCCTTACTGAAGGGTTGTAGGGAGGAGACGAGCCAGTCAGGGTGCAAGGTATCAACAATGAAACCTACAACTTTTCTCTAGTTCCTAAATGCTCCCCCCCTCCCCCGCGCCCCCCAACTATCATGATCTCAATTCTACCTTACAAATCTGGCTAGACCAGAGGATGTACACTAGTACTGATAGGAACTGGAAACGCAGGGAATCCAGGGCGGATGAACCTCTCAAGACCGGTGGTGAGAATGGCGATGCCAGGAGGGTGGAAGGAAGATGGGGTAGAAGGGGGAACCGATTACAGGGATCTACATATGACCTTCTCCCTGGGAGACAGACGGCGGAGAAGTGGGTGAAGGGAGACGTCGGATGGTGTAAGATATGACAAAATAATAATTTATAAATTATCGAGGGTTCATGGGGAAGGGGGGAGTGGAGAAGGAGTGGGGAAAAAAAGGTGTGGACACAAGGGGCTCAAGTAGAAAGCAAATGTTTTGAGAATGATGAGGGAAACAAATGTACAAATGTGATTGACACAATGGATGTATTTGTGGATCGTGATAAGAGTTGTACAAGCCCCAATAAAATGATTTAATTAAAAAAATAAATAAATAAACCCCATGCTCATGAGTTAAAAAAAAAAAGACTCTTCCTGGGGCAAGAATTAGGCAAGCCGGGCAGGATGCTATCTGTAATAATGTAAGTGCATCACAAAAAGAAGACAGAACAATAGGTGGAGATGTGAAAAACAAAGGTGTGCAAATACTAGTGAGTTTGTTTCCTAAATGAGACGTGCAAATGCTGTTTATACAAAAGGCTTATGAGAATGAAAGGAGAAATATAAGAACTCTACGAAAACATAAGGCCTCAGAAGAGATAGGAAATCTATTGTACAAGCAAGTTTCTAAATCCAAGTCACATGTTTTACTTAAACCAAGCTATAACAATTACAGTCAATGCCAGGATTCACAACATTTAATCTTAAAATATTTAACATACAAAGTGGTTTTTCAATTAAATAGTTTAGCTATATTCTTAAAAGGTTCCTTTAGCTATATTCTTAAAAGGTTAAAAATATTTTGCTTGCTATTCTAAAACCAAACACAATTATAATTTTTACATGAGCCTGCTTAAGAAAAATTATTCCCTGACTCTTAAGTGTCATAGTTAATATGAATACTGATCTGGAAACAAGATTACTGAAGATGTAATTTTGTGTTTGGTCTATTGGTAGATGCTTTACAAGCATTCCACCTCAGTATTTTTCAAATTTTTAGTTGCAAATCATCAGTGGGACTTTTTAAACCAATTTAGTGAGTGTAAATGCAAATGGAAAATAGCATAGCATAGCGTAACAATCTAAGAGATGCTGTTTCATAAAAATCAGCATATTCATCCTAGATACATAAATATCTACATGTGTACCTGGAAAGGACGTGAAGCAGAGCTATGGTGGACCCTTCAAAGACGATGTAAAAGCCCCTGCATACATTTTGCTTGCCTACAAGTCCACAGGCTTGGTTTATTGACAGTCCTTTGTTAGAGATGGGCAGCTAGATGTTGAAGAGTACTCTCTCTGCTCCATAGCTCTTATCTTGAACTTGGCCCCTCAACTCATGTGCAATGGAATGAAACACTGGAACGATACAATCTTCACCCCCATGGCTGGTCGTGGACAGCACCTTTGATTCAGGGAATTTTCAGTGCTGATTGTCAGCAGCAGGTCCCCAGGCTTTTCTTTCTGGGATGCCTTAGCCTGCAACCAACCGAAAGCCATTCAGCATCACAGTAACATGACACACCTCCACTAGCGAGTGAGTGGCATCCGTACACTGGCCTGAAACTGAACCCGGGTCTCCTGAGTGGGACATGAAAACTCCATGACCGAGCCACAGTTACACTATCCAATGGTGAGTCTACATTCACTCTCCACACGAGAATCACTAGGACGGAGAGGAACTGGGAGGAATTACTATTAGTAACAAGAAGGAAAATAAAACAACCATGAGTAGCCATTTATTTGAACGGGTGGCACAGTGGTTATGCATTGGGCTGTGATCCTCAAGGTCAGCAGTTCAAAACAACCAGACCTCTCTGGGAGAAAGATGGGACTCTCTACTCCCAGAGAGAGTTAGAATCTTGGAAAATCCCCGAGGTCTACTCTGTCCTATAGGGTCGCTATGAGCTGGCAGTGAGTTTGTTTTACTTAATGCAGCAAACGTTTGTACAGGCATTGCCCTAACAACGGAACTCCATTCCACTTACTAAAAAAAAAAGGCACAATCTAAATTGATAAGACAAGAAGAAGTTGGCCCAGGCCTAGATAAATTCGGAATGGCAACCACTACAATGAGAATGGAGCTACCCACAGGTAAAAGAATTTACAAGGTTGGAGAAAGGATAACATTTGATGTCTTATTATTGCCTTTTGTAACGTTGAGAACAATACTAATGTCTTTCCCATTCAATACTCAATCGTTTTGTTTTCCTTCCTCAATCTAAGTTGCTAGCCTATTCAAGGCATATGGGCACCACAATACAGACTCCAAGAACACAGGAAGGACGGGGGTGGAAAAAGGCAAACATTGCGTATTCATTCCTACAATATATTCCACTAAAAGGCCATGTGCAAGTATCCATTCAAGAGTTCAATGTTTTGCTTGCCAGACTGAGTTTCTGTGTTTGGTTTTATTGTCGTTAGATTTTAGGAGGGCATGGAGGGCGATAGTTTGCCACATCTTTTTTTTTCTTCTACTAGGCCAGGCATGATGCCGGACATTCACAGGGAAGACACGAAACCTGAAATTATAAAAACCTTAAGACGATTCCACCTACAACCTATCCATTTCAAGCCATTTCTACTGAGTTAGTCAATTACATGTGTACAAAAATGTTCTTTGCTGACCTGAATGCCTAGCAGTCAATTCTGTCCAAGCAAACCAACAATGCCTACTACTCCCCAGCCATCCACACAAGCCCCAGTGCACACCTGTTATCTCCCACAGTTAATCTCCAGAAGCTCCCTCGCATCCTCCATGTGGCCTACCTACATTCTGTTTACTCTTCAGCATCTAATCAGGTGCCACCTTCCTCAAGGGAGGTGCCTTCTTTGTGCATGCAGGGTCATGAATAAAATTTCTCATATCGCACAGTAAGGTGACTCATCAGTCTCTCTCTTGGACTTTCATCGATTTCATACGAACGCCCTCAACCCCTATGCCTCTAAATCACTGAAGCATTTCTTTTCCTTTTTATACTGGAAGATCTTCCGCATCTTAATATTAAATAATATTTTCTAAGCAGGAGTTGTGATGACATAGCGGGTAATTAGTTGAGCTGTTATCCCCCATGTCGGCAGTTCAAATCCACCGACCACTCCAAAAGTGAAAAATGAGGCTCATTCCACACCCATAAAATAAAATAAAAAGAATTATAATTACAGAAACCGTAGGGATCTCAACAAGCTGATAATGCTGCCTCTAAAGATGCCCAGGGCTATATATAAACTTTGGATATCCAAATGGATTTTGAGCTCACACTTAATTGTACCCCCAGTCTAAGAACAATTAGGCTTTGGGATGTGGCCCTGTACAATAGTTAGCTTCATGAAGGGATCACTGAAGATATGGGTGCTGTAGCTAAGGGTGGTGACTATAGCAGATTGTATCTGACTATCAGAAAAAAATGATGTCTGGGATCTTAAAGGCTTTTCTTAAAACAAACAGCCTAAATTGTTTCCTCCCCGCTCCCACTACCATGACTCGAATTCGATCTTGCAAGTCTGGCTAGACCAGAGGAGGTACACTGGTACAGATAGGAACTGAAAATACAGGGAATCCAGGACGGATGAGCCCTATAGGACCAGTGGTGTGAGTGGCAAAACAGGGAGGGTAAAGGGAGAATGGGTAGGAAAGAGGGAACCGATTACATGGAACTGTGTGTGACCTCCTCCCTGGGGGACAGACAACCGAAAAGTGGATGAAGGGAGACGTCGGACAGGGCAAGATATGACAAAATACCCATTTATAAACTATCGAGGGCTCATGTGGGAGGGGGGAGCGGGGAGCGGGGAGGGAGGGGAGAAATGAGGACCTAATGTCGGGGGTTTAAATGGAGAGAAAATGTTTTGAGAAACGATGTACAAATGCACTTTACACAATTGATGTGTGTATGGATTGGGATAACAGTTGTATGAGCCCCTAATAAAATGTTAAAAAACAAAAAACAAACAGCCATCTAGTTAGATGTCAGTTAAGTCCACACAGAAAGAGCACACCAGCCCATGTGATACAAAGACTGTAAATAACAAAACCAGAGGAGGGAATTGTATTAGAACTTAAATTCTGAGCATTTGGTTTGGATGGCAGTGAAAGACCAGAATTCTTTTGTGGAAACCACACTCGGATTAAGGCCCCATAAATTCCCTCGGACCACTGGAGCAGATGTGAATAGTACTGTCTTCAGACAGAGTGCACTGGGAAGTGGAATACTGCAGATATCTAGTTGGGTTAAATTCTGTCATATCATCATTTGTTTTCCTTTTTGACCAAGTTTTAATTTCTTCTAGTCTCTGTTATCTTCTGCTTTCTTTTGGACTGAGGCTTTTCTTGAGTTTTATTTTGTTGTCCTTGTTGGGTTTTTTGCATGATTTTCTTCATAAGAAATCCAGGATAGGTCATCCAGAGACCATAACTAGAGTAATAGTTCCTTAGGGTGATGATGGCTGGGGGTGGTGGTGGGGGGGTGTCAAGGGGGAACTAATAATAATGGGTACAATAGTGAAGAATATGTTCTAAAATTGATGGTGGTGATGATTACATAACTCTATTTAAGCTACTCAATTGTTAAAAAAATATTTTCTGAAAGAAAATTCTAAGGATCAATTCCACCCTTACCCCATAAGTTTATTTTTAACTGAAATTGACTGCATAGCAAGGAAAATCAGATCTATAACCAAACTTAATGAAAGCATAAAGGTAACACTTCCTCTTCTTCGCCATCTACACCTGATCACAATATAGTTGGAAATTGCAGCTTTTTCCTAAGGATTCCTAGATGCTATGCAGCTATACTACTGAAATATATGCATGCATGCATAAATAAAGCACATCATCTACCATGTCACTATGGAAACTTATTGGGCATGTGTTTTAGGTTTTCATTTCCTCTAATACTTCATATGTATTAATTCAAAATACTATCGGCAACTTGATTACAAACGTTAATAAAAATCAGCGCATGGCGAGACTATACGAGACTTATCTACATCAAACAAAACAAAACCAACGGCAAAAGACAAAGACAACAGTTCTCGTACCTTTAAGACCCGCTTGATAGAACCCAATACAAAGTTCCTTTCTGGATGTTTGCGGCTCTGAGGAATCCAGTCGCGGTTGAACACTGTTTCCCCTTCTTCTAACGCACATTTCTGACCTTGGAAATGGGGCTTTTCATACAAAATCCAACTGGACAGACATAAAAGCAGCAATCTTCTTAGTTTTTCTCAGAAATGAGTCATTTGTCATACAATAACGGACACTTAGTAATTCACAGACCATCTTATTGACCTAAATGCGGAGCACTGGGCTGTTCCTCATTGTTAACATATACACTATTTTTTAAAACAAGGCTACATGCTAATTTAGAAGTGTGTAGACTTGGAAATAAAAATAGTTTCTAAAAATAGCACAGACAGGATACATATATGAAATGTATATGCACTTTATATATGTCCTAAACATGATCATTATATATTAAAAACCCCAGATTAACAACTACAGATTATACTTCAACCCTGGTTTTCCTATTTCTGGACAAATGATCGCACAAGATCGCACAACGGCTGTGCCAGTCTGCTTACAGCATGAATACTTACCAGCAGCTAACATAAAACTGAACAAAGAAATTCTGGCTCCAGCAAACGCACAAGGCCTGGTCCATCAGAATACATGAAGCTTCCCTCATTTTCAGACCACACAAAGCATCCTTCAGTCCTTGAGCATGTCAGTCATACAAATGGCTATAACTCTGCGGCCTTCACATTCCTCAGCATCCCACCAATTCGGAACTTGATTTCAATGCTACGCCTGTCTCACTCGACTGGAGCCTTCAACTCCACTTTACACTGGGTTAACAAATGAGACCAGGGAAGAACACTTCTGCTGTCACATCCATCCTACTAATAATGCAGTTCCACAATGGTATTGACTGTGTATAATATGTCTTGCTACTTACTGCTGGCTCTAAGCACTACAAACAACATATTTTTGGCCATGAAAATAAAGAAAACAATTCAGTTCAGTTACAAAATTCTGAGGATGCTTCAAAATACTCTGTCAAAAACTAAAGGAAGGAAAATGTGCCTTTAATAAAGACACAAAACAAAAGAGCAAAAAACTTAAAACATACTTAATATCAGAAAATAAGCTAAAAACAATGTAACAGATTTCTTACCAGCCCCTCACAACTTTTATCAGTACGCCATTTGGAAAGGACCATGATGTAGCATCGGGAACATTACCGTAGATTTCTTGTTTACATTTACATCCACAGAGATCATAGATGACCATCTGCAATACATAGTGAGAAGGCACAGAAGAGCACATTTTAAGAATGCATTTATAATTTCAAAATGTTCTGGAACAGAGAAAATAACTGAAATACACAAAAGCATACATTTAACTTCAGATGCTAAATCCTGAGCAAAGTAATCATTTTCTCAGTCAGTTAAGATTATTTATCTCACAACTGCTTTGCACATTTTATCTTTGCCTACCTGAGAAACTGAAGCTTACCTTCCCAGGTCTTGGGATACACCTCAGGGTATGCTTGTCAACATTCTGAAATGATACAAGTGGAAGAAGTAAACCATAGGATTCACCAGTGGAAAAATGCATGTAGTTCACTTTGTTAGCAACCTGAAACCCATTTCACTGCATGATTACTTTGTGCTATTATGTACAGAATGCTTCTCTAGGCACTGCCTGTGACAGGAAGGGAAATCGTGTTTTCCTCCTCATCTCAGGGGAAACACGAGACACACTCACATGACTCTTCTAAGTAGAGAAGGGAGGGACACACACACACACACACACACACACACACCATCCAAGAAAATAGCAGGTTATAAAGAGTCAAAGGGAAGGGTGCCCATGTCAAGACAAAATAACACAGGGAACTCCAGAAGAGATTTCCCCAAGGGAAATAGGAACTCAGTAATTTTAAAATCTGTGGCAGAGTGGTGGGGAGTGAAGAGAAAACCAGGAAGAGAACCATATTCAGGGAAAGGATGTGGGTAGGAAACACAGTGTTTAACCAAAAGGCATGGAGACCAAGTTGGATCAATAGATCTCGAGAGAGTCGTACCTGCTGGATTTGGTAAGTAAAGGGGAAACACTGAAGAGCCTTGTGAGGCAGTGTTACTGCACCTGACTGCTAGTCGAACAGCTCACAGTTCAAGCCCAGCAGCCAGCACACAGAAGATCAGTGGGGCTGTCTGCTGCCGCCCCGATTACAGCCTTGGACGCCAGATGGGGGGCAGTTCTGCTCTGTCCTACTGGGGTCATTGTGAGGTGGAAAAGACTCAATAGAAGTAAAGGTTTTTTAGTTGTTTGCTTGTATGTTTGTCTGTTTAGGAGAAATTTTAATTTATTTTCACATCTCATTATTTCTATTAGAATGACTTTGCAAATGTTTGGTTATGAAGTGATTATTTGCTATCCAGGCTTTTCAAAATAAAGGTAGAACTCTAGAGAATCCCGGGAAGAAATTTCATGATCTGGGGAATGCTCGAAAGGGAAAACTCATACGCATTTTCGACAGTCGACATTGAAGTATTTGTAAATCAAGGCAACACTGCAACGGAGTTGCCTCTGGCATGGGCCCATTCTAGTGCCATTCATCACGTCTCCGCCTCTTTTTCTGCGCATTCGGCTTTCACTGCCCTCCTACCTACCAAGAAACAACAGGGTCTCCTCAAGGGGGACACTGGGGCCAAGCAAATACAGAATTTTACCCAACAAAAACCTTCTCATGTGCGAACCAGAAAAGCAACATTTCTCCATATAGAGGGCTTTGAGGCATGCTGACATCACTTAAATCTCTGAAAACAAAATACAGCAGAGGACTGATGCCTCTGAAACCCTCATCTAGTTTTTTTTCTTTCTGTTCTAGTCCTGCTAAAATACACGAGTTTTGAGACACTTCATCTAAAGAAGGCTGACTTTTCTTGAGAAACAACATTTACACAACCCTTAAACACTGGTTTTCGTAATCTTTTAGATCATTTCATGTTCCAAAGTTCTACCTCACATGTGAATCAAAATTCCTTACCTCTGTGAATAATCGGGATGGGTTGTCTTGAATAGAAGTCTTTGATATGGGTTCCTGAAAAATCCCACTAAATCTGGCTCCTTTTTCCGAGGAGTGGGTTTTGGAAGTCTGCAAATACTGATGATAGGCGCTCTTGAGAGAAGAATGCAGTTTAGAAGTAAGGTCTGATTTTTGTAGAAAGGAAGCTTTTTCTGGCCAAGGACCAATTTGCATATTGGAGGTAGTAGGTTCATTTGACGCTGTGTATGAGTTAATGGTAATTTCAGTCCTTTCCTGGTCATCTTCGGGGGAAAAGGAAGTCGGGTAATCTGGCAACTGGAAGGGAGCGAGTTCTCTCCTTTGAGGTCTCAGATGTCCTTTATGCACAAGTTCTTCCCCCGCTTCCTCCTCTTCCCCATCCCTCTCTGCCCCCTGTCCTTCTTCATCAAAGTCCATCTTTAAACGCTCGGACACTGACTGGAGAAGGGATAGAACAGAAGAGGGCTGGTTTGTGCTCTCCCTCGATTTTGTGGCACCATGGTGACCAGGTGAGACCTCACTGGACAGAATGTCCTCCTGAGAGCTGTCATCCTCATAGATGGGAGACAGAGCTAAGGGATAAATCTTGTACCTCTTGGCCTCCACCGACAGGAACATTTCTGAATTGTCACTCTCGAATGTCTCACCCAACTTAGTATCCTTTTCAAAATGATGAACGAGGTCAGTTCTACTCTCAGACCTTTCACATGTCAAGACAGGCATACTGTCAGCAGACACGTCGGGAAACACGAGTGAGGGCGTTCTCCTGACATCTGCAGACGCGTAGTATGTGTCCTCCTCTTGGAGGGGCTCTTCATACAATATAGTAAAAGATGGATTCTCTGGTGTGTCCTGGGAAACAAAGGCCAGGTTAGAATGCTCCTTCTCACTGCGACCGCCTCGATCGGTCTTGCTGCATAATAAAAAGTTACATTCATTTGTCTAGACTTACCATGGTCTCCTCTTGTTGAAAATCAGGCACTCCCAAGGCTGGGTAGCCTTCATAATCCTTACTTAAGGTAGGTGATTCATAGCCCCCAAAATGCGACGTAAACCGTTTGTCACCAGCTATCAAGCTCGCCTTTACTGCAGTGGGCTCTTCCTCCATTTCTCCAACCATCGCTTGCAGCACCTTTTCAGCTTCAAAATCAGGAGGCAGCATGGCCTCTGAGGGTGTCAGTTTCAATTCTAGACCTGCTCCAAATGGTTGATCAATGTTTGACATGGAAGATAATGCTCCATGCTTCCCACTATTCCCAGCAGAATCTTTTGGGGGTGTTCTTTCCATTTCTCTCACAGGGAGCTCGGGCCCAATCGTCTCTTCGCCATCCCTCTTACATGCTGACTTCACATCTGAAAAGGCAGAGGCAGGTTCGGCCTCTCTGTGCGCGTCCTTCACATCTCCCATAAAAGGTAACACTTGGAGGTTCCCAGCAGCCCCCACTGCAGCCTCCTTTGGGTAGGGACTTCCCATTTCCAACCCGACCTCAGTAGCCACCTCCCATTTGCCACTATCTTCTTCCACATCCTGTGGGCCAATGTCTTCTCTTTCTGATGTAACAGGCACCCCCTCCGTCACTGCAGGGTCTCCTTTCACATCCCTTGGGCGGATCTTTCCCACTTCGAATGGCACAGGTGTAGGTGTAACCGCTGTGGTTTTCAGCATCCTCTCGGCATCCTGCTGGCAGAGCCTTCCCACTTCGGACATGTTGTCAACGTCCGCTTCGGCAACCTGCTGGCAGAGAGCGCCCGTTTCTAAAGGCACAGGCAGCACTGCTGTGTTTTCAGAACTCCCCTCTGTCTCCTTTTGGTAGGTAGTTCCCACTTCTTGCCTAACGGGTGCTATTTCGTTCTTACCGATATCCCCCTCGGCATGTTTCTGGTAAATCATTTCCATTTCTAAAGAAACAGGCATCACCTCCGTCTTGGCAATATCCCCTTCGGCATCCTTTTGGCAAATATCTTCCATTTCTAGCGTAACAGGTCTCACCTCAGGCTTCCCTGACATCACCTCACACAGAGCGGGCATCCCCTGAATATTGCCGGCAGCCCCTGAAGGATCTGCTTTGCAAGCATGTTCCAACTCAAGGATGACAGGTACCCCTTCGTTTTTCTCAACACGGCTCTCAGCGTCCACTTGGCAGATTTCCCCCATGTGAAAAATGTCAGCTCTTAGCTCCGTTTTTGTGCTGGCAAGCTCAGCATCATTTTTCGGCGGCTTTCCCATTCCTAACATAGCAGGGGCTGCCTCCAGGTTCAGAATATGCAAACCGGCATCCTTTCTGTTTGCCTTCCCCATCTCTAACATGGGAGGTACCAGTTCAATTGTCCCCATGCTCACTTCCGGGTCCTTTTTGTGCACTTTCCCTACTTCTGGCAGTGCTGCGTGTGTGCTCTTACTAGTGTGTCCTGGCACATGTTTACCAGCCACACATACTCGGCTGTCAGAGAAGCTGCTCTTGGACGTGCCAGGGGCAGCGTGGGGCTCATCGTTCACAACTGGAGGCCACTGGAAGTTTAACACAAGCGTTCTTGGGTCTGTCCTTGTTTTGTGATTATCCACACTCTCTAGTACACTTTTCTCTTTGAGAAGCAAGTGGGTTTTCACTGCATCGTCTAACTCTTCACGGGGCACGTCCTCCGTGAGTAAACCCGCCCCCGACCCGTGCACGTTGGTACTATCAGGATACCCTATTTCCTCTCCAGCACATGGGGTTTTTTGGTAAGGAACAAGTTCTCTCCCTTTAATAGATTCTGCGTCACTAACAAAGTTACTTACAGACAAGAATCTACTCAATACTTTATTTTCTTTACTTTCAGGTGTGCTTTGGTTTTCTGCCTGCTCTGCTACTAGGAACTCCCTAGCTCTGTTATCGGGCTGAATGCTATCACTATTCAGAATTTTTGAAGTACTAGCCTGAAGTTCAGAATCCCAGGTATCCTCAATATCATCAAAAGTGTCATTTGTCAAATTTTCTTGGGCTGAATAAAGAATTTCACCAACTAATTCCCTCGCTTGATCTTCTAACAAACAAGGCACCTCCATGCCACCAGAATGAAAAAGAACACTCTTCTCACCACCTGTAGGGGCGACACTGGCCTTCTCTTCCCCTTTGCCTTCTGACATGTTGTCCAGGCCCTGCTTTCCCAAACGCTCTTTCTGTTGAATCCCCGCTGGAGTCCCTTCTTCCGATGGGTTTCCCTCAAGGTTGCCTTTGAGGGGATCTGGATTCACTATCCCCTCCGCGGCTCTATGTCCCTGGTGAATGCCAGCAGTGGGTGTGGACTTCAGTCCGTCTCGAACAGAGCTGAAAATCTCATCAATGAACTTATCAGCCTTTGTAAGTACAGCACCTCTGGGATCCAAACGTCGGTCATGTGCCCTTCCCCTTGCTTCTGCGTGCCCAGCAGCGGCCTCAGAACACTGCTGGTGGGGGCTGTTAACTGACGCTGGAGCCCCAGCAACTGCTCTAGCAGCTCCTGCTTCCACGGGGCTGTCACACAGGACAGCAGCAGCTGGGGTGTCGAGAGACAGCTTCTCGGGATGAATCCCCAAATGTTCCTGAACTGGGCTTCCTTCTGCCCCGGTTGGTAAAGATGTTTCACATTCCAAATAAGAGCTATCAGGGGATAGCAGGTTTGGTAAGGGGGCATCTTCAGGTAAGAGGTCTATGGTAACTTTGTGAGAGTCCTTAGTTTTTAGCTCACATGCACTTGTAACCAGGCGAGTCTCTTCAGGGTTACCAGAGGAAGAAGATACGCTATCAACACACCTGCAGAGAAAGCCCGAATTCGCTTTCTCCCTGCAAGGTGAGGCTTTCTGTTTCGATCTCAGCCCAGAAGGCACATTAGGAAAGCTCAAATCCTCAGAGGCAATGGCATTTCCCCCCAAACTGACATCAGAACCGAGGCAAGCAGCATTTGTATTTGTCCTCGTGGTCTCTTGGAAATTGGGGGAAACACTGATTAAGTTGAGTTCGGCCATTTCTGAGAGTCCAGAAGTCTTTTTGGTCCCATGAATATCGGAAACGTCACACACAATGCGAGGGTTAGTTTCATAAGTTGGGGCCATTTGCCTGGTCACCTTTTCATCATGATCAGGAAGAAAGGGAGTACCTGGAGGAACCCTTAAAGCATCTACCTTTGTCTCCTGTCGACCCTGACAGCTGGGCCACGGTGGTCCAACTTCCCGATTCTCTTGAGGGCCCAAATCTCTACATTTCTCCTTCATCTCATGATCCAAGGATTGAAAACATTTGTCTGAAGAAGCTAATTCTGACAAAATGTTCTTTGCTGGCACACCTGCACTTTCAGACATAGAAGCAGCAGCTTCATCCTGCGAAAGGCTTCTGGGCTTTGTTTGAGACACACAATTCTCTGGTGGGCCTTTAGTTTTCCTTTCTCCAGAACATGACTCAACAGAAACACCCTTCTGAACATCCACCTCAGCTTCTGCTAACGTTTTGGCAAGCTTTGCTTTATTAGGTCTTTGAGATGAAACTGAAGTGGGGTCCTTCGAGAGGCTTCCAGTCTCACAGCTCAATGGGTCCACTCCAGTTAAGTGGACACCACTGCTTTCAGGCCCTAGTGGAACCTGGCGACCTTCATCAGAGTCAAAAATGACAGGTGCATGCTGATGGTGGCGAGAAGGGTTTCTCCCGTGTGCGAGTTCAACATGGTCTGCCATATGTTCTCCGTGACGCTGACAAGAGACATCAGAAGTGTTGGTCTCCTCCGTTTCAATGGGCACCGAAGAACCCTCGTCCTTTAAAGCAGTCGTCTCTGACTTGCTCAGCACGCCAACTCCAGAAACAAAGGTAGGAAGTGAAGTATTAAAATTTACTTTTTTACAGTCCCAGGTAAGAGATAGTTCAGCATCTGGTGACACTTTGGCTTGTTGAGGACTCTCAGAGTCAAGAGAAGATTCTGAAGTGTAATTTCGATTAACTTCAAAAGTCAAATCAGGTGCTATCTTATTTTCTAAGCCCGCTACAACTGCTGCATCACGGACACATTTTAAAGAGGGAGAGTCCTTCTGATTTATTCTCTCAGTCTGAAGAGTTGGGTCATGTGCCCTAAAATCAAGCTTTTTTGTTTCTCTTGCAAACAGCTGGTCAGTGTCTTCGGGTAATGACTCATTTGTACTTTGGGGCGCTTTTACGTTACCTGAAACAGTTGGGGGTTCTTGCCTGACTTCGGTAACAGCTAAATCTATTTGAGAGTCTTGGGTAGTAGACTGGTTTCCTTCATTTACACATTCTGTGTCTGTCACAACATGTCCCTGGAGAACAACGGTGCTGATGTGACTGGCAGCCAGCTTTGACGAGCTATCCACGGGTTGTGTGTTAGAACACTTACTCTCTGGCAACTGCTGCTCTGCGTGCCTAATTGATTTATTTGGAATTGGCAAGTTTGTACTTTCCTGGTTGGTAGTGTCACTCCCCTCAGCTTTACCATAAGAGAAGGCAGAAGTCGCAGGGCTCTGAGGTGCCACGTGTTCGCCTTTGTGTACCCATGTCCCATCACTCATCATAGTGTTTTCTGCTGAAGCTCGCTTCTGAAAATCTGGACGGCAAGGAACGTTGCTGCTGTTACTTCCTGCAAGCAAAGTGGAACCTACCAAATTTCTGTCAGCCTGAGAGACTGGGACACAGCTTATCCACTGCTCTGAGTCATATGCTCCAACAGTGGAGCTGGATTTAGTCAGAGGAGGTGACCTACTTCTCTCGGGGCTCCCAGAACCACTTTCATTGAAAACGTCCTGGGAAGCAGCAGGATTTTGCAGTTCTGGGTAGTTTGACAGATGACTTTCTGTGCTGAGATTTATTTTGTGACAGTCGGAGTCTTCTAACAGGCTTCCGTGCCAATGTCCTTTCATAGACGAGTCCATATGAGTTGATGACAGTGATGGAGCTATCCCAAGCCCAATCGCACTTCCGGGGCCAGGGTGTCTGCTTGGACTGGGGTCAGGACTTTCATTTTCTCCACCCAGGGGATTCACAGGATCCAGAGAAGTCTGTTTTTTAAAATATTTCCTAATTTGCCTGGGGCCCTGATACGTTGCATATGTTACTGAAGGCCTCTCCGGTTTATCATCACTTTGTCTGTAAAAAGGAATCAGCATGAGATAGCATTAGTGACACTTAACAATGATACCCCAAACTGTGATAGAGTAGTCTATCTTTCAAATACTACTTCACTTAACATTCACTAATTCCCCTAAGGAATCTTAGAATGTGCAGGTCATCCAATCTTTATTTTTGAAAGAAAAAAAAAATCTGGCAGGCAGCAGCACATCACTGTCAAGAACACAGAGAGGACGCCTGAGCTCTGCAGCACTCTTACCAGACTGCGTTTCATGAAGAGAATGGGGGCCAAGGGGTCCAAGGTGTGGGTTCTACTTCTATCTCAACGCAGCATCTATCTGACTCAGAGAAACCACAAAGCCTTTTGCCCTCCTACTGGTACCCCAAGATTATGGCTACCCACTACAGTGATTCCTCCGCCATAGTAGAGCATCAAAGGGAGCTTTGACTCTCAGGTGTGACTGTGAACAGCCACGTTTTGTCAATAAATGGGGACGTGTTAAAGGAAAACAGCCGGCCAAATGACTAGCCCAGTGTAAGGGCTCTGTAAATATTTGCTAATAAAATAAATGGCAGAACTGCCTTAAAATTTCTCTCTTTTGCTAATTTCTTCAAATAATTTGTGTAATGCGTAGTCAACTGTTTGGGAAATTCAGAAATCAGAACGGATTTCTACATAGAGTGGAGCATCAACACCAGCAAAAAGAAGCCGGCTTTCTTAGAAGAAAGAGGAGTTGCCACACTACACCACGGTCCTGTTAACACGTGGCAGTCATTTTCCTTCCATTCCAGCTTTGGAAACCCTTCTGTCCTCTAAGATGCAACTCACAAATTATGTTGCAAACCCATCCCAGGACCCTTGTATTACCAAGAGAGGCACCTGAGGCTCTGATTTGGGGAGGCAGAAAGACAACTGCGCATTTGCCACATTAAGCTACAGCAAAGATCTATGCACTCATTTCATCTCACAACAGTTTGGCAGCTATTTGAGGGAAGGCATTACATTATGCTTTAATCATCTTTGTATCTATAAGTGCTCAACACAAGATATGGCAAATTTTATATTTTTTATAACTTTCATGAATTAATGAACGACTGACTAAAGCAATGCTACTGAATGGTAAATATTTCCAACTAGCATTTTAGCTATAACTATGGCACAACAGTGTTTTACATTTGGAATTTTCTTATATTTTAGTGTCCTGATTATAAACATGTATGGTGAAAGAATTAGATGTGTGTTCTTAAGTTGTTTTTTTTAATTAAACATGCCTTAAACCAAAACACTACTATATAATCACATGGACAAAGAAATCCTGTTGTTAATATTCCAATATCTAAAAACTACCTATTCTTCCCAAACAGATGACAGTAACATCAAGAAAGTTGTTTGCCTACATAATAAAACAGAAAGAATTCCTTTGACATAAAAATCTGCATCAAATGTGGCACTTATGTACTTCTTGAACATTAGCTGAAATAATTCATTTCAACATACATAAATAACTACTGGTGTTTGAACTCTTAGCACACCACGATTTTAGAAAACCCTACTAGTTACTGTGCATTATAAAGCGGGTACGAGAGATGTAGAGAAAAGCTGTGCTTTCCAAATGTAGTTTTAGCTGCTACAACGTTTCAGATTAGATCTAAGATTGTCATAACGTCAGAGGTTAGGAAAGGCATAACCTATAGACATAAGTAAGCGAAGAAAAGGGCACATGGCTAAATTAATGTTGCTGGTGAAATCTATTGAAATACAGAAGGTCGTGAGAAAATACAAGATCCCTTTTCAGCAATAAATACAGGTCCAAAAGTCTGAGTAAATGATAACAGGGTTTATAGGATTTTTTTTTTCTTATAGTGCTTTTAATCTTATATCTACAACACCAGGAAACAGGCTGTAATGTTTTTATCCATTCCCTCCCTACTCTAACAGATCAGCAAAACACTTTTGACAATACAAGTAGTATTCATAATGTCATCAGATATAGGAAATGAGAAATAAGATAAGGATCAGAATTTTACAACTTGATGGCAATGGAACTGGTTTTGGGTTAATTATAAATGTAGGTTTCTTACCACAAATTCCCTCTTCACTGGGCTTCATACATTATCTTTTATTATTTTCAGAATGCAATTTTCATTGAAAATAGTTTTAATAAAATGAAAGCCACAGAGAAAAGTCCCCTAGAATTCAACTCATAAGAATGTTGCCTTTTGATAGCTCTGGAATCCTTTTTTTTTTTTTGTGGAGGGAGGGGTTGATCACTGCTTTCCTATTTTTTTTAAGGCTCTCCAGGTACTTTCAACTAAACTAATGAAATAGTTTTATATGAAATGTAAAAGACCCATCATGGAGGTACAACTTTTAAGCAAGTGGCTCCTAAGGAAAGGCTGGTAACAAACACCAGGCAATATGCTTCCCTAAAGAAAACCCTATTGGGCAGTTCTATTTTGTCCCTTGGGTCACTCGGAGTAAGGGACTGACTTGATGGAACGCAACGACAATAAGAAATTGCAGGAGAGTGACTTTTTCCCAACATCCTGAATCCTATGACTACCTCCTCGGTAAATCTGAACTAGTTTACATGTTAAACTAGACCATCGCCCACGACTTCGGGGTGGAAATGTTTTATGCCTGTAAAGTATGCATCCTTTACACTACATTATCATGTTGAAAATATGCAACATCAAAAGATGGAACCTGAGTCTTAAGTATAATAATTAGTTCCTTCAGGTACTGAAGAGCTACACTCCCACTTTTTAAAAAGTTAGTTATTCTAGTATAGCTATTTTCTACATCTGTTTTTCAGATTGCTGAGACACCATAATTGGATAGCACTAATAATATAAAATTGATTTCTAATGTTATGCTCTTCTCTACTAGAAAATACAGAGAAGCTGAACAATACAAGGAGTCTTCAAAAAATAAACAGAAAATCCTTATAATGAAAACTGCAAGAATTTCAAATGTTTTTGTACCAAAAGGACTCATACTAACATGCCCAAACAGGATCTAGTCTGAGGCACTCAGAAGGATAGATATCAGCTTCAAAACAGCCCCATCAGAGCAACATGAATTAACACTAAAATTGAATCTTGAACACAAATTAAATTTATGGTGAAGCTAGGTAGAAGAATGGTGAAATCATTGATACTTTACAAAAAGTTTATGGGGACAGTACCCCAAAGAAATGAGCAGCTTACGAACGGGTAACTTGTTTGAAGAAGGGACATGATGATGTTGGAGATGAAGCCTCCAGTGGCCGACTATCCCCATCAATTAGCCTTGTTGATGCTCTCATTGAAAAGATTAAAAGCAGGACAAGAAATAGCCATACCACAGATATCTCCACAAACTGACTGAAAAAGCTGAGAAAACTTTCAACTGACAGGTGCCCAAACAGTTTCACCCAAATCAGCAACAAGCAGCTGATCTCTCCGTGGAAATAATCAAATAGGATCACATTCCTCAAGTACTTCTCGGAAGAACTCGGCCGAGAGTGAGACATGGTTTTACAAAGCACAAAGAAATGGCTTCCAGGAGGTGGACGTGATCCAAAGCAAAAGCGGAACTATCAGGAAAAAAGGTCCTGGCAGCAGTTTTCTGGGATGCACAAGAAAGCTGCTTGTTGATTTTCCAGAAGGCCCAAGAATGATAACATCTACTTATTATGCGAGTGTTTAAAAAAAAGTTAGCCACAGCTTTAACAGAAAAATGCCCAGGAAAGTTTCAACAGAGTCCTTCCCCAGGCAGTGCCCCGGCACACCCCTCTCCTCTATCATGGGTGCTTCTGTGTGAGTTCCAGTGGGAAACCACTGTAGGCATCCAACTGACAATAATCATTTGTCGCCTTCTGACTTGGTTTAGCTGGCTGGTCTTCAAAAAACTTTCAAGGGTACCCATTTTAGTTAAAACATTAAAAAGACAACATTAACATAGTTCAATTCCCAGGACACTCCTTTCTTTAGGGATGAACTAAATGGCTGGTGGTCTCATTTCTTTCAAAAGTGCCTTCTCAATGGAGCTTATAGTGAGAAATAAAATTCATATTTTAACATTTTTTACCTTTTAATTCCATTTTTCCATAAACTTTTAAAAAGTCCTCACCTGTAACTTTAAAAGTGAAGAAATGTTTAAAGGTACATTTTTAAGAAGTCATGTATTTGGTATGTACTGTATATCCATCACAATGCATTATACACCATGGCTGTATGCATTTTAGCCAAAGACATAACTACCCAAAAGAAAAAGAAAGAACAGAAAAGTAAATGCAAAAGGGGCACGGGAAAAAACTACTGTATACAAACACTCCAGGGGTGAGGCACAGGTAGTACGACAAGGGCCAGACCAAATCCAGGGATACATATGGTACCCAACTAAAAAGGTGGGGGGGAGGGAAGAAAGGGGGAACAAAAAAAGATGTGTGGCAGGTGAATAGGGCACTGACCCACCCAAGGGGAGGGTATTGTTTGTGCCTCCACAGGAAAAGAGGGACCAGACTTAAAGCCAGTGGGATGAATGCAGCATGCCGGCAAGGAGTGGGGAGCCAGTGGAGGGGCCTTAGGGCTCAGCCCCCATACCAGCTACATGGACAACTTCCCCTCCTCCCAGAAGAATTTAGAGGACAGCACTGAAGCTGCAGCTAGGGGAGAGGGACATGTCTGATGAGAGCAAATGGGAGCACTTAGGAAGAGGAACAGAGAGTGGAGCACATCCTGGCCCACCAGGCCTGGAGGACGATATCCCTGAACAGCCACTGCACAGAGTGGACTATATGGCTGATTCCCCTAGGAGACACGCCGTCCCTTGCTGGCCCAGGGCCCTAAGGGGAACAACACTGGAGACTCAGTGTCCAGACTGGCCCGGACTGACCCCGTGACACTGAAGCAAACCACTAAAGGCGTGCGGCAGAGCAACCGTGAGAGCAGAGCAGGGAGCACCTGAGGGAGTACAAAAGACAGACTCTGGGGCCAGAGCGTGGCACCCCATCGGACCTGACTGAAGGGCACGCCTAGAGATCAAAAATCAGACCTTGATCTATTTACAGGTTTTTCTTTCTTTTTAAAATATTATTTTATTTTAATTAATTCTTTTATGCGTCAGTATTTTTCCTTTTTGTAGTCATCGCTGTGTTTTCATTTGTTGCCTATCTTGCTATGGCTTGATTTTCGGTGCATATTATTATCTCTACAGATCTATCTAGATAAGATAGGCTGGAAGAATAGTCTGAAGGAGAAAACGGGACCAATGGTTCCGGGGGGACACGGGAGAGGGTGAGGCGGGGGTAAGGAGGTGGTACTGACCAGCCCAGGGACGGGAGCAACAAGTGATCCAAAATCAGTGGCAAGGAGGGTGTGAGAGGCCTGGTAGGGATTCAGCAAGGGTAATGTAACCAAGAGAAATTACTGAAACCCAAATGAAAGCTGAGCATGATAGTGGGACAAGAGGAAAGTAAAAGGAAACAGAGGAAAGAACTAGGTGGCAAAAGGTATTTATAGAGGTCTAGATACTGGCATGTACATATGTAAATCTATAGGAGGGTGGGGAAATGGATCTACGTGCATATATTTATAGGTTTAGTATGAAGACAGCAGATGGGCCTCCACTCAAGAATTTTACTCAATGCAAGAACATGTTCTATTAAATTGGAATTCCATGATGCACACCTCCCTGACACGACTGCTGAAGATAAATATGTGCATAAGTAAATGTGGTGAAGAAAGCTGATGGTGCCCAGCTATCAAAAGATATAGTGCCTGGTGTCTTAAAAGCTTGAAGATAAACAAGCGGCCATCTAGCTGAGAAGCAACAAAGCCCACATGGAAGAAGCACACCAGCCTGTGTGATCACAAGGTGTCAAAGAAATCAAGTATCAAGCATCAAAGAACAAAAAAAACATGTCATTGTAAATGAGGGTGAGTGCAGAGTGGGGACTGAAAGCCCATCGGTAGGCAGAAGGACACCTCCTTACTGAAGGGTTGTGGGGAGATGAGATAGGGTGAAATGTAGTAACAATGAAACATATAACTTTCCTCTAGTTCCTAAATGCTTCCTCCCCTCCCCCCCATCATGATCCAAATTCTACCTTACAAATCTGGCTAGACCAGAGGATGTACATTGGTACAGATAGGAATTGGAAACACAAGGACTCCAGGACAGATGACCCCTTCAGGACCAGTGGTGAGAGTGGTGATGCCTGGAGGGTGGAGAGAATGTGGGGTGGAAAGGGGGAACAGAATACAAGAATCTACGTATAGCCTCCTCCCTGGGGGATGGGCAGCAAAGAAGAGGGCGGAGGGAGACACTGGACAGTGTAACAAATGACAAAATAATTTACGAATTATGAAGGGTTCATGAGGGAGGGGGCATTGAGGAGGGAGGGGGGAAAATGAGGAGCCAATATTAAGGGCTCAAGTAGAGGGCAAAAGTTTTGAGAATGATGATGGCAACAAACATACATATGTGCTTGACACAATGGATGTATGTATGGATTGTGATAAGAATTGTACGAGCCCCCAATAAAATGATTTTAAAAATTAAAAGCTAAAAAAAAAAAGACAGAACTACCCATCATGTAAAGGTTTATTAAGCCTCCAGGTGCTACACACATGCAGCTGTTCTCTTTCTGAAAAAGTCTGATCCGTCTGACAAGGCAGAGGCCACCCAACAACATGTACCATTCTTCACAGAAAATTATGTAATAACAGCTTGGAAAAAAACCCACAAATTGCCTTACAGCAACGATCTTTAATTCACTTTTAGGAATGTGTGATAAAGATCTCTTTAAGTCCACATTGCTTCCACTTGCTTGTTTTGTTCCAATTGCTTAAATGGAAGCGCAGGTACTTGCTTTGTTTTCTCATGTTCTCAGTGCAAGTATGGCACATAGACGTCATCATATTTGCCAACCCAGATCCGTTGCCTTGCTTTCTGAAGCACTTCTAGCATTAAGGTACTCTAATTCCTTTCAAATTATACCTACTGTTAGGTGCCATTGGGGAGATTCTGATTCATAGTGACCCAATATCCAACTACACCAACTACAGCCTGGTCCTGTGTGATTCTCTCACAGTCATCCCTATGGTTTAGCCCATTATTGCAGCCAGTGTCCACCCATTCCGTCGAGGGTCCTTGTTTCTTTCCGTTTTCCTCTTATTTTACTAAGCATGATGTCCTTTTCTAAGAACTGGACTATCATAACATCTTCAAAATAGGTGAGATGAACTCACACCATCCTTGCTTCTAAGGTGCTTTCTGGCTGTACTTCCTACAACATAAATTTGCTTGTTTTCTCTGGAAGCCCATGGTGCTTTCAGTAGGCTTTACAACGCTGTAAAGCAGGCATCCTCAAACTACGGCCCGCGGGCCACATGTGGCCCGCTGAGGACATTTATCTGGCCTGCCGGGTGTTTTTGTCCCATTTGGTTTTTTTTACTTCAAAATAAGATATGTGCAGTGTGCATAGGAATTTGTTCATAGTTTTTTTTTAAACTATAGTCCGGCCCTCCAACAGGTCTGAGGGACAGTGAACTGGGCCCCTATTTAAAACGTTTGAGGATCCCTGCTGTAAGGCCATCACTTTTCCTTCATTTTCCTTATTCATTGTCAAGATTTCAAATGCATATGAGGTGACTGAAAAGGCCATGACTTGGTTCAGGGGCACATTCGTCCTTCAATGACATCATAGTTCTTTACTACGTTAGAGAATTCTTTTGCAGCAAATATGTCAAATGCAGAAAGTGCTGTATAAATTTGAGTATAAGCTGAGTTTTTCACCACATTTTTCATGCAGTTTTTGTGGTAAAATTAGGTGCCTCGGCAGATATTTAGGTCAACTTATACTCGAGTATATACAGTAGGTCTTTAGATTTCTTGACTGCTACTTCGCTGAGCAGTCATGTGGATATCCAAGTACAATAAAAATCCTTGGCAATTTCAGTCTTTGTTTATCATGATGTTGTTTCTTGGTATGTTGTCATTAAGTGTCATCCAGTCGCTTATGACCCACTGTAATGAAACTCTGTATGGTTCTGCACAATCCTCACAATGGTTCTTATGTTTGAGCCCACTGTTGCAGTCACGGTGTGAATCGATCTCCATGAGGGTCTTCCTCCTTTTTGCTGCCCCTCAACTTTACCAAGCATGATGTCCTTCTCCAGAACTGGTCTTTTCTGACAAGATGTCCAAAGCATGAAGACAAAGTCTTGCTCTCTTCCCTTCTAAGGAGCACTCTGGCTGTATTTCTAAGCTACGTCAGTTTGTTCTTTCAGCAGTCCATGGGACTTTCCACATTCCTCTCCAGCTCCACAATTTAAATCTATCAGTTCTTCTTCGGTCTTCTTGATAATAGTGAGGAATCTTGTTCTTTATCTTGAGTTTTAATTCATGTTGAAGGCTGCAGTCTTTGATCACCATCAGTAAGTATTCAAATTCACTTTCAGTGAGCAAACTGGTATCATCTGCACGTCCCAGCTTGACAATGACCCTTCCTTCAATCTTGCTGCTGAGCCCTTCTTTCTTAGAGCCCAGCTTCTCTCACCATTTGCTTGGCATAAGGACTGAAGCAGTAGAGTGAAAGGAGCTAACCCTAATGCACACATGTCTTAATTTTAAGCCAGAAAGTATCTTCTTGTTCTGTCTGAAGTTTCTTTTTGATCTATTTGCAAATTACAGATGAGCACAATTTGGTGTTCTGTCATTCCTATTATTGCAATGTTATCCATACTGTTATGTTATACACAGTAAAATGGCTTTACACTGTCAATAAAACACATCAAAAAGTATCTTTATAGCATTCTCTGATTTCAGTTAAAAGCCATCTGAGGTCAGCAATATCCTTCATTCCATCTTTTTTTTAATCTGACTTAATTTCTAGCAGCTCCCAGTCAATGTACTGCTTCAGCTGTGTTTTAATTATCTCCAGAAAAATGTTTCTTGGATGTGATATTAATATTGCTCAATTTCTTCCACATCTATTGGGTCGCCTTTCTTTGGAATGGTCACAGATATGGATCTCTTCCAGTAGGTGAGCCAGGTAGCTGTCGTCCAAATTTCTTGGCAGAGACGAGCGAACACTCTCAGTGCCGCATCGATTTGTTGAGACGTTTAAGTTGGTATTCTGCCAATGCCAGGAGCCTTGCTTTTCACTAGTGCCTCAGCACTACTTGGAATTCTTCCTTCAGTATCATTCGTTCTTGATCATCTGGTCTCTCTTGAAATGACTGAATGTCGGCCAAGTCCATTGGTACAGTGACTCTGTCTATTCCTTCTTTCGTTTCGTGCTTCTTGCACCATTCAATCTTTTGCCCCAGAAACTTTCAATATTGTATACTTTAAGAATATTTCCTGACAATAGGGAGTTTTTAATGTTATCTTTCCTATGCAAACAAAAACCATATAATCAGCAAGTGAGGGGGAAAATATCACGAGGATTTCGAAAGGACAATTTTCATTCTGCTGAATATGAACAAGCAAAAAAGTGGGTATTATAACATTGAATTTTTTAAACCTAGCAATGTTTATACACATAAGAATAAGGAATTAATATATGGAAAATAATCTTTAAAATATTACAAAATGCTTTTCTTAGATGTTCTAAGAATATTAAAAAGGAAATCTGCATAGTGAGCTATACATGATATCAATTACACAGCTGCTTCTATTTAATTAAGAAAAAAAATTCACTGCTACTGAGTCTTTTCTGACGTATAAGGTCCCCCAGAAGTTTTCTGAGACTTTGTAAATCTTTACCGGGGCAGACAGCCTTATCTTTCTCCACAGAACATCTGGTGGGTTTGAGCCACCAATCTTGTAATCCCCACCAGGGCCCCTATTTTAACTAAGAGAAGGCAAAATACTTGGCAAAGCATTTTGGTGGCAATTTTTAAAAATCCACTTCAAATAATAACTACTATAAACTTTGAAATGTGTTATTAACAGTCATCACAAGAAATGTATCTGGCATTGCAGTAAAAGTGTTATGTAACACATTAAGTAACCTAAGTTTTCATCCATTTACCCTTTTAAGACACCTTAATTATCAAAAGAAGGATCCCTGTTAACAAAGTGGGTTAAGCATAGCTTGTTTGCTGCAAGGTAAGTAGTTAAAACCCAACAAGTGGCCCACAGGAGAAAGATGGGAGTTGTCTGTTCCCATAAAGATTTGCAGTCTTGGTACGTATTAATCTGGTAAGGACGGGTTCTGTGTTAGTGTTACTGAAAGTTTTACCTTATCACCCACACCCATAGTTTGCGTAAATAATGTCCAGTCGCTTAAAAGTTTAATCTGTACAAGTCAACAATTCAACATTGCAGTGTGAAGTAGGCCTACACTTGTATACTTTCCTTCGCTCAACATTGTTTTAAATTCTATATAATTGGTTACATTAATGGCAGTAGAAAAATAATTCGCATACGCCAGGGGAGGGTGATTTGTAATGTTCTCTATCATAAAATGATAATAATGTCCCTAAAGGAGCCAGATGCATATATAAACCATTGATATATAAATGGATGTGGGGTTTGCACTTGATTCTAGCCCCAATCTAAGAATAATTAGCTCTTATGACATGGCCCTGCATTATGCGCAGCCTCATTTAGAGATCAGTGAAGATATGGGTGCTATAGCAAAATATGATAAAGAAACCAGATGGTTCTCGCTATCAAAATGAATAGTGTCTGGGGCTCTTAAACGTTTGTCTTAAAACAAGCAGGCATCTAAGAGAGGTGTCAACTATGTCTACATGGAGGAAGCACACAAGCTCGTGTGATTCAAGGATTGTAAATAATAAACCCCAAATATAAAGGAAGGAATGGTATCAGAGCTTAAATGGTCACCACTGGTTTTCAGCAGGCTATGGATGAAAGTGGAAGCCCTAAATCCATTTGCCGGGTCTCCACATGATGAAGCCTCTAGTGGACTGTGCCCTCTGGCCACAGTCCAGGGATGTGAACAGCCTTGCTATCAGACAGAGAATATTCACTGTACGGTCTATTATGGCAGATGTAATCAGGTTAAAATGTAATACTTTTCATTTTATCTCTCATTTGACCCACTTTAAAGTTGTTTCAGTTTTTAATTTCTGCTTCCTTTTTTGATGTTCTATACGATTTTTTACATGTGAAATCAAACATAGGTCGCTCTACGGAGACAGTAACTGGATTGGTAATTGCCTAGGCATATGATGGGGTGCATGGGGGGACAACGGGGAGCTAACAAACATGAATTAGAGAAGAAAGTTCTGGAATGGATTGTGGTGAAGTCTGCATAAATCTTAATATGATTGAATGATTGAAATAGACGGCAATGAAACTATTTTTAAAAAAGAAAGCAGAGCCACTAGCAGGGATTGTGTGCAATTCCTGTCTGAGGTGGCAGAGCCAGCAGCAGCCACAGCACTGAGACCCAGAGACCAAGCAGAAGAGCATTGCTGAGACTGCAAGGCAGCCTGGACCACAAAACAAAGTGCCGCATGGTTGCGAGGCGGAGGCCAGAGAGAAACTTGGCTGCTGGCTGAGGAGAGGCCTTGCTTTGAACAAAAGCCTGTATCTTTAATACTCTCTGTTCCAGCACTGTGGTAACCTACTAACTTCCCTAACAAACCCCTATATTTGTGGGGTTGGGGGAAGATTTACAATCTTAGAAACTCTAGACCAGTGGTTCTTAACCTTCCTACCTTTTAGTACAGTTTAATACTTCCTACCTTTTAATACAGTTCCTCATGTTGTGGCAACCCCCCCAACCATAAAATTATTTTTGTTGATACTTCTTAACTGTTATTTTGCTACTGTTCTGAATCGGGTGACGCCCGTGAAAGGGTCGTTCGAGCCCAGGTTGAGAACCGCTGCTCTATCCAGTCATTCTACTCTGTGCTCCCAGGGTCACTGTGAGTCAGGTCAACTTGATAGCAATGCGCTTGCGTCTTCCTTTGTAATTATCAAAACCTAAAACTTAGGAGAATTTTTTTACATGAGAAAGAATTGAAAAATCTTCAGCTAACTTCTCTATATAAAAAATACAGTTTGATGTGTGATTTAAATCTAATAATTTCAAAAGTATGGAGCTAATCAAACAGTATAGCTATGACATCATAGAAAACTTTATTAAACAAAAACAGCAAACAAAAGGTGAAACTATTATTTCTAAACATTTCTTCTAGCTAGGTGTGTACACTTGTAAAGGTGGTGTTTTGTTTCCCTCTTTCTAACCCTTCCCCCAAATCTGCACCACATCAAAAGGGCAGATGGGGCATATTCAAGGGTCTCACATTGTGTTCTTCTTAAACCATCTTTGACTTTAGGAAGGGACAAGTCTGAAGGGACAAGATCAGAGCTCTCAGAGGTTAAGCTTCCCAGTGAAATTCTCCGGGGGCAACAGCAGAGACTGTGAGGGTGTGTTTTCATGCTGGCAGAAACTCCTCAGTGCAATTTTCCTGGTCTTTTTTTTCACCGATGCAGTTTTCAATTCTCTTAAAATTTGTTCTTAATAAGCCCTGTAATCATCCTGTATCACTCAGATAAAACTTTATCGGGATTCCCTTTTTGAAAGTCCCCCAAACAATGGCCATAGCCTTCTGAACTGCCTTCCTTGCCTTGAGGTTAACTAGCCCAGCATAACCCCTCAAAAGCCATGCCACTGTGCTGATAGGACCTTCTTTTGTTTGTTTTATAGGCCCTCTAACAAGGGTATTGCTGAGAGCACGAGTCTGTAGGTAATCCCGGATAGTAGACATGTTTAAACACATGTTGTTTGGAATAAAATCATGCATAAATAAACTAGAGCCCTCATAACACTTTTTAAGCTTACCCTCTTATATGATCTTCATTTTAAATATGTTATGCTTGAAAAAGTTTCATGATCAGAATTTTTAAAATTAGCTATATCTTTGTTCTTAGTAAATTCCTATCATAGAACAAAAAGAACTTTAATCCATAAAACAAATCCTCAAAGTTATTACCTTTGCCAGTCATATTGTTTACACAATATTTAAAGTCAGTTGTGAGCAGTCCATAAGTACACTATCAACCAAAATGGCAATCAATTCGAAAATAAATTATAATCCTTAAGCTGGCAATTGTCAACAGTGAATTTCTAAAACTAGCTACTGGAATTGCAAGCATGATAAATTAAGATTTGCAAAGTCAGGCCTACAGAAAGCCTATTACCTCACGGGTGGGAGTCCTGTAGGTGTGCATGTGTTTTTCTTTCCCACTAATTTAAATTGCTTTAGGACACCAGATCTCAAGTGTACGCAGCTCGCATGCGCATGGGCGCATGCTCACGCACACACGCACAAGCACCTGGAAAGGTTGCAAGAAGACTGCTGGCTCCACTCCCAGCGATTCTGATTCAGTGGGTCTGGGGCGAAGTCCGATAATTTGCAGTTCTAACACGTTCCCAGGGGATGCTGAAGGATGTTAATCCAAGAGCCACGCTTTAATAAACAGCTCTGCTTTAGGCTAAGGTATATTATAGATGTAATGGAATTTAACCAGTTTTCTGTTGGTGGACATTTGTTTTCAAATCTATTGTTCTTAAAATGTTTCAAAAATCGTCTTTGTACTTAATTAGATATAACCCAATTTTTTAAGGTCCTTCGATAATTATTACCAGTTGAATTCTTGAAATAGGCTACCATGTTAGGGCCCCAGTCACTGTATTGCAGGGTCCGTGGGCTCTAGTCTATCAACTAGGATCATTTCTTATCATGTTATCATCAACTTTAAAGGGGAAAAAAATACCTATCAAATTTTAGTTTGCATTTCTTTGATTTCTAGTGAGTATCCTTTGTTTGTTTCCTCAGGAATTCATATTTCTTTTATGGCTTGTTATATTATTTGCCCACGCCCCTTGCCCGATCTGCTGCATGGCGTCACAAACTACTTTCTGGTTCAAGTACTTCCTGTCACATTCTTGCACACAGCTTTCCCATTTGGCAATTTAAATTTGTTTAGATCGTTTGATAAAAGGGAGCTTGAAAATTTGGAGAAATTCAATCTACCGACATCTTTTCTTGATGTCTACTATTATTACTAATCTTTAAGAAATCATTCTCACTAAAACAATATAGTAACAATTCACATACAGCTCCTTTTAGCTTTGTAGGTTTTTAATATGTATCTGTTAAGGTATCTTATTTTAATACATTGAAACTTTCAAGAGGTTTGTGGAAAATTTTTATAAGCTTTTAATTCCATTTTCTATGAACTTTTAGAAGCCTCATATAAGCATATATATCTAGGTTTTACCTTTTTGCTTCTGATTAACAAGTTCCCCCAACAAAATCTTCCTTTCCATATGAAAACTTAATTCCATCACATTCAAATAAGAAATATAAATATATAATAAAGATTATTTATTATATTTTTAATATCCAGAAAATATTATATGGTATGACATTTTTTCAATTACTGTAGCTTTAGCAGTACACTTTAACATGTATAGAGCATGAAGCCCTGGTGGTTCAGTGGTTAAATTGCTTGGCTCCTGACCCAAAGGTTGGCTGTTTGAATCCACAAGCTGCTTATCCCAAGAAAAATGTGCCAATATGCTTCTGTAAAAATTTACATCTCAGGAACCGTATGGAGAAGTTCTACTTGGTCTATTCAGTATTATATACTCTCTCTGAGTTAAAATCTACTTGGTGACATGGGTTTGGATCTTGGAGCAAGTCCCCACTACATCATCCTTCAGGCAAAGCTCTAACCTATTTGAGCTCAGTTATCAAAACCGTAACAGGGGCCTATGATGATTTCATAAGCTTGCTATGAGGAAACAACTGAAAGCACACACAACGAAGATGCTCTTTAAAAACCATACACAACTACATGACTGGAACTCACCTACATCCTGTGACTGCAGGATTACTGATGACCTCTTCCAACAGTGAAACAAATTTTCAGGTAGAAGTAAAATTAACATCAATAAAACAGAATGAATGCATACATTTACTTTACATGCTTCCTGGGCTCAATACTGCATTAAGTATTCTCAGGTAGAAGATAATCCTTTGTAATTAGACATCTCTTTACGGAGGGTCACAGGGAGGAGAAGAGCGAGTCAGGGTGCAGTGTAGCAACAATGAAACATACAACTTTCCTCTAGTTCCTAAATGCTCCCCCTTCCCGCCCCCACTATCATGATCCCAATTCTACCTTACAAATCTGGCTAGACCAGAGGATGTACACTGGTACAGATAGGAACTGGAAAAACAGGGAATCCAGGGTAGATGACCCCTTCAGGACCAGTGGTGAAAATGGCGATACCGGGAGGGTGGAGGGAGGGTGAAGTGGAAAGGGGGAACCGATTACAAGAATCTACATATAACCTCCTCCCTGGGGGACGGACAACAGAAAAGTGGGTGAAGGAAGACGTTGGACAGTGTAAGTATGACAAAATAATTTATAAATTATCAAGAGTTCATGAGGGAGAGGGGAGAGGGGAGCGGGGAGGGAGGGGAAAAAATGAGGAGCTGATGCCTTAAGTGGAAAGCAAATGTTTTGAGAATGATGAGGGCAATGAATGTACAAATGTGCTTTACACAATTGATGTATGTATGGATTGTGATAAGAGTTGTATAAGCCCCTAATCATTAAAAAAAAAAAAACTCCTATTAGTTCATTTGAGGAAAGGGAAAAACATGTTAGAGTTAGTTTGTTCATCGGAGAGAGAGGAAGGGGAGAATGCCTCCTTAATACACAAGGGTTCCATTTCCATTGGGCAACTCAAGTACTCCCTCCACACAAGAACACTTTGTTCTAATAATATGGCATTCTGTGATGCTCACCTTCCCAACACGATCACTGAAGACAAAGTGGGTGCATAAGCAAATGTGGTGAAGAAAGCTGATGGTGCCCGGCTATCAAAAGATATAGCATCTGAGTCTTAAAGGATTGAAGATAAACAAGCGGCCATCTAGCTTAGAAGCAACAAAGCCCACATGGAAGAAGCACACCAGCCTGTGTGATCATGAGGTGTCGATGAGATCAGGTATCAGGCATCTACGACCCAGAACAAAACCATACCCAAGGAGAATTGGGGGCGGAGGGTGTGTGTGTGTGTGTGCGCGTGCAAGGATTGGGTGTGGAGTAGAGACCTAAAGCCCATCTGTAGACAATTGGACATCCCCTCACATAAGGGTCACAAGGAAGAGATGAGCCAGTCAGGGTACAGTATAGGACCACTGAAACACACATCTTTCCTCCAGTTCCTTAATGCTTCCTTTCCCCGACTATCATGACCCCAATTTTACCTTACAAGTAAGGTTAGACCAGAACATGCGCACTGCTTCAGAGAAGAGCCCGCAACACAGGGAATCCAGGACAGATAAACCCCTCAGGGCCAACAATGAGAATAGAGATACCAGGAGGATAAGGGGAAGGTGGGGAGAAAAGGGGACAAAAAACAGAAAAGTGGGTGAAGGACAATGGAGAATGACTTAAGATAGGAAAATAATAAACTATAACTTATCAAGGGCTCACAAGGGGGAGGATGAGGAGCTGATATAAAGGGCTCAAGTAGAAAGAAAATGCTTTGAAAATGATGATGGCAACATACGTGCAAATGTGCTTGACACAATGGACAATTGTATGGATTGTGATGAGATGTACGAGCCCCCAATAAAAGTATTTAATTTTTTTAAAAGTTTCATTTCTTAGAGCTGTGGTGAGGTTCATAAATCTAGTCTCATTGATATAATCAATTTAGTTTATTAACCACTCCAATTTGGTTCCACAAATAATGAGAATATGAAACTCAGGACTATTCTTCTTCAATTATTTTACTGGGGGCTTGTACAACTCTTATCACAATGCATACATACATTGTGTGAAGCACATTTGTACATTTGTTGCTCTCATCATTCAAAACATTTTGCTTTCTACTTGAGCTCTTGGCATCAGATCATTTCCCCCCTCCCTCCCTGCACACCTCCCCCTCCCACGAACCCTTGATAATTTATAAATTATTATTATTTTGTCATATCTTACTGTCTGAAGTCTCCCTTCACCCACTTTTTGGTTGTCCGTCCCCCATGGAGGAGGTCACTTGTAAATCCTTATAATCGGTTCCCCCTTTCCACCCCACCCTCCCAATATAGCGTCTCTCACCACTGGTCCTAAAGGGATCATCTGGATCCCTGCGTTTCCAGTTCCCATCGGTACCAGTGTACAGCCTCTGGTCTAGTCGGATTTGTAAGGTAGAATTGGGATCATGATAGTGGAGGGGAGGAAACATTTAAGAACTAGAGGAAATTTGTATGTTGCATCGTTGCTTCACTGCACCCTGACTGGCTCATTTCCTCCCCGCGACCCTTTTAGGACTATTCTTGTACCCAAAATGCATATAATGAACACAACAACTGTCCTAATACAGGAGAAATTCAGACTATATCCATCCAAAGAAGTTGTAAGTCATGTACTACCACAAATTTAACCGTTAAGTATTGTTCCATCAAACAATCAAAAGGTGCTACAATGCCTATATGGTAAAGTGACTTTTTTTGAAGGTAGCAGTAGGGACATTACAGAGTCCTTGTGTAGTACAAATGGTAAATGTGCTCAGCTGTTAACCGACACCCTGTAAGTTCAAGGCCCTCCAGAAATGCCTTGTAAGAAAGGCTTAGCAGCCTACTTCTGTGAAATCAGTCACTGCAAACCGTAGGGAGCACAATGCTCTCCTGACTGCAGGTCGTCTCCAAGAGTTGGAATCAGCAGCTGGGTTTTGTAGGAATATCATAGAATGCTCTTTCCAACTCCCTCAATTAAACGGATTAGAAGTTAGCTCAATAAAATCTAAGTCTCAGAGCTCGATTACATTTTACACTTACTTTACCAAATCGTTGGTTTCCTGTTCACTGTCTTGTGTTGTATCCAGGGAAAAGCTATCTGAGAGCTCAGTGGAATTGGAATCCTGTTCTTCAGTTGGAAGCATCTGAACTTCAACGGAGCCACTGCAAATCTCCTCCCTTTGGAGCTCTTCCTCAGGCCGGTCCCTGCAAGTTGGCAAGTCTTTCTCAGTTTTGTCATGGTCATCTTTTAAAGAAGGCTGTCTGGTTTCACCAAGAGATGGTTTTCCTGAGATATTGAATAAGTTACCAAGAAACTGGAAAAAGCTTTCTTTGGGCTGTCTGTCGCCTTCTCCTCTTTTGGTATCAGAAGCAGCGCTGGGAAGATGACTTGGCTTTGTGGAATCTTCCTGCCTTGGAGGAGTGATTGGCTTCTCAGCATGGCTCTTTTCGTCTTCACTCTGAATCTTTGAAAACAAATTAGAGCATAATGAGCATCGCCATTCTAAACCGGAAAGAAAAACAGTTATCAGAACTACGGGAAGCCCATTGCATGCTAGATTCCGAGTCAAGATAACATGTGGCATTTATATGATTTTCTAAGTTTTGTTTAAAAATCATTAGAATAAGCTTTGGTATATAATCACAAGGGGGAAAAACTGCAACCCAAATTTTATTAACTCAAAAAAGAAATGGGTATAAGGAAAAATCTATAAAATAGCTCGTTTTGAAGCTACACCAAAGATGTCAAAGAACCGGGGAGCTGCAGATCCCTAGCTAAAACCGTGGTTCTCAGCCCCCGGTACCCAGACTGGCACCTTGGTGGCACAGTGGCTACGTGTTGGGCTGCTAACTGCAAGGTCAGAAGTTTGAAACCACTACTCGCTCTATGGAAGCAATACAGGCTTTCTACGCCTGTAAAGAGCAGCAGTCTTGGGAACTCACAGGGGCAGTTCTGCCCTATTCCATATGGTCGCACAGCCACCATCCCCTCCAGGGCAGCGAGTCTGGTTTGGCTTTTGAAGGTGGTGCTGGTGGCAATGGTGATTCAGTGGTAGAATCTTTCCAGAGAAGAGGCCCAGATTCCATTCCTGGCCAATGTGTCACATGCACAACATCCATCAGGGGAAGCTTGTATACTGCTGAGACTGACAGGACTGAGTAGGGCTTCTAGGCAAAGAGGTACTATGGAAGAAATGCCTGCTGGACTACTTTTGAAATCAGTGAATAAAAGCTGTATGGCACAAGACCAGGCAACATTTCATTCAGCTCTGCATGAGGTCACCAGCCTTCGGTATCCGGTCACAGATATAACGCAGCTCAGTGGATGGACTGTGGCCCTGTTGGAATGTCACAACCCTCCTAAGTGCTAAGAATTTTCACTCCCCTTGTAGAAATGAATCACCACGCCCTCTAAGAATGCATACTCGACAGGTTAGAAACTTTTGGAATCTTCTAGATATCAAAATGTTGTATCACTTCATGTACTTAACACATTGTTAGTTGCCACCAAACTGGCCTAGACTCACAGCAAGCTTTAAGGGCAACCGAAGGAAGCCCTGCTTGCTCAATCCTATGCCATCTCTGCGATGCTTGATATGGGTGAGACCATTGCTGAGGTCGTTGCATCACGTCATCTCAGTCCCTCTGCACCTGTGGTGCCCTTTAAGAACTACATCTTTCCTGACGACACAGTCAAAGGAAGCAAGAGGAAGTTCTCACCAGCCTCAGTTCTAAGGAGCATTGTGGATCTATTTCTCCAAAGCTGATTTGTTCATTTCTCTGGACTTCGACATATAGTTAGTATTTAAATTGTCCTATTGGAGGAAAGGACACCTCGCTTTTTTTTCTCAGAAGTAGGAAATAACATTAAAGCAAATCTGAACTACCTTATGTATAATGTTTGTCCTAGCGTGCTCCGGCAATTCACATTTAACAAGATCCATGGGATGAGTTTAGTCTATATACCAATTACATTACATTAAGATGCCACACAATGGAGAATCCTAAGTTGAATCTCCTCGGTGCCTGCCTCTTAAAGAGATTACAGTCTACTAAGGGCTTCTTAAATGCTTATATACTCGATGTAGGTTACAGTAAGTGCTTTTGATTCTTTTACAGTCATTAGCTGGCTTGCCTCAATTACAGGATGCTACTAATGGATAGAGTTTCCTCTGATGAAGAAAGCTTTATTTGAAAGTTCATCTTTATCATTTTACTAGAAAATATCCAACTTCCAGCCCACATGAAATAAAGATGAATTTAATGAGCCTTCGAAAACAAGCGGGCAAGATGATTTAAATTCACTTCAACTCTGTAAATATTGACGGATAGCCTATTTTATGACAAGCTCTATGCTGTGCACCAGTGATACATTTATGAATAAGACTGATGGCTTCTATTCCCTTGAGTCATGTACAATCTACTGAATAGCACCATCAGCAAAACTTTAACAAAGCAATACAGTAAATGTTGCCAAGGGAGCAGTGCAGCACATGTGAGAACCCAGGGCAAGAGTGGCTGGCCCAGACTGGGTAGAAACGATGGCAGAAGAGATAAATCAGGGGACGCCTGCGAAAGAAAGCACACTCGAAACTGAGACCTAAAAAGTGACCTTGAGTTTCCCAGGCACACATTTGTGCGGTGTGTGTGTGTGTGTGTGTGTGCGTGCGTGCACGTATAATATGACTATCAGGTTAAGGTACAATAAGAAAAATAATGAGGTTAGTTTGGAGAGGTAAGTCAAGGGACAGATTATGTCAAGCCTTGGTGTTTGTGTATATTTAAATTCATCTCTTATTATTAGAAAGCTAACAGCATTTTCAAACACGGTAGCTTTATGCAAAAGCACCTACATACACCTCAGCATTTCATTATGAAGCCACCTCACTAGGCACGGTCATCCTGAAGAGAATGAGGGAAGACAGTCACAAGGTGCTGCCAATCTAGGGGGAAAGCCCATTGAGAGGCCTCTGGAAACACACGACGACCTAATGCCCGTGTTAACGTAAACTCAGAGTGGCACTAGGTAGCCTTGCAGATGTTAAATGCTTCCCGAGGTACATTTGCCTCCTCACACATGAGCAATTATGCTGCAGCGGATCACTTCATATGGCCCTTTTAGATCCAGTCTTGGCAACTTCCAACAAATTACCAGGTGGGGGGGAAAAGGAAAGACAAATCGGAACCCACTGCTATCGAGTAGATTCCAACCCATAGCAACTCTAAGAAAGATTAGACTTGTCCCTCTGAGTTTCCAACACATTTAATCTTTATGTGAGCAGCCAGCTCACCTTTCTCACCTGGGAGGTTCAAACAAACCACTGACCTTGCAATTAGCAGCTTAATGCATAACTCACTACTTTGCAAATGTGAGGTGCCTGTGGTCATCAAAGTGGCTGGAGAGTCTGCCAGTACTGTGAATAAGGGCATGGCACCCTTGTGGAGATGGGACCATGCAAATCAATACTGGGATATGGAACTCTCACATGGGGATTGATCTGTTTTGCCATCCTACTAAGCTTAAAACGAACCATACCAGGAGGCAGAGAGAGGAACTTTCACTACCATCAAGAAAGAAGAGCCAAGAGTGGGCCATGTCTTTTGGACCCAAGATTCCTGCGCAGAACCTCTTCAATCCAGGAGACAGGAAGCTGTGACTCACAGACAGCAAGAGACGATGATAAACAGCAAAGATGTAGAGGCAGCAGATCCAAATGAGCAGCATGAGACCGAGCAGAAGGTTGCCTGGTCTACGAAGAGAGAAAACGACCTGCCTTCCAGCAGGAAGGAGACGTGCTGGCCTCTTGAGTTATCTCCAAGTACTACCGCAGCTTTAGCTAGGTTTGCCAACCCATTGGGCTACAGCTGAGTGACTTTTGGCCAAGGCTTATTGGTGGGGTGGGGTGCCTCTGGGCACTTAACCCACACTGCTAAAGATTTATAACTTTTTCCCCAGTAAGGCCACTTGCAGGCACAGTGGAGAAGAGGTTGTGCTGATCACACAACTGACTCCTGAAAATTTTCAGATTCTGAACCAGATGTGGTTACTTCTCCAGTGAGTAATAGAATTGCAAATATGATCTGTGAGTTCAGCATGGCTATTGCAATGAATTGGTGAACCCAGCAGAGAAGCAGAGCATGCCATGAGAGGGATGGTTGGTGTCAGAAATGATGAGCAGGGGGAGGACACAGCTGACCTCTGCCCCATCTGAACAGTTGTGGGAGGCTGATGCTAGTCTCGTCTTTCTCCCCTCTTGTGAAGTTCGCTCAGATGCTGCCCCCATGCCATTTTTACACCAGTAAGGCAAACGTGTGTGCTCTCAGTGGAGACCAACTTGAGTTTCTATGTTCAACAGCATATTGGCATACCACCTCATGCTTCCTGGACTCGGTAAAGCTTGAGGCAAATGTACCAACTTGCCCTGCCTTTTGAACAGGCTCGTTCACATACTTGTCAAAGGAATGTACATCCAAGAGTATCTGGCAGTATCTGTCAGATGTCATGCTCACGAGTCCTTAACAGAGGAAAGCTGAAGTGTGAGTCAGAAAAAGATCAGGCAAAACCACCTTAGGGCACTGTAGGTTCCTGCGATAAAGTTGTGCAAGAAGGCAAGAGCATTGTAATTATAATGTCATTTGTTCACTTCGTTCCACATTTTAGTACAAGTTCAAAATGGTTAACAGGAGCATTCCACTATGACTAAAGGAATTTAGCATGCGAAAAGACGTTTAGACCCCATTAACCCAGTAAATTAATTTCAGGTCAATAATCACAGCTTGTTTCCCACCTTTGGCTTTAATCGCAACATAGTGTTTTGGGACCCATGTGTTAACACTTTCCTATATAACTTGCCTGTTTCTGCACTAGGAATACCATCCGCTGCCCGGAGTTGCTCTAAGTCTCCTCCTTCACTGCCTGCAACTGCAACCCAACCGCACTTGCGCCAACCTCCTCACTACTGGAGCCTGTGCTGAGTCAGCTGCGCCCTCTGTTCACAAACACAGCATGATGACTTCTGCGTAGGGCAGCAGACAATATATGCCAGTTGGGACTTTGAAAATGTTCATGTACAGCAAAGATTTCTGCACATTTCTTCTCCTTTAACCACACCATTTATTTTTGTTGTAATTATCAGCTGCATTTCTCCCCACTTCAAAATGACCTGCAAAATGACATCAATTTCTTTTTCCTCCTGAGTTCATCCTGGGTAGCTATTTAAAGACCAACGAACAAATGAGCAACATAAGCTATTTATTAAAATATCACAGAAATATTCTTAACATGCTTTTGTAATTACGAGCTGCCACTGGCTTGTCCCTGCTCAAGAACAAGACTTTTGTCACCCATACGACTTTTACACTAACTGCTGAGTAGATCGCCTAGCTCTTCTTCCTAGTCCGTGTGGGTCTGGAAGCTCCACTGAAATCTGTGTAACATCAAGTCAGCACACGAGCCTCTACTGACAGATGGTGCTGGCTGTGAAGAGGTGCCTCTTTGGGGACTTGAAGCTGGGTGTCCCACGTGGACGAGGATTCTATTACTGACCGACGAATGTTTCCTAGCTGCTTTAGCAATTCACAAATGAGTTTCAACTTAGGGAAATGACCTTTTTATAAAAAATGGAAAAGTCAATGATCGAAGACATTCATTTTTTCACAGCATCATTAAAGATCTAAATAATTTTTATCAAAAGTAGTAATTATTTCACTGTCTCAAACATCATTCTTTTACTTGACTTTTAGTTTCAAAGCATAACAGATGGATTTCTAAAGGAAGGTATAGCTTGCTAAATTAATAAAAAGTATTTATTTTAGGAATTTTCTATCAGCCTTTTAAAGTACCACTTGATCTCAATTTTCAGCTTTTTAATTCCTCCACAATTTTTTTAATAACCTTAGTCTACTGACATTTAGAGTTTTTTTAAATCATTTTATTGGGGGCTCATACAATTCTTACCACAATCCATACATACATCCATTGTCAAGCACATTTGTACATTTGTTGCTCTCATCATTCTCAAAACATTTGCCTTCTACTTGAGCCCTTAATATCGGCTGCTCATTTCCCCCTCCCTTCCTGCTCCCCCCGCTCCCTCATGAACCCTTCAAAATCCATAAATTATTATTGTTTTGTCATACGTTACATTGTCCGATGTCTCCCTCCGCCCTATTCGCTGCTGTCCATCCCCCAGGGAGGAGGCTATATGTAGATTCTTGTAATCGGTTCCCCTTTTCTACCCCACATTCCCTTCACCCTCCAGGCATCGCCCCTCTCACCACTGGTCCTGAAGGAGTCATCTGTCCTGGATTCCCTGTGTTTCTAGTTGCTAGCTGTACCAATGTACATCCTCTGGTCTAGCCAGATTTGTAAGATAGAATTAGGATCATGATAGTGGTGGGGGGCAGGATTAGCATTTAAGAACTAGAGGAACGTTATATGTCTCCACTCTGCACTCACCCACCTTTACAATGATATGATTTTTTGTTCTTTGATGTCTGATAACTGGTCCCTTCTACACCTCGTGGTCAGACAGGCTGGTGTGCTTCTTCCATGTGGGCTTTGATGCTTCTCAGCCAAATGGTCACTTGTTTATCTTCAAGCCTTTAAGACCCCAGATGCTATATCTTTTGATAGCCGGGCACCATTAGCTCTCTTTACATTTGCTTATGCACACGTTTGTCTTCAGTGATTGTGTCAGTAAAGCGGGCACCCACTGATATGATTTTAAGTTCTTTGATGCCTGATAACTGGTCCCTTCTACACCTCATGGTCAGACAGGCTGGTGTGCTTCTTCCATATGGGCTTTGATGCTTCTCAGCTAAATGGCCGCTTGTTTGTCTTCAAGCCTTGAAGACCCCAGATGCTTTATCTTTCGGTGGCCGGGCACCATCAGCTTTCTTCACCACATTTGCTTATGTTCACATTTTTCTTCAGCAATCGTGTGGGGAAGGTGTGCATCCTGGAATGGCAATTTAATAGAACAACATGTTCTTGCATTGAGCAAGTGCTTGAGTGGAGGCCCAATGTCCATCCACTGCCTTAATACTAAACCTATAAATATATGCACGTAGTTCATATATTGCCACTGATTATATATATTTACATATGTACATTCCAGTCTTAAAACCTCTATAAATACCTTTTGTCACCTAGTTCTTTCCTCTATTTCCCTTTACTTTCCTCTTGTCCCACTATCATGCTCAGCCTCCATTTGGGTTTCAGTAATTTCTCTCGGTTCCATTGCCCTTGCTGAATCCCTACCAGGACTCTCACACCCTCCTTGCCACTGATTTTGGATCACTTGCTGCTCCCCTGTCCCTGGGTTGGTCAGCACTACCTCCTTACCCCGCCTCCCCCTCTCCTGTGTCCCCCTGGAACTGTTGGTCCCATTGTTTTCTCTTCCAGATTATTCGTCCAGTCTATCTTATCTAGATAGATCTGTAGAGGTAATAATATGCATCAAAAACCAAGTCATAGCAAGGTAGGCGATCAGTAAGAACAAAGCGATGGCAACAAAAAATTACCAATTACTCATAGAAGAATAAATTAATTAAAAGAAAAACATTTTAAACAGAAAGAAAAACCTGTAGATAGATCAAGGTCTGATTTTTGATCTCTAGGCATGTCCTTCAGTCAGGGCCAATGTGGTACCATGCTCTGGCCTCAGAGTCTTTCCTTTGTACTCCATGGGGGCTCTCTGCTCTGCTCCCACGGTTGCTCTGCAGCATACTTTTAGTGGTTTGCTTCGGTGTCTCAGGGTCAGTCTAGGCCAGTACCGAGACGCTGGGTCCCAGTGTTGCCCCCCTTAGAGCCCATGGCCATTAAGGGACAGCATGTCTCGTGGTGGGATCAGCCATATTGTTCACTCTTGCTGTTCAGAGCGGGGATGTCGTCCTCCAGGCCTAGTGGGTCAGGAAGTGCTCCACTCTCTCTTCCTCCCCCTAAGTACTCCCATTTGGTCTGACCAGATATGCCCCTTTCCCCTAACTGCCGCTTCAGTCAGTGCTGTCCTCTCAAGTAAATTCTTCTGGGGGGAGGAGCAGTTGTCCATGTAGCTGGTATGGGGTCTGAGCCCTCAGGCCCCTCCACTGGCTCCCCACTCCTTGCCAGCAAGTTGCATTCGTCTGGCACTGACTTTAAATCTGGTCCCTCTTTCCCTGCCTCCACAATTCTTATGTCTTAAACTTACCGAAGACTTTTTCAATTTCCTTAAATATCTCAGTTGCTTATTTATTAACGTTGCTTACATAATTCAATGAGAAATGTGTATCAGTAATTAAACTGTCCTCAAAAAGATAAGAAGTTAATAAATTTAGAAAACAAAAATAAGCAGTTTATAAAGATAGAAGTTAAAAAAGCTCAATATTCTATTGCAAATATAAGCAACAACAAAAAATATATACGTATTAGCAGTTTCATTTTATTTAAAACAATTTTTACTGATCATTTACAACTCTTACAACAATTTTTAATGAACATTTACAACTCTTATAACAATCCATACATAAATTGTATCAAGCGTAATTGTGCATATGTTGCCATCATTCTTTTCTAGACAATTACTTTCTATTGAGCCCTTGGTATCAGCTCCTCTTTTTTCCCCTCCTCCCCCCAACCCTCGTGACCCCTTGATAGGTTATAAATTATTATTGTTTTCATAGATCACACCACCCGCTGTCTCCCTTTCCCCATGGTTTCTGTTTTTTTCCCTGGAGGAGTGTGTGTGGTTGTATGTCGACCATTATAATCGGCTCCCCCTTCCTCCTCTCCTTCTCTCAGCCACCCCACCCCCCAAACCTTCTGGTATTGTTATTCCTACTCCTGCTCCTGGATCTTATCTCTTATCTATACCTGAGTGCATACTCTGGTCTAATCTGAAGTAAGAGGCATCACAGGGATCATGATAGTGGGGGTGAGGAAGCCTCAAGGAACCAGAGGAATATTGTGTGTTTCATTGATGCTTTCCTGCGCCCTGGTTGACTCATCCCTTCCCTGTGACTCCTCGGATGGTCACATTGAAGTTCCATTGTCTACAGACGGCTTTGGGTCTCTGCTCTTACCGCCCCTTGCTCTCAACCATATGTTTTTGTTTGTTTGCTTGTTTGTTTGTTAAGGGTCTTCTGATGCCTGTTACCCGGTCCCAATGACATCTCAGGATCACACAGGCTGGTGTGCTTCTTCCATGTGGGCTTGTTGTTTCTCTGCTGGATGGCTGCTTGTTTCACTTCAAGCTTTTAAGACCCCAGATGCTAGATTTTTTACTAGCCGGGCACCATCGATCTTCTTCACCACATTTGCTTATGCATCCATTTTGTCTTCAGTTATTGTACCAGGAGGGTGGGCATCACAGAATGACAGTTTGTTAGAAGACAGTGTTCTTGTATTGAGGGAGGGTAGCAATTTCATTTTTATCTAAGCACCTATATTTGCCCTAAGCTGAGACAACAATGAAGTTGTGCCTGCCCCAGGCAGTGGTTCAGTGGGGGCTATGTCACCCAAAGCTTTCTACTCCCATACATACTTACAGTCTCAGAAATCCACAGGAGACAATTCCACCTTATCCTTTAGGGTCACTGTAAGTCAGAACTGACTCAGTGACAGTCTCATCAGCCAGGTAACAGAATTATCTACCATTGTTCCAACAATGAGTAGAAAGAAACACTAACAAAGCATTTCCAGCTACTCTAAAAAATGTTGACGGGCAATAAATGTTGGCTATTGGTGTAGGCACATGTAACTCATTAACCTTTTTACATCATACTAAATATGCTGTATAATAGAGTCCCCTGAGATACAAACTCACCCATTTCTATCTATTCTGCTTGGTATGTGCTCAACATTGTGCTAAGTACACTGTGTGTAAGCCTCATCTGTTGTCTTCAAGGAGCTTATAGCCTAGCAAGACACTAATGATTTTATCACTTCGCCAGCAGAGTAGTGACATCTACACAATGAACCACATGATTAACATGACTGACGGTGGTGAGAAATCACTACAATGAGAAGGTAGCATATGAGTCCCATGCTGAAGGATGACTAGAAGTGTCACATTCCACAGACAAGGGACAGACACATGCACAATGTCTGAACTATGTTCCCTAGAGCAGAGCTGTGGCTGAAGAATCAATATTGGGACACAGGACATAATGAATTAGGTTGATAAAATGATCAACTCGACAGGAAAATGAGGGAATCACTGAGTTACAAATGACCAAGTTTCTAAATTACACAGCTCTTTTATTAGTTAAGGCAAAATTGAAGATGAGAAATAGGATAGGAAATGAACGTTAGGACCTGGAGCCTAACATGTGAGGTGAAGGACTGGTGGTGGATGAGCCTGGAAGGCCGAGAAGAACCACATCAAACCCCGCGTCCTGTCCTTTGCATGAAGAACTCCTAGTAAAGCACGTGCTAGTGTCTCCACTTCCTCCTCTTGCAACACTGCAATTTCCACCTTGTGTGAACAGCCCTCCTATCGACCAAACCTCTTCTTGCTAGAGTCACCAGGGAGATGGCCTTGAGTCATCTGATTACAAATTGTTGCCATTTGAGAAAAACAGAGCAATACATACATGACAACATACATGGGAGTAATGAAAGACTGTGTAAAGAACTGTTTTCTTAGTAAATTCCTAACACTGAAGTATATTTTGGTGGTTTAAATAGTTGGCCCAATTTTTTCCCATAATTTATAAGTAGCAAGCAATAATTAAATGTTCACAAGTAAAAGCACCCCCACGTAAGTGGGATTTCCATTGGAAATACAGGGTCCTTTCCATTAGGTGTGTACATAAAAAAAACAAAACACTAAATCCCCATATATGTGAGTTTAATTGCGTTACCACATAATTTTCTGCCTTGTAGATGAAGAAATTTCCCTTGCATTGATCATGACACAATTTCTGAACTTGGTATGTATTTCTTTCAGAAGTTTTGTATTAACCAAACAATCCAAGCAGAAAGAGTTTTATAAACACATGAACATTTAGAATTCACACTGTCCATTTAAATATTATCTCATTTGGCAATACTAAACTACAAGGAAGACAGAGAAAATATTACTACTATCATTTTATAGTAAGAAACTAAAGTTCAGAGAGTTTCCATTGCAGGACCAGAGTTAAATTGCTAGTATAGCCACAAGAACTGTACCTCCGCCCATCCCCCAAGGCTTACCCAGGACTCTTTCTATTACAGGAAACTGCCATTATACTGGATCTTTAAAGAACGCAAAATTTAAAAGATGGCAGTGCCCAAAGCATCCCATTCCCATCTGACTCTTCTTTTCCTTTTATTGTTTCATTTTCATATTTGTACGTCAGATGGAAAATGCAACCCACTTCCCATATTTCCCAATTGGTTTATTTTCCATCTCAAAAATAGAAATGTATATAGAAAAAAGAAGGGGCAGGAAAATTGGATTGTACATGGATAAGTAAAAAATTATTTATAAATGGATTTATTCCAAATAAACATATTTAAAAACATGTCTCTCCAATCAATGGATGGCTATGGACAGGTTTTCTCTGTAATACATTTGTCTTAGTCTTATATGAGTGTGAGGAGAAGTGAATGACTTGAATTTTTTAGGCAGAGTCTTTGACTAGCCAGGACTACATGGGCTTATGTAATCATGAGGTGCTATGGCCCACCAGGGGATGGGACAGCTTGATGTAAATATGGCCCATGGTGCCCATGTGGAGTGAGATCAGGAAAATAGTATGAGGAACTCTATCGTGGGCATTGGCCAGACTAGTCTTCCTGCTAGATTTAAAATAAGCCATTTCAGAAGCTAAAGCAGGGGTTGGGGGTTGGAAATGTAAGAGCCAGGAGTTGAGTATCTCCTTTGGATCCTAAGATCGCTGTGTGTGCTGAGTCTCCTTGATCCAAAAGACTGAGAGTTGTGACACCACAGCAAAAGTAGCAACGTAACAGAGAAGCAGTGGCTATAGAGGCAACAGAGCCAAGACAAGAGTGGTGACTTTCCCTGCCCACAGACTGAGAGGGGTACTTTCTTCTCCAGGCAAGAAATGAGCTTGCAAAGTGGGATGCCTACCTAGCATTTGTCTGGGGAGCTAGATGCATAAAACAGATGGCAGGAAAGCAGTGGCAAACGAAGCACAGACTAAGTGCAAAGGACAAAGTGGTGGGCTTCCCAGACCCCAGAGCGGGAAAGTTGGCTCCTCTGGACAGGAGATTTCTTGGGAAGTAGGGTACCTGGAAGGGATTTGTCTTCTAGGATTGCCAAGGCGATAGCTGTGCACCTTTGGTCTGAGGCGCCCTGGTAGAGTGTCATGTTGGGATTCTACTGGCAGAGTTAAGGAGCTTTAGAACACTAAATGGATAGGGCATAGGCCAAACAGCTATGTGGCTGAGAGGCTGAGGACCAGACAGAGAAGCATGCCTGGCATCATAGCTGACAGACTGTTTGGATTGAGGAACTGTATCCTGAGCATTTCTGATCCTGAATTGTAATCTTCTAACTTTCCCAGTAACCTCCATAATCTCAGTCTATGATTCTGAGCAGCCATTGCAACAGATTATCAACCCCAAAAGAGAAGTAAAAAGTGCTTTGGGAGAAAGAGGGACAGAATTAGTCAGGAAGATTGGAGGGTGGAAGTATTTCTGACCATTGCCTTAAGATATTGGTCTTGTGCTAACATTGTGTTTGATTCTCCTTTCCCCTGTGAAGTCAGAGGAGATCAGAGGGGTTTTAAAAGGTAATGAAAAGGTCCAATCAAAACAATGATTTCCTAGGGGTTCTGCTGGGCCAGTTCAATTCAAGACAGAGATGTTAGCTCAGAGGTATGATGGCTGTGTTGGGGATTCCTTAGCAGTCATCTTGTAGGTTTCTCAAAGGAAACAGAATGATCGTAAGCCTTATTATTGAGAAGGGTTTTTTTAAAATCATCTTTTGGGGGTTCATACAACTGTTATCACAATCCATACTTACATCCATTGTGTCCAGCACATTTGCTGCCATCATCATTCTCAAAACATTTGCTTTCTACTTGAGCCCTTGAAGAAGTTTTTTAAAAACTGAATTGGTGGGGAAAAACCAGGAAAAGTTGCTCTAAGAGATTTTTTCCTTTCATTAAGATAAAGCATTTAACTCATTCTTTGAGGATAAAAAGAATTTTCCCTATAACAATTTCACTGTGTGACCTTACCCGATCCATCCTACAGCCCACCCTACTGCTTCCCCTTTCACACTTGCTTTAGTTCCCCAAGCTCAAAGACCAATAAAAGAAAGACAATTCTAGGCCTTCAAAATGCCCAACCTGATGTTTTGACATGGTGTAAATTGAAGAGTGTCAGGAAATAGAAACACCACCATCACAAGTACATAGACCTATATGGAAGCTATGTAAAAAACAATAGTTTGATATTTTGATGTTTGTTTGATAAAGATTTCTATGAAAGCCTCATCTTTCTCCACAGAATGGCTGGTTGGTCCAATTGTATACTGTGGTGGCATGTATGCTGCTGTGATGCTCAAAGCTACGCAACCAGCACTTTAAATAGCATCAGGGTCACCCAAGGTGAACATGTTTCAGCCGGAAATGAAGAAACAGCAGCAAACATCCACTGCTACTTGGAATACGGAATGTATGAAGCATGAATCTAGGAAATCGGCAAGTCATCAAAAATGAAAGGGAGTGCATAAAGATTGATATTCTATACATTTAAACGAAAAAAAAAAATACATTAACTAAAAAAAACTCGCTATCATCACATTGATTCCAAATCATGGCAACCCTACAGGACAGGGGAGAATTGGCCCCTGTGAGTTTCTGAGACTGTACCTCTTCATGGGGCAGAAAGCCTCCTCTTTCTCCCACAGAGTGGCTGGTCGGTTCCAACTGCCGACCTTGTGGTTAGCAGTTCAATGCATGACCCACTATGCCACCACGGCTCCTGAGGCTCCTGTCCAACATAATAGTGAGCTCTTGGGTATTAGCCATTTGGAATGAGAAAATCATATGGTTTGCCTGAACTGACAAACTCAAGAGGAAGGGTGTCCATTCATTGGCGAAAAAAAATTATCAAAGAGTTCAAAAAAGAAGAAAATGTTTTGAAACTGTCTGTAGTAGCAATTGTACAATACTGCTTGATGTGCCTAAACCACAGAATAGTACGACATCTGTAAGAGATCCCAATAACATGGTTTTAGAAGGAAAAAAAGTACAAGAAATAGTTGTTATGGCCAAAGGATTTTCTAAGACATTAAAAAAAAATCAAAATCTGTCTTAAAGTACAAAGCTATTGTGGCAGTTACACAATCTCCTGTCAATTTGAGCGAAGGGGTGGAATCTGGCCTGTCAATCAGGTCATAGCCAAAGATGCCTCTATGTGTGCATGGCCTTCTCCTGAGGATTTTGGGAACTCCTGTTTTCCTTCCCTGGAGGCAGGACACACACTCTCTCTGCTTCACCATCCCGTGGGCAAGCCAGATGGAGCTATGCTGATGCAGCCAGAACCTTGGAGTTGGAGGAGCCACATGGAGACTCACACCAGCACGGAGATGCATCTACCACCACTGAATCCACAAGACTTTGCACCCACTGGCCTGTGATCTTCCTGCATCGTTGCATGTGTTGCCTGAGTCTGAGGACGAGTCTGAGGAGGAAACTGGGACCAGACATACACATTAATATCTGGCTTATGGACTGGATTGGGATGTTTTCTTAATATATAATTATTCTTTGATCTAAAGTTCTCTCTTATAGATGAGTGTCTCAAGATTTGTTTCTCTAGTCATCCTGGACTAAACACAGCTGTGTATTAAAGGATAATACTTGTATGCATAGGAAGTCCAGTTATTCAAATGTACACACCAACCATTAAACTAATGATGAAATTGAAGACTTCTACCAAATTCCTCCATCAGAAATTTATCGAATATGTACTTACGATGCACTGATATTTACTGGCGACTGGAATGGGAAAGTTGGAAACTAAGAGAGGGATAAAAGTTAGAAAATTTAGCCTTGGTGACAAAACAAAGCTGCAAGTCATATGACAGGATTTTACAAGACCAATGGATTCTTCATTACAAATACCTTTTTACAACAGCATAAGCAGTACACATGGACCTTTCCAGATGGAATACATAGAAATCAAATTGACTGCATCTTTAGGAAGATAGGGGGAGCTCTGGTGGCTTAATAGTTAATACTTTGGGCTGCTAGCCAAAAGGTGAGCAGTACAAATCTCCCGCTGCTCTGAGGGAGAAGAAAAAGCTTTCTACTCCCATAAAAAACCTAATGGGCCGGCTCTACCCTGTTCTACAGGGTCTCTATGGGTCGGAATTGACTCAATGGCAAGGAGTTTTTGTTTTTTCAAGAATAGATGATGGAGAAGCTCAATACGGTCAGTCAAAATAAGGCCCCAGGGTTGACTGTGAAACAGCTCATCAAATGCTCACACATTAATTCAGGATGAAGTTGAAGGGAATTAAAACAAGTTCAGGAGAGCCAAAATATGACCGTGAGTATATCCTACCTGAATTTTGCGACTACCTCAAAAACAGATTTAACTCACTAAACTCTACTGACAAAAGATCTGACAAGTTCAAAATGTCCTCCATGAAGAAAGCAAAAAGTCAGAAAAGGAAAATACCAAAGTGGATGTCAGAAGAGTCTCTAAACTTGCTATTGAATGCAGAGAACAGCTACAGCAAATGGAAGAAATGATGAAGTAAAAGAACTGATAGAAAATTCCTACGGGAAGCTCATGAAGACGAAGTAAAATGTTATAATGAAATGTGTAAAGATATAAAGTTAAAAAGCCAAAAAGGGAAGAGCATCCTGAGCTGCTCGTGAGCTGAAAGAACTGGAGGAAAAAATTCAAGCCTTGATTGAAATACTGAAGGATTATAAGGGGGGAAATACTGAATGATGTAGGAAGCAAGCAGCAAAAGAAGATGCAAGAAATACACAGTCACTGTATCAAGAAGAACCAGTTGACATTGAACCATTTCAAGACTTAGCACATGATCAAGAACTGATGGTACTGAAGGAAGAAGCCCAAGCTGAACCAAAGGGTTAGTTAAAAACATGGTTCCAGGACTTTGTTCTGTTGAACTGGCATTCCATGATGTTCACCTTCCCGACAGGATCGCTGAAGACAAATGTATGCAAATGTGGTGAAAGAAGCTGATGGTGCCTGGCTATCAAAAGATATAGCGTTTGGGGTCTTAACAGCTTGCAGGTAAACAAGCAGCCACCTAGCTCAGAAGCAATAAAGCCCACATGGAAGAAGCAAACCAGCCTGTGTGATCATGAGGTGTCGAACAAAAAATCATATAATTGTAGGCAACTGGACACCTCCTTACTGAAGGTTCACGAGGAGGAGACGAGCCAGTCAGGTTGCAGGGTAGCAATGATGAAACATACAACTTTCCTCTACTT
>NW_022103903.1:18958635-18970478 GCF_000313985.2 Echinops telfairi | reverse complement strand
AACAAGCAAGGCAGCCGCACACTGGTCCGATGATCAAAGAGCGTGAGACAAGAAAGACGAGGCTCACCAAGCCATTTATCTCTCTGCCCTACAGTTAATCCCACTTGTGCTTATTGGCCAGACTGGCACAATAAACTATCTCAGTCAGGAAAAAAAAGCCCATCAAGGAAATGAACTGGCATAGTGGCTGCAACACTGAACTCAAACATAAGGATTGTGAGGATGGCTCGACACCCGAGTGGCACTTCCTTCTCTGGTGCAGAGTATTAATAGGATTCATGGCCAAGTCTCAGAACGTTTCAGAACAATATGATTTTGTGGTAATTTTTTTCTCACCCCTTTAAGTGTACCATGGAGTAGCAATTCTACCTACAAACCAGACCTGAAAGGCCGGCTGACACTGAAAGGTGAGGTCAGAAAGTGCAGCCATTCTGGCCCAAACTGACCATTGGGCAGTTTCCCAATTCTAAGCAACAGGATCACAAAAGCCATTCTCAGCCTAAATCTGCATATTAAATCCACCCACAAAAACATGAAAATGGCAACAGATGTACAAAGGTGCTTGATACCATGGATGGATGGATGGATTGTGATAAGAGTTGTATAAGCCCCCAATAAAATGATTTTTTTTTAATTAAGATAAAAAGAAAGCTGGGGGGAAAAAAACCACATGAAAATGCAGATAATATGGCCCTGGTCCTCAGGTTCTGAGTCAGTAGGCTGGTATAGGAGCCCAGTGCTGCGGCTATTGAATTGATTGTGAGTACAGAGATTCTATCCCAGTGGTAGAGCAGAGGTGCTGCTTATGGTTTCCAATGGTAGAATGCATTTGAATGGTGCTGCTGGAGAAGAATACTGAAAGTACCATGGACTGCTAGAAGGACAAACAGATCTGTGTTGGAAAATGTTAGAGCAGGATGCTCCGTAGAGGGCAAGGATGGCAAGACTTCGTCTTACAGATGCAAGACATCTTGCTAGGAGAAGTCAGTCCCTGGAGAAGGACATCTTTGAAAAGGCAGTGAAGAAAAGGCAGGCCCTCCACAATGACTCCGTGGCTGCAGCAATGGGCTCAGGCAAAGGAACAAGGGTGAGGACGCCACAGGACACTGTTTCGTTCTGCACAGATTTGCTATGAGTTACAGCCGACTGGATGGCACCTGACAACAACAACAACGGCATAAATCTTCACAGGAGCAGTTTCATATTTCTCTCAAGGATTGGCTGGTGGATTCAAATTCCTGGACTTGTCTTAGCAGCCCAGCATGTTACTCATACTCACTGTGCCACCGGAGCTCCTGGGTTGGGAACCAATAGTGTGGATTTTAACAAGCATCTTGGGCAATGCCTGCTGATAATTCAGGAATCAAACTTGAGAAAACACTAAGTTAGACTACACTGGGCAATCTAGTGACCTCTTGGTTAGCAGCACAATTGTATGTAACTTAACATTCCACATTATCCTTAACCACTCACTGGCATGTGAGTATGGTGCCAAGAAAGCTAACACAGCAGGTCAGTTCATCCTTCAGGATATTTGCTTCCAGAGAGTACTTAGAAAAGAGCAGAGGGGAGTAAAGAATGTCAAATGCTACTGTGAGAGCAACAAAGACCAGTCTCAGACTACTCAGTGATTTCCAAATGTGCCAGGCACGCGCCTACTTCAGGAATTTTGCATTTACTCTTCTCTCTGCTCAGAATGTCCTTCCCCCAGACAGACATATGACTCACTATCTTTCGCCTCCTTCAGACCTTTACTTAAATGTCAACTCTTCATTGAAACTTTTCCCAGTCACCATTTTAATAGTTACCCCTCCACTCAGAAGTTGCCTCTCTGTCCTTAGGTGCTGTCAAGTCGATTCCAACTCAAAGCCACCAGATGTAGAAAAGATGCAAACACTACCCAGCCCTGCGGCATCCTGACAATCCTTCCTGTATTTGAGGTTTTTGTTGTAGACATCATTATCTTCCTCTTTTTCACTGATCTTATACTTCACCAAGCAGGATGTCACTCCCCAGGAAATAGTTTCTCCCGATAACATTTCCAAAACATGTGAGAGGAGGGCTTGCTAGCCTCACTTCTAACGAGTATTCTGGCCGTACTTGTTCCAAGATAAATGTGCTCGTTTTTCTGACAGGCCATGCTCCTTTTGATCGTGCTCAACAACACATAATTTAAATCATCCATTCTTCTTCACTCTTCCTTATCCGCTAGTTAACTTTCACATGTACATGGGGTGATTGAAAGATCATGGCTTGGGTCAGGTGCACCTTAGCCCTGAAATGACATCTTTGCTTTGAGTAGTTTAAAGAGGTCTTTCCAAGACTGGCCCGTGGCAATCCATCATTTGAGTTCTTGACTGCTGTTTTCACGGTTGTGACTGTGGATCTAATAACATGAAATCCTTGACAACTTCAATAGTTTCTCTATCAAGATGTTGCTGATTGATCCAGTTTTGAGGATTTTTGTTTTATGTTGAGGTATATCGTACACTTAGGATATTCGTCAGTAAGTGCATTAAGTTTTCTTTGATACTCTACTTCAGTTTTCTCTTTGTATTTGCCAGCCTCTCTCTCTCTTACACACACACACACACCCTCCTTAGAAAATGAAATAGACAATGTCAGGAATTTTTTGTATGGTTTATCATGGCATACCTTGAAAAGATATATGGTATATCTTGACTAGGCAACAGTACATAATCCAGTATTGGTTAGATTAATAAAGAAAGAAATGAAGAGAAAGTCCTGGAATTGTAGAATAAATAGTGATGACTACTTCCGACATTTGAGAGTAGAGCCTAGCACTGAAGGTGTCAGAGGTGGTTAGGTGGTCAGGAATTAAGAACGTGCTATTAAATAGAAGGGAACCCTTTCAAGTAGAAAGTAGAAACAAGCAAAGACTACAACAGTTTAAGTTCCAACAGAGAAGAAGTGGCTTGTTGTTATGTTGTACACCAGCTGTCCACCTGATAGAGCAGCGTTCTCAACCTGTGGGTTGCGACCCCTTTGGGAGTCGAAGGACCTTTCCACAGGGGTCGCCTGAATCATAACAGTAGGAAAATTACAGTGATGTGATGAAGTAGCAATGAAAATAATTTTATGGTTGGGGGAGTGGTCACCACAACAGGAGGAACTGTACTCAAGGGTCGCGGCATGAGGAAGGTTGAGAACCACTGTGTTAGAGAATGGCGAGAAAGGAAGCAACTGCTGTATAAAGGAGAAGAAAAGACAGAAGTGAAAAACAAAGAGCCCAGGGGAAAGCATTACTCTTGGAGAGAAAGGGGAACATTTCCTCTTCAGGAGAAAGCAGGCAGGCAAGCGGCTATATTCTGAGAGAGTCTTTCAATAGAGAAGATGATGAGCAAGGTAGCTCTGAACCGCTGTGAAGGAAGAATGATGACCACAGGAAGGAGAGAGCAGAAGTAAAGCTAGGATTCAGGACCCCCAAACCGAGAAGCCTTGGAAGTATTTCTGGGGAATGCAACCTCAAATCAACAATAGGCTGAAACTAGGCACAACAGGTAGCAGCAAGAGACAATGTAAACTTTAAAGGATTCGTTCATTCAAAGACTAAGTAGACACTATTCTAGTTGCTTGGGTGCACAGTGAACAAAGATACCAAAAGCCCTGCTTTCAGAGTCTACATTCTATTGATGAAAAAAACCTTTCACCATTCTAATGCACTTTATCCTATCATCTCTCCAAACAGCCTGAAGTGAGTGGCAGGTGCTGTCGCAATATGGTGGCTGGTACAAGTTGTAGAGCAAGCTCTGAGTGCTAAGTGACTAGGTGACTTTTCCTCTACTGTCCCTAGTACTTGACTTGGTCATTCTTTCTTCACATGGACTTTCTTCATTTTGTATGGTTTAAAACTAACCCTGCAAAACACTGATCGCCTAGTGCCTCAATACCTTCAACTCAAATGACCGCCATTCCCACTCCACTTGCTCCTTTGGCTAACCCTTGTCATCATACACAAGCACCTCCTATTCAAATCCTAATCCCAGACATTCCCTAGTGCTCACACCTTTTTGTCTTTCCAGCTCTTACCTCACTGCCCCAGATGGACCCACCACACCTGTTCTCTGGCCCCATCACACCATCTGTCCTCTGAATCATTCACTCTGTCCCTTTCAATCACCACCAATATCCACCTTTTCCTTCAAGCTGCCAGCTGTGGCCAATAACCCTTCCCCTCTCCCAGCAAAACTCCTATTTTATCTTTGCCACAAAAGCAAATGAGTCTTCCTTTACATATCCACAATTCACAGATCCAGGCTGCCAACAATTCACATTTACAAGTTTGATGAAAATCAATCTGGAACCTCCTCCTCCTCCCATTTTCCACAGCAGCTACTCAAACCTTTTTCATATCCCTTAGGACACCTCCTCTGATCCCATCCCTCTCTCAGCAGAAAGCCTTAGCTTCCATTTGAGAGACACCTTCCAAGTCCTGACTCCATCTATCCCCTGCTCACCTTGAAGAAGCAGCAGCCTTCCCATTGCCCACATCCTTCATATGCACCACTACAAAGAAAGGAGGAAGGACTTCTCCCAAGGCCCATTTCCCCACCAGAAATCCCTGGCATCCCCTGTGGTCTTTCTTTCTTGGTTTTCTCTGTCTACAGGATGTCACCTTGAATCACTTCCTGAAAACAATTCTTCTTTGGCTTCTATAACATCATTCTTGGGTTCCTTTCTTCCTCTCTGAATATTCTCTCCAACTTCTAAAAGCACAGCTTTTTGCGATCATTTCTCATAGATCCTGTTTCTCCAGCTTTCAATCTCAAACTTCTTTACCTTCATTCAAGGGGGTACCCTCACCCCACCCCCCACAAAACCCCAAACAGAAAAAAGCTCCACTGGGCAGAGCTGTCATAGTATGCATTTTTCTTGCAAGGCAAACATTGAGGAACTTGCTCTGAGTTAGTGCACCCAGTGGCACTAACTGGGTTCTCTCTGGTCCCAGTAAAAATTTTCGTAAAAGCAGTTTCACTCGAACCTCATTTTTTGTGATGGCCAATTTAAGAGAACAGCATGTGGCTGTGAAATTTTGCTTCCTGTTTGGGAAAAAATGCCGCAGAAACCATTGTGATGTTGAACACGTAAGCATAGCGCTATGGGAAAAACTCAAGTGTACAAGTGATTTTCTTGTTTCAAAAAAGGAGAAATGTCGAATGGTGACATTGTGAATGTCCGTCGACTTCCAAATGTCGATTTGTAATGCTTTTGGAGTTTGTTCACCAGGTCAGAGTGTTCATCAAGCTTTCTATTTACAGGTTCTGAAAAGATTGCATAACTGTGTGACCAAAAAAAGCCTGATGTGTGGCAGATGGGGTACTGGTTCTGCCACCATGACAATGCACCTGCTCACATAGCCGTATCAGTACACCAGTTTTTGGCAAAAAACACCATGCCTCTCTTGCCCCACACATCTTACTCACCTGACCTTGCTCCGCGTGACTTCTTGTTTTCAAGAATGCAGAGGGACATGAATTTGATGACATAGAAGAGGTGAAGAAAAAACGATGGAGGTGCAGCCAGCTATCCAAACAGACGAGTTTGAAAAAATGTTTCCAAGAATAGCATCGTAAATGACAAATGTATTCAGTGTAATGGAAAGGATGCTGAAGGTCAAGGTTGTTTTGTAAAAAAAATTTAAATACATACCTTTTGAAAAAAGATTCCAGGCTGTTTTGGGTACCTCCTCATACTCTTCTTGTAAGAACTCACTTCCCAGAAGTGCATTAACTCAGATGATTCCTCAGATCTGTGTTACTGGCCCAGACATCTAAGCTTTAGTCCTGTCCATCCACTCACTACCCAGATAACCATCAACATCTAGATGCTTCACTTGGCTTATCCAAAACAACTTGATTTCTTCTTTTTTAGTAAACTTTAAATGTCCCATTTGTTGCTAAAAGGCCCAGCAAAACATCAAGACACCATGACCTCTATAATACTGCCCTGTAATGTTGCCAACAGTGACCTAACTGGTTTTCTTATTTCTACTCCTATTGTTTTCCAGTCTACTATGCAAACAAAAGTCGGAGCCATCCTTTCAGAATTCAAATCTGATCACCTTGAGAGCCTCTGATGGTTGTGGATTACTCTTAGGATCAAATCCAAACTGGCACAGCATTCAAGATCTTGGTGGGTCCAACCTCTGTGCGCTCCACCAACCTCAGCTCTTGTCAATGGCATTCACATTGAATACATGAATATTTAAAATGCGAATACATCACAATATGCATTCTCATCCATTTTTTTTGTCCCCTCTCCCGGACTCTCTCAATACTATGTGTATTTACACAATGCTGTTCCCACTGCTGAGAAAACTATTACTTCCCTTCTTTGCCTGGAAAAATTCCTACTGCACCTCAAGCTTTTCAGAATGAATATTAAGCATATGTTTCTCCATTGTACCTCTCACATCCTATACTTCTTCACATCAGGGTTGAAAGACAAAACATTGCAACGGTTTTCATAGTGAATAAGCAGCACTATTACCCAAATTATTAACAGCAGCTTAAGGCTGGCATGCACACACGGAAAACAATTTCTTAACAGAGAAGTCGACTTAGTATTCTATTATGATAGCTGGCTATCCAATATTATTTAGCAAATTTCCAATCGTGGAAATTCCCTCAAACGTAATACCTTGTTCTCAGTTTATTCTTACTGCGTTTGAGTTGTTTATAGTTCAAGTGATGCCAACGTACAAATCAAAATCACTCTTCATTTGCCTTGCTCATAATGAAGTTTAAATTTCATTTAAACTGTAAAATTTAGTTTATAGTGAGTTGTCTGGATTAATTCCACAGTGGCTACTAAGATTTATTTGTATCATCAATAGTTTCCAATAAATAAGATTCTACAACTAATATGAACAACGTAAGCTTACTGCTGAAGACATTTGCTTGAAAGCTGACACCAGCTTTTTAATCACAGAATGATTTTCCCATCATTAAATGAGAACAGGCAGGACAGGTGAACCCTGCCTAAACCGACTGTGATTTAACACAGAACAAAGTGATTCACAATTTTGGTGTCATGGTACCCTGGAGTGTTGTGATCAGTTGCTTGTTTATTTGGTAATTTTCCAACCTTTCAGGGAGAGTGGCTGACTGTGAAGCTCCACACAACTGATCCCCAACCACCAACGGGAGGGCTTTGTGTTAAACCTGTTTATATGCAGGGTTTCTGAGTATGAAAGTAATTGTAAAAAGCCTTCCTGAGTTTGGAAAAAACCTTGAAAACCTCACAATGCCATATAACTGGTACAATCTGCATTGCTGAGAGAAAAAAATAACATTTAGAAAGCATTTTTTTTTACTAAAGCAATCATCTCATTATAAAATTAGCTCACTAAAAAAAATAAATAAATAAAATAAAATTAGCTCAGTAATGAATTGTTCCCCTAACCAAGAGAAAAAGTCAATGCATTTAAACTTGACTATCATTTCACCTCTGGCTGTGAATGAGGGGAGCCGGGTCAATACGGGAAGAAGATCTACACAAAATCAAAAATATTAGCACACACATACATTTACTCCATTCTTCTTGCTAAACCTACCGCCGCTCTCAATCTAGGAACCCCACAAAACGTAAACCCACTGTCGTCCATTCAGAACGTTCCTATGAGATCGAGCAGGACGTCTCACAGGGTGTGAGCCGCCTACAAACAGGGTTTCCTCGGCTCCCCCGGGGCTGCTGCTGGGTTTGAACAGTCCAACTTTCCATTAGGAGCCAAGTGTTTAACCACTGTGCCACCAGGGCTCCTCAATACAGGCAGAAGGACGAATTTTCTTCAGTGTTAGGATTTTTTAATTTTCGTTATAGGGTTAGAATTCTTTGATTTTTGTTAACATGTGAACTAACAAACAATGGCAGAAAGGTAAAAAAACGTGTCTGTTCAGTAACCAATTTATTTGCGTTAAGATTAAAAATAAGATCCATGAATCCTAAATAACTGATACAAATATGCAATCAATAATATTCTGAGATTTCCCAGATGCCTACAAACATTGCAAGCATTCATCAACCACTGCTGCGGCGACGGTGTCGGAAACCTTACGGAGGGGTATCATGCGTCATGGGCACCACTTCTAAACGAAGCCAGCCCTCCTCCTCATCACTCTCTTTAGGACTGGGATGGTGCAGAGAAATCAAAGTTCATTTTAGTTCCTGACGTTTCTGAAAACAGACTTGGTAGCTACAGCTATCTAAAATTTTTAACAGAACTGTTTTCAGTAAATGCAGTTTGTGAATACGGCTTATCAAGTGCCCAAATGGCAGCAGATGGTGCAGAGCTGCACCTGAAGTGCCTGCTCTCGCTCGGCTGTGTGGGTTTAGTCAAGTGCCTTACTCTCTCTGGGCTTCCCTTTCGTCAATTATCAAGAAAGATGCTGATTGCCAGTGAAAGAGACGACACAGCACACTGATTTCTTGTGAACAAGACACTACTAAATGGACAGTACAAGGACTTTAATTTTTATTCTATAAACCGACAAGTACAGACAGAAACCTGTCTCTATAGGCTCATCAATCTTGGGTTTTATATACTGAAAAATGAAAATACATATAACACATCTTCAAGAGGGTGACCCTCGATGACCTAACACCTCTGAGTTACACCCTAATATGTACACACAAGAACCAAACAGACGAACAATACAAACCAAAAAAATACAGGAACTTTTGGAAACCAGATCAGGTCCAGTCTGCATCATAGAGAGGAACTGCTGACTCCGTTTTAACTGTGCAAGTCGAATTTATGCCTGTGATCTTCTGTACTCCCCTCTCCAAGGCACTCTGTTTAGTAACCACTCTCCTCCTGTCCCTCAACTGTGGATCGAGGAAGCTCACCGAAGGCTTATTATTGCTTATGTTGTTCCACAAATGGGTCTTAGGTTCTCATTGTCATCCAGAGCCTTCTGCAGATCAGATTCTCACAATTTAGGCTGTGATACTAACCCCTCCTTCAACCTCTGATTCTATGTTTCACAGTCCTTCGGTGACCAATGATGGTGGGCTTCTTCCATGTGCACTTAGTTGACATCTCACTCAGATGGCAGCTTGTTTGGAGACAAGCTTTAAGTCCCCAGAGGCTATTTTAACTACTATCCAGGCACCATCTAATTTCTTCACCACATTTTACTACAGCACTTGTCTCCTCTGTGTTCCCTTCCCGAGGTGAGTATCGAGCAGGGCCTTGATGTAAGAACTAATTGTTCTTAAGTTGGAGCCAACACCCATTCCTGGATCTAGGTTTTGGGATTTTTGGTTGCTGCTCTTTAAATTTATTATTACTTGGGCATTAACACCAATATGTCATTGCATCATTCAATCATATCAAGCAGACTGGTACCATCTCTTACATATTCAGTTTCAAAACATACTATATCTTCCTGCGTTCCATGACATCTTCTCCCTTTTACCAGCCCTCTCCTGCACAGAACACACCCTCCCCCCTTTGAAATCCTTGCTCTACTTGCTATCCCTATAGGTTCTTAAATCCTGGGTTTCATTAACTGAAAAACAGAAAAAATTTACCACAACTTCAAGAGGTTAGCCCCCAATAACAAAGCACCTCTGAGATGCACCCTAAAAAGAACAGAAACCTACAATGCTTTAAAAGTACCCATATCAGTCATAAAGAATTCAGATAGCATTTTGTCTTTCCCCTTACCAAGCTAAATTTTACTCTTTTACTCTGAAATCCCTGGAAGATTCAAGTTTTTTCTTTGGTACATTGTTACAAAACATGTAAAAAGGAAATCATTGAATCCAAACCTTGTGAACGCAGGACAACTGCCAAAATGTGACCACATTCCAGGCCTCATGTCACCAAAACACTTAAAGCCTAATTTCTAGTGGACCTTTAATTATACAAATAAATGATGCAACAGTTTAAGATCGCCTAGGAGGTTTAACCACTCTTATTCATAATTGTCTTGGTAGGTGTAGCTCGTACACTTTTCATGCTTATCCTATCAGAGCAAAGGAAGCCAGTTCCTCTGTGAGCTGGTCCAACCTTCCATGACATAGCAGGGACATCTAAGAAGAGGTTCTTAACTTCCACCCCCAGAACCTCACTATTTAGTTGCCAGTAGCATTTCAGAAAACACATCAGAAATCAAGGAACTTTCAGGAGAGAGAAGGCTACTGAGGTCCCCTAAACCAACTTACAGACTAAGACACCAAGGTAAATGTCTAGGCTGAAGGCCAAGTGGCTGATTCGTGGCAGAGTTGGGACAAGAACACCATTCTCTAAAAATCAGGGCCCAACTCTTTTCACCTGCTCCCATGATGCAAACGTAATGCTCAGTAGATCTGGGGTCATTTTAGTGCTTTTTTTGAAATGCAAGTGAGATGGTAGAAGATTGGGCTGGAGTTAAGAAAAGTTATTGGCTTGATAGAAAATAAATGTTTATTAGAAACTATACCTTTACTGCTTGTGGCGAAGGCACATTTTCCTTTTTCTGACTTGTGCTCATGGGCTCATTTTCAACACTGAAAAATAAAAACCAGAGTTTATTTTGAAATGACAAGATAATTACTAAAATGATGTCGCTTCTATATTGAGAACCAAATAATTGAAAGGCACTTTATCGGCAAAGCTCAAAGACTAGCATACAAAATGTTTCACCGAGAATATGTTGGAGTGAACCTCTCAACTTGAACATCACATTCACAGATACTCATGCAGGCTTCGGTGATGTCTGGGTCCGTTCTGGTTTTGTGCTCTTATGTTGGCCATCATATCGGAGGAGTGACGCCACTCAACAGAGGAGCACCTATGATCCACAGCACGACCTTGGGAAGTGCGAGCACTCTTACAATTTTATTTAAGTTGTTTCTCCACAGCCTGATCTTCTTTTAATGCCCACGCTGGGTTACTTGGAAAGAAATATGCTTCTATTAAGCAAATTATAAACAACACAGAAGCCCACTAATGAATTCTGGGACCACGCAAAATAGATTTGGGCTTAGCAAGCCACAAATGGGTCCCAGATGGTGCAATTTTAAAAATTCAATTCTCCAGATAGTCCCTTCTAATTATCTTTTGTTTGGGATGCCCTTCACAGATGTCTTTTATGTCATAATAAATCACTACGCCTATTAGGCACACATAGACTTTACATCAAAATATTTCTATTTGTTTACATTTCATCTTTTGTTTCTAAACTTCCATTATCCTAAACAAATTGAGTAGCTCTAAAATTTGCCATCACTGTTTCCCATGTGCATGGGATTACTCTTGGCTTTAAGAATATAAAAACAAATAGGTCAGCATCATTGCAAAACTCAGTCTAGTAGCAGGGGACTGACATGCAAGCCATGTTTAGCACTAGAGCTTGGTGGAAGTTACCAGGGCTGATGGAACAAAATGCTGTGGAGCACACAGGAAATAAGCCTAGGTAGAATCTGCCTTATCAGTAAGGTACCCAGAGAGGGGGTACAAAGATCAGTGTAATAGACAGCACGGCCCTCCAGGAGGCATTTCTGTCTGTTTCTACTAGATGACTGGAGCACAGGAACTTGCAAAAAGCAGGGGTAGTCCTGTTAGAAATGAGAATGAGATCAGAGGTTAACAGATGCCAGACTTTTTTTAATTTATTTTATTTATTTATTTATTATTTTTTTAATATATTTTTATTGGGGGCTCTTACATCTCTTATCACAATCCATACAGTCATCCAATGTATCAAGCACATTTACACTTATGCTGCCACCATCATTTTCTTTTTTTTTTTAATCGTTTTATTAGGGGCTCATACGACTCTTATCACAATCCATACATACATCAATTGTGTAAAGCACATTTGTACATTCATTGC
>NW_022103903.1:18937099-18957699 GCF_000313985.2 Echinops telfairi | reverse complement strand
AGCATCATAGAATGCCAATTTAATAGAAGAAAGTATTCTTGCATTGAGGGAGTACTTGAGTGGAGGCCCAATGTCCTTCTGCTACCTTAATACTTGACCTATAAATATAGGCACATAGATCTATTTCCCCAACCTCATATATAAATATATTTGCATATGTACATGTCTTTATCTAGACCACTATAAATGCCCTTTGCCTCCCAGCTGTTTCCTCTAATCCCATTATCATGCTCAGTACCCACCAGGGTTTCAGCAATTCCTCTTTGTTACATTACCCTTAATCATGCCTCCCACACCCACCTCGCCATCAATTTGGATCACTTGTTGTTCCCTTGTCCCTGGGTTTGTTAACACCACTTCCTTTCCTCCCACCTACCCTTCTCCCATGTCCCCCGGGAACTGTTGGTCCCATTTTCAAAGCATTCTCTTCCCACTAGAGCCCCTGATATCAGCTCCCCATTTCTTCCACCTCCCTCCCTCGCCGGCCTTCCCTCCCAACCCCTTGATAGGTTAGAGATTATTATTTTCATATCTTACATCGTCCTCCATCAACCCCACCACTTTTCTGTTGTACATCCCTCTGGGAGGGGGTTATAGATTGATCCTTGTGATTGATTCCCCCTTTCTCCCCACACCCTCCCCTAATCCTCCTGGTATCTCTAATCTCATTGTTGACCCTGAGGGGTTTATCTATCCTGGATTCCATGTGTTGTGGGCTCTTATCTGTAGCAGTGTGCATGTTCTGGTCTAATCTGATCTGTAAGGTAGAATTGAGGTCATGAAAATGGGGTGAAGGTAGCACCAAAGAACTACAGGAAAGTAGTGTGTTTCATCCGTGCTATACTGCATCCAGACTGGCTCATCTCTTCCCTGTGACCCCCCTGTGAAGGGATGTCCAATTGTCTACAAATGGGCATTGGGTCTTCACTCCATGCCCCGCCCCATTCACTTTGGGTATGGTTTTGTTCTGGGTCTTAGATGCCTAATACCTGATCCCATGGACACCTCATGATCACACAGGCTGGTGTGCTTCTTCCATGTGGGTTTTGTTATTTCTTAGCTAGATGGCCGCTTGTTTATCTTCAGGCCTTTAAGACCCCAGATACTACATCTTTTGATAACTGGGCACCATCAGTTTTCTTCACATTTGCTTACGCACCTATTTTGTCTTCAGCGATCGTGTTGGGAAGGTGAGCATCAGAGTGCTGGATTGTTAGAACAAAGTGTTCTTGTGTTAAGGGAGTACTTGAGTCAAGGCCCAATGTTCATCTGCAACCCTAATTCTTAAGATATAGATATGAGTACATAGTTCTATTGCCTTCTCATTTTACATACATACAGGCATGTACATATGTAAATATATCTTTTCATATATTTACATATGTACATGCCTGTATTTAGGCCTCTATAAATGTCCTTTACCTCCTAGTCCTTTATTTCCTTTTACTTTCCTCTTGCCCCACCATCATGCTCAGCCTTCATTCGGGTTTAGTGATTCCTTGCTGCTATATTGCCCTTGATTAAGCCCCACCAGAAATCCCTATGACTTTCCTTCCATTGATTTTAGTTCACTTGTTGTTCCCTTGTCCCTGGGTTGATCTCCCAACTCCACTTCCTTACTCCCACCTCCCCTTTTCTTGTAGTCCCCCTGGAAACATTGATCCCATTCTTTTCATCTCCGAATTATTTATCCCACCTATCTTATCTAGAAAGACATGCAGATAAATTAATAAGTGCAAAAATCAGGCAAAGCCAAATAAAACAACAAAGGAAGTCAAGACCAACAAAACAATAAAAGAATAACAACAAAAAGAAAGCCACAGATAAAAATGGAAAAGCCTATAAATAGTTGAAGGTCTGTTTGTTGGCCTTTACAAGTGCTTTCCAGTCGAGTCTGATGGGGTACCACACTGTCTACAAAGTCTATTTTTGGCATTCCCCAGGAGTTTCATCACTCTGCTCCCCTTGCTGCCTTTAGTGTTTCATCCCAGCGTGATGGGGTAAGATTTGCACAATTCCTGCACTGTGTCTCCAGTGTTGTCCCCCGCAGCACTATGGTTTAGTGAGGGATGTCATGTCTCGTGGTGGGGCTGGCCCTATGGTCTTCTCTGTGCCTTGACTGCTCTGAGCATGAATATCATCCTCGGGACCTGGTGTAAGCCGCCTTTTCTAGACCCAAGCTGAAAGCTGGGAACCCATTAAACAGCCGATGAGCATATTCTCTGGATGCAAAAAGGGATGGAGACATTTGAACACTCTCTAGCTCCAGCAGTTCAAACAGGAGAGAGCCCATAACCTGCCCATTAAGGTATTTTATACTTATTTTTTACTAATTTCCAACAAGATTCTTTAACTCATAGCAGGTAAGGTGCAGGAAACTAGCAAGAAGAATTCACTCTTTTATCAATATGCATTGCACACTTACTTTTTGCCAGACACTGTTCTGAGGGCTGGGCTACAAGGTGAACATCCCAACAAGGTCCTTGTCTTCACTGAGCTGCCTCCCTCCTTCAGAACCCTAGTCCACATGCATCAGAATCAGATCTATGTTTAGATCCTGGCCCAAGCCACATACTACGCCTATTACAGATTATACACAGAGTAATCCAATAGGACCAAGTAGACGTAGAAGTGCCCCATAAAGTTTCCAAAACTGAAATCCTTATGGAAGAACACTGTATACACACACATTCTGCCCACCTCCCCACCCCCACCCACTGCAAATTAGCTGGTAGGTTAAGAAATGCCTACTTTTGATAGAGTTGATAGAGTTGCCAAGAGCTCATCCACAGGGCCGCCACAGCTCCTTTAGCTTGGTGCCCAAAGAATCTATTTTTCAACCTCCATACCACACACTCTAGGTTTTTCCGATGAAATTTTTCTCTGACCACATTTTAATGCACAGTGATCTTTGTAACACAGCCGAAACTAACAACGGGTATTTGTATCAGGAGGGGATTAGAGTCTGAACATCAGACCCCATAAAGGTCACCCGAGTCTTGTCTTCTTCTCCAGGCCAGCTGGAGTCTAGGATTTCTCACCATTTCCAGGGAGGAGGCCATCTCTGCTGCTGCTGCTGCTGCCTTTACTGGCAATAAATGAGCATCCATAAACACAAGATTACTTCAGGTAAGGACTATGATGGCAATTCCACTGACTTTGAACATTTTCCGCTTCAATACGTGAACAAAAGCATAATTCCTCCCCACCCCACATTACTACTGGGTGAGTTATACCTTAAAATACCTTCCTACAAATCATCTATTGGAATTTGCCTTGATAACACTGATTGGAAGCCTAAAATATGACAAGCTACAAAGGCTGTCTTGATTTTTCTTCTATTCAGTTTTAAGAGGATTGGGGGTAAGGATCTTATTAACGCTTCAATAGGCAGGCCCAAGTTTGAGATGCTCTTACATTTAAACAGTCACTGGCATCCACTGGCATCCACTGTCCCTGGGGACTTTCCATCACACCCAGGGCCCTCCACCAAGGATGTCCCTTCTCTCTGTCCTGGACAGCCAGCCCTCTCAGTCTAATGCTGTGTGAGGTCATCTTCTCCAGTCTCGAGTTTCGCTTCCATGCACACGGTGTGGACTACAGAAGAGGAGAGAGCAATAGGGCTGAGGATGAGAACAGAGCACCGGGACAGTTTTCCCACTTCCTCACTGACAGACTCTGCTGGTGCCCACAGCCGGGTCTACAGAGCAGTGGACTACAGCTTCCTCAGACCTGTCCTTCCTACGCAAGTGGCACGCTGCTCCTCATCCCACAGCCCAGCCGGCCCCACTCCTGTGATGAAACAGAAAGTAATTACAATCTAGCCATCCTGAAATATAGTAAAGTTCATTTGAGTCTCCCGCTTTCCCATGGAAGATCAAATAATAAAATGAAAAGGGGGCAAGCAATCTTTTATCTATCAGGTCCCTCTCCCGCTGTCATTAGCAAAATGCTTTACAAAAATAAGCACCGCGCACATGTCTGCTTCAGGGCGAGCACCTGAGGGAAAAACACACCTGCATCAAAATGCACACTTCTGGATGGGATTTTAGAAATGTGTGCGTTGAAAGGGTCAGACCGGCTGAAAACAGAGTCTCTCACTAATCTGAAAGTCCATTTTGCTGTGGGCCCCCTAGAGTAGCCTTAGTGGGTTAAAGTTACAGGTAGATCAATCTCAAGGCTTTTATAGTACATGAGGAGAAAGGCTATGATACGAAAATAATTTAGAATCTATTATCAGGACATTGTAACAAAGGCAGACACTTCCATTATCCTTTATTTTTTCAAGTTTCCCAAGCCACCACCAAGCATACTCCCATTGCCTCTAATTCCATAGAATCCACTCCCTCAGTCCTCAGCGAGATCTTAAATACAGTGTAGACTGTATCCCCACAGTTCTCAAAGCGTCCAGCTTGACTTGTGAGCTATCTATACTGGATGGGGATTTGTTCTTAGAAACACCAATGCACATGCCAAGTCCTGTCTTTGTTCGATACTGTAATGCAGGTACTTTGGGGTAAAACAGACTGCTATGCACTGAGCCCTAACCAGCTTGCCCAACCCTACTTCCATGAGAATAAAGACGGAGCTCCACACCAACAATTTACAACCATCTGGCAAACTGTCCACCCACAGATGGTGGCTGCCAGGAGTTGAGTAGCACTTGTTGGTTTTTTTTAAATGACTGTTAACAGAACATAAAACAGGTGGTTACGGCACTATTTCTGGGCTTCAGATTAAAAGGTAAGTAAAAGCTGCAATTTGAAGGCAGTCAAACAGCACGTCTGTTAGCTCCAACATCTGGCATTTGAAAGACTTCAAAATTCTTTGGAGGAAAATCGAGAGAAGGGAGGAAAGGTAATAGGCATGATTATGAGGCTCAGCTGCTTTGCAATTTCCAATTCTTCAGGTACTGGCTTTTCCATGTCATTGCCATCCTATAATTTATGTATCTACCCTGAAGCTTCTTTACTTCCCGTTCCTCACCTCACGCCCCTAAAACAAAATTATACTTCAATCATAGGTTATAGAGTGAGAATCTCAGTACACCTTACATGTACCTGAGTATCCACCATATGTGGCCCCAAATACTGCATCCCATACCCTGCAGATTCAGAATGTCTGTCCCAACTTGCTAGAATTAACACCTAAATCTTTTTCTGTGACTTAAAACTCAGAACGGTGTTTAGCCGCCTTCTAAAATGGGACAGCCATTTGTGTTTCTATCAGCAAATTTAACCCAACAAATTTACCCTAAGAGAAAGGCACTGGATATCCGAGGACAGCTAAGCCTGTCCTTCCCACGGCTGACCCCACTCCCAACCTCCCACACAAATCCTTCCTCCTCTGTGAAGCTTTCCAGATAAACACACCCACACGCACGCACGATCCTTTCACAAAGTACATCTCATCATCTCAATTCCTTATCCCAGTTCACTATGTCCTGGATCCCCTTCCCCATAACCTTGGCACCCAATCGCTTTCCTTTCCACCCACACTGATATCCGAGCCAACACAATCCTGCTCCAAACCAAAAATGTCATTGCGGTCGAGACAACTTCAACAGACTTTAAAGGGCAGAGTGGAGCTGTTCTATAGGGTTTTCAAGGCTGCGAATCTCCAGACGCAAATGTCTGCATCTTTCTCTTGTGGAGCAGATGGATGGTGAGTTTAAACAGCTGACCTCTCAGCTAACAGTGGACACTTGACCACTGCACCACCACAGTTCTTTGGAGCCTGCCCCGCCCATTACCATTGAGTTAGCAACCCAACGCTTAACTCATGGAGGCACCAGGACCTTAAAATTAGCTGCTTCCTCCATCTGGAAAGGTCTTTGCCAACAGTTTTCATGTCTCATCCCCAAATATAATTCAAATCTTGGCTCGAATGTTACCCACCAAAGAGGCCTTCTGTGAATGCCTACTTGCAGTAAGACCTCCTTAGCCCAGACTCACCACTTCCATCATGTTCCTATCCCCGCCCATGTTTTACTTTACTTCAGGGGACTTCCTATTAGAGTGCCCTCCCCATTAGAACACAACACCTGTAAGTCAAAACACATGGAGATATCCACACCAGATTCTGACTAGGGGAAACCCGACTAAGATGTCTATAGGGATTGCGTGGTAAATGATTTCATAATGCAAACAAATACATGATCATAACAAAATTTAAAATATCATTGCTAAGTGAAAAATGTCAAGTTGAGCAACCCTGAGAAGTTTTTTAAAAATTACAGAAATATTTACACACGTAGGTGGTGCACCTTGGAAATGATCTGCACGAAGGGCACCCTGGACTCTGGTAGGATGTTGAGTGTGAGTGTGTGTGTTTCCTTTTCTTACATTTTCTAATTTCTTACTTTTCCTGCAAGGGTATATGTCACTTTTAAAAGGACCAAAATAATAATGAAGAAGTAATGCAGTTGATCAAAATACAAATACAAATAAATCAGTGGGGAAATTACAAGCAGCAAATTTAGAATAGCCGAATGACGAAATATAAATACTGCAAGCAGTATGTAATGGTCCTTTCTTTGTATCATAATATACAATGTGTACATTGACAAACAAGATTCTTATCTTCCCATTGACAACATGAAACAATCAAAATGATTACAGTTCCTCTCTTTGTCTTTGCCTACTATGGCACAAGGGCACCCTTCCAGCCAAGTGATGGCCTTGGTGTGTGGACAAGACTGTTGTTGTTGTGACTGTCGGGGGTCACGGAGTCGATTCTCACTCAGAGCGACCCTGTGCACAAGAGAATGAAACACCACCCAGTCCTGCCCCACCGTCACAATTGTTCTCTCGTGTTTGAGCCCGCTGCTGCAGCCACTGTGTCAATTCATCTTGCTAACCGCCCTCCTCCTTTTTGATATCCCCGGCCAGAGACTTGTCTTGTCTGATAACATGTTCAAAGCACGTGAAACGAAGTCTCGCCAACCTTTCTTTTAAACAGCATTCTGGCTGCACTTCCCCTGGGACAGACTTGTTAGTTAATTTGGCAGACCATGCTACTTTCAGTCTTCTTTGCCAGCACCATCATTCAAATGCACCCATGCTTCTTCAGTCTTTACGCAATGTCCAACCTTCACATGTATACACGGTGAATAAAAACACCAGGTCCACCTTAGTCTTCAAAGTGACAACCTTGCTCTTCAGTGCTGACGCAGAGTTACCCAATGCAATGCACCCTTTGATCTCTTGACCACTGCTTCCATGAGTATTGACTGTGGATCTAAGCAACATAGATTCCTTGGCAACTTCAATCTTTTCTCTGTTCATCATGATGTTACCCATTCGTCCAATTGTGAGGATTTGAGTTTTCTTTACACTGAGTTGCTGAGATCCATAAGACAGTGAAGACAAGATATCAAAATGTAGAAAGATTTTTCTACTTATTTTTGAACCTTCCCCCAGTTATTAAAACATAAAATTGAAAAGAGTTAGTTTCTTGTCATCGTATCATGTGATTAAGGTTATGAGGTTAGTTGCCAAAAATGTTGATCTGCCACTGAGGCTGGATCCACTATATGCAAAATGTGCACATAAAACTTCTAGCACATTTCTTCCAGAAATGACATGAAACTAGTATCTGCAAGAGCATTCAGGATCATTGTCATGTAATTTCTGGCACTGTGATTTGCACTGTTATTCATAAACAACATAGACTAGATACATTCTTTTAAAGGTCTATGTCGTACGAAGTAAACCAAAAAAGCATTTTATCATATGGCCAGGGGTGTTACTTAAATCTGCCAATCACAGTTATATATTTGTTCCAACAAAACCAGCACTTCCCAGGCAGAAAGCAGATGTTTTGAGAATAGGGCAACAAATGTACAAATGTGCTTGACACAATGGATGGATGGATGGATTGTGATAAGAGTTGTACGAACCCCCAATAAAATGATTTTTTAAAAAGCCCAGCATTTCAAGCATATTTCATATGACATGCTGGAAATGGCTAATCTGTAATGCTGTAGCAATTATTTCCCAGGAGCCGCTATTAAGAAGTTTGGTTTTCAGTCAAATAATAACAAGTTTAGCAATAGTAATAACGCAAAGATTTTTCTAGCAAATTTTGGCAAACCAGGAAACCGGGATATATTACACTTCTAGTTCTGATCCGGCAAAAGTAGTCTCCGCCCCTTAAAAAAAAAGACAGTAAAGCAGTAAATAAAAGGAAATAAGCTACTTAAGTAACAAGAGAAGAGGCAACAGTTATTCAAGAGATGTCAATAGACATTTGAAGGAGAAAAGCATACTTAAAGCAGGTAAGGAGGCAATGTAGAGTGGAAAAGGAGGAAACACCTCTGTCTTTTCCATGTGTCTGTCGCAGCACAGCTCCAGAAGAAACCCCTCAGAACTTGGAGGCTCATGGGAACGGATGAAGGTACAATGCTGAAAATGGGCACCAGATGAAAGTCTCTTCACCCCGACCCAGAATCACATCCCCACTCCAGACATGTGTAGCAGAATGGAAAATCTAAACCACAGGGGCTCCAGGCTGGTGAATATCAAGAACAGTGAAGTCATAAAAGCCACAGACCAAAATCAGGGAGATTGAGCAAAATTCTCAACCCTAAGAGACATAAATCTTTCAAATGAAAAGCCCACCAAGTGCTCGGCAACATGAATGTAAGAGGGAGGTGGGGAGAGACTATGTAAGGTCTTTACGATGAATTTGTGGAACCTATATGAAAAAGAGGAGCAGGACATTACAAATTCACAAAGCCTCATAAAAAGGACCAGAAAATAAACTGGCACCAAAGTTGGTTCTCAATATGAAACTGGAAAGAGGAACATAACGGAGTCTTCAGAATTCTGCAAATAAATCATTTCTATCTGATAATTTTATACCCAGACAACTTATCATTCAAAAGAGTAGAAAGGGTGTTTTAAGAAATGCAAAGACTAAAATAAATTCACCTCATATGAACTACTGGAGAACACACTCCAACAAGAGGAGGAATCGGCCAAGAGAGAGGAATAAAAGAGATCCAAAAATAGCAGCCCTAATGCAGGGAGCAGCAGAGAAGACCAGCGCGTCAAGCTAGGTATTATTAGGCCAAATTAGAGGAGGACCCAGGTGCCAAAAGAATAGCGTTCGAGACTAAGGTGTGACTTAAGAGATCTGTTTTATTGGTGTAGCAAAAACACATTGAAAGGGGCTTGATAAAATGTGTTTGAACATATTTAGAAGGTGCAATAAAAACAAGACAAATCCAGAAAAAATAAAAGACTACACAAAGAAAGATATGCAATTATAGTACAGTATTTGGCATAGCAAAAAATAGTATTTTCATTCTGATAAAAATATTTAACTTAATAGTGTATTTAATCTCAAAAGTATAATAATTATTTTGTGTGAGTGAGTGAGTGAAGGAAAGGTACAAAATAGTTAAACTCTCATCTACCATACTCCCAAAGTCAACACATGTAATCTAAAGTGTATGAACCCAGAAAAAACAAAGTGCACAGAGACAGAAGTGGGATTTCAGAAAGTTCGTGGAAAAATGGAATTCAAAGATAATGGAATTTCTCACAAACTTTTGAAGTCCCTAACACCAAAAGAAACAGCTTAAAGAAGTTTTAAATGAGTTTCCTCTAAAGGGGAAGTCTTAAGAGTGTGTCCACATCTGTTACATGCATCTAGATCACCCTGCATTTCAGTCGAATACTCACTTTAAGAGGAGAAGAAAAATTGTGCCCTATCATGCCTGTATTCCCCCAAACTTGCTGAACTGTCTTGTTAGAGACAGTGCTGCATCTTGTTTACTACTGGATTACCAGTGCCAAACACAATGCCTAGCAATAGTCAGTGAATTCTTGTTAAATAGAGGTGAAGCTTGAAAATCAAATCACCAATGGGTGTTAAGGTAACATGAAGGCATTTACTAATGCATTTTCATGTGTGATGCTTCCAGTAAAATACGTAGCTTCCTAATCTATAAGGTGCCCCTGAACCAACCCAAACCATGGCATTTTCAATCACCTCACATTCATGTGAACGTTGGACACTGACATAGGAAGAATTGATGCTTTTGAGTTATGGATCTGGTGAAAAATACTAAAAATTGCCAAGGGCTACGGAAGAACAAACATATCTGCCCTAGAAGAAGTACAGCCAGAATGCTCCTTGGAAGAAGGATGGCGAAAACTTCACCTCACGTTTTGGACATGTTGTTAGCAGAAACCAGTCCCTGGAGAAGGACCTCATGTCTAGTAAAGTGGTGGGACAGCCAAAAAGAGGAAGACCACCATGGAGATGGACCGACACAGTAGCTCTAACAATATGCTCAAACAACAGGACCAGGCAGTGGATCACTCTTGTGCATGTGGGGTCATTGTGAGTCAAAACTCAAGCTCAGAGCAGGCTAAGGACCTGCCCCGGACCACACAGGTAACTAACGTGTTACTCAAGATAGATAATATGTGTCCCCAAATTAGTTGAGTTAAAATTTTTGTAGCCTTAAGTATGAATTCTACCCAGTTGTACATTATAGATAAATAGTACATAAGATATATACTCATTGCCATCTAATTTGTTATGCCTCGAAGTTACCCTATATGACAGTAGAACTGTCCCTGTGGGTTCCCAAGAGTGTACCTTTTTCCGAGACTAGCAAACCTAATTTTCTCTTGTGGAACAGGTGGTTTCAAACTGTGGACTCTGCAGTTAGCAGCCCGATGTGTACACCATTACACCACCAGACCTAATAAATGTCAAAATACAGACCACTGGGCATCATAAATACTGCTACTTGTTACAGTCCTCATCAAAACTTTCCTCACTTCAATGTGTGCATAGAATTCATGCTCTCTTATTTATTTTACATCTTTGTTTGGGGGGAGGAATTTTTGCCAACTTAGAACCATCTTTTTTCTTTCTTTCATTTTTTGCCTAAATTTCTGAAATAAGATAGAGAGATCATTAATTATTTATGAGTGGGCTTCAAAAAGGTCCTAGAAAAATTCTGTTTGCATTCAATTTTTCCAGGAATTTTTGAATCCCATACACACACACACACACACAATTTTTTTGTCTGTTTGCTTAAGTACAAAAAGATATAAAACTGAAAAGTTTCCCTCCCATTCCTGGCCTCGTTCACCAAGTCCCCCAGCACTCCCAAAGAGGTAACACACCCTGTTATTGCTAGGGACCTTCGAGCTGGTTCTGACTCATAGCGACCCCATGTACCCCGAGTGAAACCATGCCCAGTCCTGCGCCATCCACCCAACCGTGATCACACTGGTGCAGTAGCCTCTGATCCATCTCCTGCAGGGCTTCCTTGTTTGCTTCCCTTCGACTTTACTAAACGTGGTGTCCTTTTCCAGGGACTGGCCACTCCTGATGACCAAAGTACACATGATGAAGTTTCGCCATCCTCATTTCTAAGGCTGGTTCTGGCTGTAATTCTTCCAAGACAAAATTGTTGGCTCTCCTGGAAGTCCACAGAACTTCCAATATTCTTCCAAAGCACCATAATTCAAATGCATTGGTTCTTCTTTATCCTATGTCCAACTTCCACATGCATATGAAGTGACTGAAAAGATAAGCCTTTAGTAAGGCGCACCTTAGTCTTCAAGGTCTTCTTGTAGGGCAGATTTACCCAACAAAATGAATTGTCCAGTTTTTAATGTGGCTTCCATGAACACTGATTGTGGACCTAAGCAAGACAAAATCCGTGACTTCAACCTTTTCTCCATTAACCATGATGTTACCTATTGGTCCAGTTGTGGAGATTGTTTTCTTTACACTGAATTGTAATTCCTATTGAAGGCTCTAATCTGTGGTCTTTATCAGCACATATTTCAAATCCTCCTTCCAAATGTCTGGTCAGAGGTGGGGAAGGGCTTCCAGGCTCCCAGCACAACCTTCTCTCTGCCAGCAAGTTGATTCCTACCCTTAAGGACAGAGAACTCTGTGGGTTTCCAAGGTTATAAATCTTTACGAAAACAGAAAGCCTCTCTTTCCCCCAAGAAGCAGCTAGTAGTTTCAAACTGCTGACCTTGTGGTTAGCAGCCCAATGTGTATCCCACAACACCGAGCAATCCACTATGCCACTAGGGCTCCTTAGCACAACCTTCAAAACCATGGCATCAATGTGACTCATAGTGATCCCCTGTGGGTTTACAAGAATGTTTAACTGTTTTCAGGAGTAGAAAACACAGTCTTTCTCCTAGGTAGCTGGTGGTGGTCTTGAACTGCCAACCACACAGATTGTATAGGCCAATGTGTAACCACTACACCACCAGGGCTCCCTTAGTTTTAGCTTTACTTCATGTCTTCACCTTTTTATCCACACAAATGGACACCTGTGTGACATAAATGTTTGCTTTTTTAAAACTTAATGAATCTTGGAGGTAGGTCCTTATCAGGACACAAAGATTTATATATTCCATTATATAGATATATAATGTCTTGTCAATTAATCTACGCTATTTCTATTTTCTATTAAACTATACTGAAATGATAAAATATATAGGCATCTGTTGCCCAGTTTAAATTGTATCTGATCAATTCCTAGAAGGGACCTAACGATAAGGCTATGTAAGTTTATAATAGTCACAGAACTTGTCAACTCTCTTTCCAAAGTGTCATACCAGTTTAAGCTCATACTAGTGATGTACAAGAGTTCCAGTTTCCCACACCAGACTGGAGTTTGGCTTATCAAAAGGAAGATGTGTCTTGCTACATTTCCATTTGTGCGTCTCTCCTTTGAAGGCAATCGGTTATTCTTATTAACTATATACTTATAATTTGTATAAATGAACCAATTTAGTTTCATCTTAATTGTCAAGGGAATAATTTGTTTATATAAATTATTGTGGGGGTGTTCTTACAGTTCTTATAACAATCCATACATCAAGTGTATGAAGCCCATTTGTATATCTGTTGCCATAATTTTCAAAACATTTTCTTTCTACTTGAGCCCTTGGTACAGCTCCTCTTTTTTTCCTTCCCTCCCATCCTTGTGAACCCTTGATAAATTAGGGTTATCATTTTCATATTTTATACCATCTGCTGTCTCCCTTCACCCATGTTTCTGTTGTTTGTCCCCTCGTGGGGGCGTGTTATACGACTCCCCTTTTCTCCCCCTTCTTCCCCCTCTTTTCTCCTATCCTCTTGATGTGGCTACTCCCATTACTGTTCCTTAGGGCTTTATCTGTCCTGGATTCCGTGTGTCCAGAGTTCTTAACTGTACCGGTGTACATCCTCTAGTCTGGTCTAGCCAGATTGGTAAGGCAGAACTGGGGTCATGAGAGTGGGAGGGGGAGGAAGCATTAAGGAACTAGAGGAATGTTGCATGTTTCATTGGTGCTATACTGCCTCCTGGCTGAATGATCCTTTCCTTGTGACCCTTCTGTGAGGGGATGTCCAATTGTTTACAGATGGGCTTTGGGTCTCCACTCCAAATCACATCGTTTGCATCAATATGATTGTTTGTTTGGGTCTTCTGTTGCGTGATACCTGATCCCATCAACACCTTGTGATCACACAGCCTGGTGTTTCTTCATGTGGGCTTTGTTACTTCCTTGCTAGATGGCTGCTTGTTTAACTTCAAGCCTTTAAGACCCCAGACGCTCTATCTTTTAATAGCTGGGAACCATCAGCTTTCTTCACATTTGCTTATCTGTCTTCAGCCATCTTGTCAGGGAAGGTGAACATCACAGAATCCCAGGTTATTAGAACAAAGTGTTCTTGCGTTGATGGAGGTTCCTAAGCACACATAACTCTGACCCAGACCATCTGGGCATAGAACATAGGGGCGAAACATGCCCTTGTGTCTCATTTCCATTGAAACTCATTTTCTGAGGCCACTTTCTCTGATGGGTCTTACCCAGTTGAGTTGAGAAAGCTGTCATATAATGCTGTGGGTTTTGAATTAAGAGAGTAGAATCTGACTTCTGACTCCACCACAAATACTGTAAGGGTTTGAATTAACAAACTTTCCAGAGCTTTACATTATGTATCTGTAAGGCATAAAATAGATTCTCTCTATCTGATGTCGCATTTACTTTGGACAGGTTATCAGGAAGGATCTTTGAGCTGGAAAAGAACGTCAAGCTTGGTACAGAGTCACCAAAAAACAGGACGTCCCTCGAGGAGGCAAATGGACATAGTGGTTGTAACCATGGGATCAAATATAGCAACTGTGAGGATGGTGCGGGATTGGGAAGGTCTTCACTGTTGTACGTAGTCAATAAGCCAAAGCCGACTCCACGGCATTACCAGGGCTTGAATAATGAGGGACAACTCAGCTGGTGTTGTACCACTACGTGGCCAATCGTGAGCACCAAGTAAACTTTAAAACTGTGTTATCACTGGTCACAAAACTTCAAGTGGCTGCTCAAGCAACATCAAGTCATTTTTGTGGAAGAAATTCTCTCTTGGAATGTCACTTCCAGAAAGCACCCCCACCCCCCCCACTCCCACTTCCCTCAATCTAGGACTTGCGAGCTTCCAAGTCAAGGAGAAGGAAGAGGGTTGAAGGGGAAGCACTTCCAGCCACCTTGCTGGCTCAGCTGCCATCTCTTTCACTATTCTGAAGAAAGACTGCCAACCAAGTCATGTTCAGAAAGAGGTTAATATGAAGAGTTATTTTTGAAAGCCATATTAAAATAAGTGTACAGTGAACCCTCGCCACTTCGCGCTTCGACTTCCGCGGCTTCACTCTATCGCGATTTTTGCGGAACAGCGCATGCTCTGTCATTACTGCCACTGATTGGCTCATACTGTACACGCTTGATGCCACAAATAATATAATAAATAATAAATGATCATTGTAACGTCCAAAATGTTTTACTGTATTTTCCCTTTTTCGTTTAATAAATTGGGTAATACGAGTGTAATAGTGACTAAAGGGTGTTTTTTCATGTCCTCTATGCTCTAACTACGAAAATATTTGATTTACAAATAAGGAATCCTACTTCGCGGAATTTCATTTATCACGATAGAGTCTAGAACTGATTAACCGCGATAAATGAGGGTTCACTGTATTCTGAACCAAACAAATACACACACCAGAAATGTAGTTGGCTTATAAGGAGCTTGTCTTAACACTAAGAATATACACATCTAACTCCCTCATTAATTTAGGAACCTTTTGAAGGCATAATTTTTCTGAACTCTTTGAAGGTGGTTTTGTGCATTCACCTTCATAGCCCCGTGGCTCAGCCCATACCTGACAGACAGAAGTCCCTCAAATGTATGGAATAGGAAAAATACATACGAAATCTTTAAACTTTATTTCACAGTGGGCCTCTCTTAAACATAACCAGACTTATTTTTCTTCATTCAAACTTGCTATATTTTTTTGCTACCATAGTTTTCTCTGGCCTTTCTGGTACATCTGGACTTCAGTGTACTTCATCAGCTCTCTGAGCAGAAAATGAAATGTTTTGTCTTGAGGGAATACTATTCTCATAGTTTATAAAATTGGCAGTTCTTCTTTTATATATTTTCCACTGGAATGAAAAAACAGCTTAAGTATGTTACAATTGTTTCAGCAAAGTTAGAAGTTTGATTGTATTTACGAATGCTGGCCCATTTGTGGCCACTTGCAACTAACTCTACCACCGTCAAGGTGTAATTGAGTTAGGGTTCGCGGAGTGCCTCTTCACGAAATAGAATCTCAAAATTAGCCATCTGGCAGACACTCTGTTAAACCCTAGAAGTAGAAATCTCTCTTGCAAAAAAAAAAGAACAGTAACACCCTACACCAGTTTTTATTTCTATTCATCTCCCAAGTGTGACCCTGGGATCCTGAAATATTCACAAAATAACTTTGCAGACATAAGGAATTCTCTAGTAAACCTTACTATTACCTGCACGAATTGCTGACCAGGCCCTTCAATATCACACAGGAATCTCTGATTCAAGTGTACTGGTTATAAATTATTCTCTATATTGCTTCTGAATCAATGGAAATGCAATCACCATAAAAATTCAGAGAACCAAGTTCCCTTTTCTCACAAAATTGATGTTGTGGTCAACAAAGGTGCTTTCACTGGGAAGGCTGACAGCTCTCACGCTGGTCCTAAGAGACAGTGACATTTGGGATGAGATATCTCCTGGACGCCAGCCCATCAGTATCCTGTCCCCACCCATTTAACATCCTCAGTCACGGGGACAAGCAATCACACACTTTTAAGTTACCATTTTGCTTTTGGGAGAGAACTGTTCCTAGTCAAAAACAGTACATAGACGCTCTGAACCAGTGGTTCTCAACCTTCCTCATGCCGCAACCCTTTCATATAGTTCCGCATGCTGTGGTGACCCCAACCATAAAATTATTTCCGTTGCTACTTCTTAACTGTAATTTTGCTACTGTTATGAATCGGGTGACCCCTCTGAAAGGGTTGTTAGGCCCCCAAAGAGGTCATGACCGACAGGTTGAGAGTCACTGCCTTAAACCATTTAATGTTCTAATTACAAAGACAGGTTAACTGTCTACCTGAGGTAGAATAAATGACATAGGCCCTGCTCTTGGATCGAAAGATCGTGTCTTAAAGTCTATTGAAGACACCATGTCAGGTCACCCAAAGTAACAGCCGAGCAGAGTCTATGAGAAATGGAGTACATCGTCACCCATATTGGAGGAGAGTTCCAAGTGACTTAACCTTTCCCAGTGTGCCTTAAAGGAGCACAGTTCGTAAAGGTAATGGGCTGGATGGTGTGGGGAAAAGAACCAATCTTTCCAGTCAGAGGGATGTGGTTCCAAGCCCACAGGTGAAGCCTACTCCTCACGGGACTTAAGGTAAATTATTCTTTCCAGTCAATCAGTCTAGATTCATCTCTGCATCTCCCGCCCTAACTGCTCTGCATATGGAAATATCATCTACGAGGACTCCTTAGAGATCATTAAAAGTTTTATCTACTCTGAAGACCTACTCGTTCTCCCAGTTTCATCCTTCCAGTGATTCTGGAAGCTCCTTGAGCACTCAGCAACAAGCATGTGGCCAGGATCGCAAGCCGGGATCCACAAGTCTCTAAGAGTTTCTTGACTTTCCTATGAAAATGTCAAAGTGGCTTGCAATTCCTATGTAATCTAAAATAAATTAATATAAGCTCTTCCTGGATCTGACCATCCACTCAAGCTCCAAGTTGTTGTTGTCAGTGAGTCCATTCTGACTGTGAGTGCCCCCCGCCTCCACCGCACCCGGCGTTGTGCAAGGCAGAACTACTCTGTGAGTTTTAGTTGTTTTAAGCAGAATGCCAGGCCTGGCTCTGGAGGAACCTCTCTGTAGGATTGACCTGCCAACATTTTGGATAGTCTAGTCCTTAACCATTTGAAGCCCCAACTGAACCCTTAAGCCATAAGTACTCCTGAACTATTCCAGTGTCCACACCTGCGTTTGTGCACGGTGTTGATGCAAACAGACCTTCTTCATAGAGCGAAGGTTCGTGAGGCAAAAGGCAGCAGCAACTTCAGTACATAAATGATGTGTTACAACTATGTCAAGTCCAGAAATCTCAGCGCATACCACAGCAACAAACGCATCCCTAGGGTAAAAACAAAGAAATGCCAGGGAACACAAATCATAGCACAGTGCAGAGTAGGACAGTCCTGGTAACCCCATTGATCATCTATTTGTCCTGGTTGATAGCATATATTTTGCGAACATTTTGCCAAACCAAGGCAATGTTGCAAATTGAATTTATTGACCAGGGGTGGGCTTTTTCCCCTTCTGTTATTAAGAATTCATATCCAGTTATGCATTTGTACATAATAACAGGAGCCCTGGTGTCCTAGTGGGCTAGCAGTGGGCCTGCAGTTAGCAGTTAGTTTGAAACCACCAGCCACATGGTGGGAGAAAGACAAGGCTTTTCAGTCCTATGAAAAGTTACTCTCGGGAACCCACAGTGGCAGTTCTACCTTGTCCAGTAGGGTTGCTGAATCAGAATCAACTCAGTGGCAGTGAGTTGGTTTTTATTTTCCTTTGGGGACCATAACAACAAGTTTACATAATAAAATTCACAGAGGGAAGTACTAGTAGCGAAGAGGGCTATACAGGCAAGATTGAGAAGCAGTGCTTTTCGATTCATTGTCAATACACTAAAAAATCAGAATACACACTAACAACTCTTAATGAATGTTAAGGGGCCTGCTGACTCATTCAGATGCAACAGAGGACTTGACTGGAAAATAACTATGTGACCTTCAACACACGTCTTTAAACTTGTCTGTCTGGCAGTCAGATGGGGATATGACAACACAGGTAGGTCATGAGCATATGTAATATTATTAATAAAAAGTACTTTGCAAACTGCCAAGTGCTAGGTGCCTGGTAGATGTTAGTGCTACTATTTTAAAGTAGTCCCTGTTTCTCATGGCTCCTTGAGGAAAAGGGCCCTTCTTTCACTCTTCTTTACCTCCTGGCACGCCAAAGGCTCTGCATCTAAAGCCACCAGTACAAAGTGCGAAGAGGAGCAGTCAAAATGCCCTTACCTCTGAAATAAGAGCCCAGTGACAAATCGCAGTTCTGTTTCCAATCTTGTTAACACCGGGGTGTGGTGTTACTGGGGCATTCATACTACATTGAGCATTTCCATTTGTTTCATTAAACTTTCAATACAGGCTTTGTTTGCTATGTCCTTGAAAAGAAAGATCTGAGCTCACTGAAAACAACACACCCACACACAGGATTATCCGAGATCCTCTTAACATCTGGCAAATTATTAAAAAGACGAGAACAAAATTAAGCATTCATATAGGCACCATACAAATTTTCATTGTCAAAAAGCCACAAAGTTGTCACTCTCTGGAAAAGATGATGAGCACTGAGAAGTGGCACGTAGACTAGTTACTAGAGTGATTCGCTCCAGCCAGAAGAGAGTAGATTTGAGCAGTGCCTAAAAAGCCAAAAGAGGGGCAGGGTAAGGGGCAGGGTAAGGGGCAGGGCGGCTCACGGAGCAATGCTGAAATCAACCTGAAATCTGCCCGCCTAGTCCTTTCTAATACTGACTCTCAAATTTCCCAAGTGTGCTTCCAAGTTGTTTGAATCAACTTGGAATTTCTTTTAAATACTGCTTTCATGTAATCCAAGATTGTTAGTGTTGTTAGCTTCAGTGAGAGCAGGTGTCATGGGCTGTCTGTTCACCCCTGCAGACATTGTGACTGGGACCAGTGAGACTTCAAAACTATTTTTATGTACTATTAGCTTTGCATCTCAAGACTGCCTTTAAAAATCAGATATAACTGAAACCTCCCAGGAGAATAACCAATGATAACTGGGAACTTGGAAAGATGTGATATTTTATTAACAGCCAGGCACACTGAAAGCGTTTCACAGGTAGAGAAAGTGAGGCGCATCTAAACCACACAGTCAAATCACAAAGCCTGGACGGTCATGGACCCCAGGTCAGAAAGTTTCCTGTTCATGTTACTTCGAAGGCCACCACCAACACCTTAAAATCTTAAGTACTATAGGGTGGCTCAACTCTGCCAGAGAGCATCCTTCCATCCCCACGTGATACAAGTCTTCCTGTGCCAACTGGGCGTGGGGAGGGGTGAGGGTCTCTTTATTATGAAACGCTGAAACCAGCACACTGCGTGTTTCTGAACCTTCTTCCCCTTTCTGAGTGTAGGGAAAGGTTTAGGAAAGACTTTAAAGGAGACAAATCTAAAATTTTCAACTTTACAGCAGGTGGAGAAATAAAAAGGACTGCAGAAGAAGGGTGCGTTTTCTGTCACTGAAACCAAGGCAGCTTCAGTCCTGGTTTGGGGGTTCTGCTTGGGAACTTGAGGCTGGTGTTTCCGAAACGAGAAGGGCTGCCTCACTTAAATGTCCGTGACTGGTAAATGAAACTCGCGATGGTTTAATATTTTGATAAAGTCCTGACAACTTCGTTTCACGCTTTTTTTTTTTTAAATCATTCTTGGAACATTTCAGTGAGATGGCAAAATGCCAAATTAAAGGGCAAGGCTCCAAAGCTTTTCCTTTGCTCCCCGGACCCTTACCCAAGTGGTTTTCTGATCGTGCCCTCGCCTTTGCTGATTGGCACGCGCAGCTCACAACTGTTTCCCATTAGGGCCGGCAGTGCGCCGGGGAAATGGCTTTTGACCGAACTTCGGGAGCAGACGCGCGCGAACAGGAACAGAAGGGGGAGGGGCGGGCGGCGAGCAGCTAGGTGCGCGGCTGAGCCGGCTGGAAAGCACACGTCCTCGGTCAGGAACTTGACCCAGGTTACACAGATTTAAGGAAGGATGGTGCGGCACACGGGGAACTAGCGAGGAGGAAGAAAGTTTAGGAATGAGGGAAAGAGAACACGAAGTGGGAAGTAAGCTGCACCCCAGCACTTGAGCGACCTGCAGGAGATGGCCAGGCCAGAAGCGAGCGTCGGCGCGGACCACCCCCTCAACCCTGCGGTTCCCACCTGGCAGCACCCCGGCTCGGAGCCGGAGTCTGGATGGTCCCTGGCCTCTCCTCTTCCTCTTCCTTGTCCCGGGAAGGGCTTCGGGGAGCGAAGAACCGGGAGAAGCTGTGCCAGGGGGCGCCGCCCCTCCTCCTGTTGCCGGACATCTCTCTGGGGCGGCCACCGACTCGGAGTCGTCGGCTGGGAGCTGGCGAGGCGAAGCCGTGCGTCGG
>NW_022103903.1:18926498-18936732 GCF_000313985.2 Echinops telfairi | reverse complement strand
GACCCGCGCCGCACTCCGCTCTGGACGCCGCTCTTCCCGCCCAAAGGAGTTCACGCTGCAACCTGTTTACTTTCTTTTAATTTTTTGGAGGGTGAGGAGTAGTGGCTGGAGTTCTGCTACTGATTAGTTTTCTGTCCCACTGAACGTGGACGTAAGCAATTTTCCAACTCTTGGAAGGAAAGTTTATGAGCACACTTAGCAAACCGCAGCGCCAGGGTGCCTTGCCCTGCTTGCCTGCCCACCTACCCCCAGCGGCCCCCAGCTCCTTGTCACCCAGTCCTGCAAAAGGCGCGCTCGCCCCGGGGCCTAATCTTCAAAGGCGGAGGGAGAGGGGGCGGTCTCTGTCACGCGCCGCCACGTTCTCCTTGCAGGCCGGCTGCTTGACGTGGGAGTAACTTTTCCCAGCCAGCGAGTTTAGAAGGTCGTAAAGCTCCCTGTTTCCTACTACTGCGCGATCCCTCTTCCACAAAAGACATTGGACAAAACAAGCACGGTTGAATCATTTACTCTTTGTAAATGCTCAAAACAAGGTTTTTAAAAAAAATTTAGATATATGTATATTTTGTAGTTACTAACAGATGTCCCTGAAATCTGGAAAGGTTAAGACTTCATAATAAATGTCTACATTTAATTTCCTTCCATATTTTTCAAATGTCTTATCGCTTGGTATGTAAAATATATGTGTGTGTGTATATATATAATCTCAAAAGATCCCAGCCACTCCCAAGTGCTTGGGTTTTGTTTGCTTATTTAAAGCCAAGCTGCCAGGAGAGTGTAGAAATCAGGGAAGTGATATGCCACCCTTCATCACTGAACCTTGTGCACAAGTAAGTGAGATGCACATGCAATTGGTGGAGTAGTTTTCACTAGGGGAAGAAGAGACCCTAAGGGTCACCCCTCTGATTTAGGCGCACCCAGAAGAAGCAATGACTGGATGGCACTTGGCTAAGCAGAAGTCATTTCAGAACCAGTTGGTGGCATTTGAGCTTCCCTGCGAAGCTACAACAGCTTTCCAAAACCCTTAGCAGCGCAAGACACTGGCCCGGATTTCTTCTAGATGATTTAACCCATAAATTTAAGTTTGAAGTTAATTGAAGTTTTCTTCAACTAAATTCATCCCACACTGTCCCTCGAGATTTACCCGTACTTTCTCTTTTGTAAATACTTTTTCCTTCTCTGTGAATATGCGAGAATAGGGGAAAAGCTAGGCGAACTCACTGGTGTAAGGCCAAGTGCATTTGCCAATGCTAGCACTATTGTTTTATGGGAGAATTTCCATCAAAGGTATGCTCATCAGAAAGCTCAAAGAGAATGTGATAGCAAAGAAATAATGGAGCACTGTTCCCTCCAGCTAGAAGGCCTTGCGAATAGTTTATCTCCTAAAAGGAATGTTAAATGACTGCCAGATGTGTCCCTCTCTGGGACTGTGACCCAGCTCCTAGATCTCAGAGTCTGCTCAGAGAAGGGCTTGTTGGGGAAGTTTTTCTGGGGATAAGACTGGATGGGACCAGCAACATTTCTTATGAATTGTGGTTTTAAATAATAATTCCTTCAAGAAAAACACCAACAGGCTTCATATTTCTTCAATGGCTGGGCGTCTTGCTTTGTGGAAGGACACTGGAATCATGATATGTAAAGTCCTCAATACTGAAACTTTCTACAGTGTTGCTGATGAAACTACTATGCATAGTAGAGATGAACTATTGTTAATCCAGCTAGAATCCCTCTTTCTTCAATTGGGACAGATTGTTACATAGTCTTCTAGCACCATAACTATTAGTGTAAAGTGTTTTTTTTTAATTTTCTTCAACATTGCCATAGAGTAATAATTTTGGTTCACAGTGACTTTCTACAGTGTTGCCGATGATACTACTATGCACAATAGAGATGAACTATTGTTAATCCAGCTAGAATCCCTCTTTGCTCAATTGGGAAAGATTGTTACATAGCCTTCTAGTCATAACTATTAGTGTAAAGATATTTTTAAAAATTTTGTTTTGTTTTGTTTTAAATCATTTTATTAGGGGCTCATACAACTCTTATCACAATCCATACACACATCAATTGTGTAAAGCGCATTTGTACATTCATTGCCCTCATCATTCTCAAAACATTTTCTCTCCACTTAAATCCCAGGCATTAGGTCCTCATTTTTCCCCTCCCTCCCAGCTCCCCCCTCCCTCATGAGCCCTTGATAATTTATAAATTGTTATTTTGTCATATCTTGCCCTGTCCGACGTCTCCCTTCACCTTTTCGGTTGTCCGCCCCCCAGGGAGGAGGTCACATATAGTTCTTTGTAATCGGTTCCCTCTTTCCTACCCACTCTCCCTCTACCCTCCCTGTATCGCCACTCACACCACTGGTCCTGTAGGGCTCATCCGCCCTGGATTCCCTGTATTTCCAGTTCCTATCTGTACCAGTGTACATCCTCTGGTCTAGCCAGACTTGCAAGGTAGAATTCGAGTCATGGTAGTGGGAGTGGGGAGGAAACATTTAGGAACTAGAGGAAAGTCATATTTTTCATCGTTGCTACATCGCACCCTGACTGGCTCATCTCCTCCCTGAGACCCCTCTGCAAGGGGATCTCCAGTGGCCTATTAATGGGCTTTGGGTCTACACTCTGCACTCCCCCCATCATTCACTATGGTAAAATTTTTTGTTCTGATGATTCCTTATACCTGATCCCTTCGACACCTCATGATTTCATAGGCTGGTGTGCTTCTGGTTCCCAGTGACCTCTTAAAACAGAGCAGGGCTCCCTCCATAGGGTTTCTGAGGTTGTAATCTACACAAATATTGTGAGGAGCTCTTAGAAGGATTAATAGCCCAAGAAGTCGCACCAGGAGTCTAACTAAGATATGAACGCATCCTATGGCTAGTCACACGGAAAACACACACTGGAGGTATGGACCCACACAGTGGCTGCAACCGTGGACTCAAACATAAGAACAACTGTGAGGATGGCTCAGGACTGAGCGGTGTTGTGTTCTGTTGAACATAGGGTGGCTGGGAGTTGAGCCAACAACCGCAACAATGGTGAAACAAGCCATGAGATTTACAGCAGCCAAAGGTACCTGTGAGAACTTTTCTAGCCACCAACATATGAAATTTCAAGAGGAAAAACTGCTTCTAATTAATATAATTTCTCTCATAACAAGAATATGCTCAATAATAGAGAATAAACAATTTTTCCAACTACAATGCACCAATTGTTTTTAATGATAATCATGTAAAATAAGAATGATCAGAACTCCTAATTACAGGGCACATATCTGAAACAATGCTACAAAGAGTGTGGTGTGTTTATGTGTCAGTATAGGGTTACATGTTTACATAGCCCTAAAGAATTGGTTTTGGAACCCCAAAGGGACAGTTCTACTCCGTCCTGTAGGGTCGAGATGAGTCGGAATTGGCTTGATGGCAGTGAGTTTGATTTTTATTCTCTTTCAAAAACATTAGCAATAAAGAGCTGGGGGAAAGACTGGACATCTTTCTATTAGGCTAGTGTGCATAGAAATGATATTACAAAATCATTATTATATGAAAATCTTTCAAAGAGCATATTCCCCCAAATATAAAGTATTATAGAAGCGGTTAAGCAGTTAGTTGGGTTTTCATCTATCTCTTAGGACATTGGTGATATTGACTTAGACTCACTGCTCTAGAGCTGATTCTGACGCATAGAGATCCTGTAAGACAGAGTAGAACTGCCCCTTTGGGTTTCGGAGTCTGCACATCTTTTGAGGAGTAGAAAGTCTCATCTTTCACCTTTGGAGGGGCTGGTGAGTTCAAACTTCTGACCTTGTGGTTAGCAGCCCAATTTGTAGCCCACTAAGCCCCCAAAACAGTAATTTGTATAACTTATTTTTCCATTCTGTGTCAATACCCATATGTATTTATATCTAGGAATTTACGCTTAAACTTGAATGTTATTTTCTTCAAAGAGAGCCTCACAAATTATAAAACCTTCAGAGCCACAAAACTCGGGCTATGTCCTAATTGCCTACTTACCATGTGTCAAATTATCTGTTCATTCCTAGTAATGCCGTGGTGAATAATATGTGCTATCCCAGGTCTGACACGGGAGGCAGATGCAGCACACTGGAATTTTTTCTATGGCATAGATGCAAGTTGGACTTGCAGCTCGGTGGGAAAAGTTCGGGGAAAGCTCTCTACAAGAGCGAACTCTAAGTTGCTCTTCCTGTCCGCCTCCTGTGACCTGGTGACCTGCAGCTCAGATGCTCATTTGATATGAGAAAGCCTGAACTTCCTGCCTTTCCCCTAAATTAATATCTAGGCCCCAAGTCTCGGGACTTCCATATGCATAGTACACCGTGCTGTACCTGAATCACCATTCCCAAAGCCTAAGCACTACACTCAGAACTAAACGAACAGGCTCTCAGTGCTGATCTCCAAAGCATTTAAACAAGGATGCAAGTGCCGTTTAGAAATTCTCAGCTTTGGGGCTTGAAATATCCACTTTAGGGATGAACTTCTGTACTTATCATAACCAGAAACAAACAACAACAACAAACAAAACCAGTGAGGTGAGTGAATGCCGACAGATAGTGAACCTATAGATTTCCAAGGTTGTAATCTTCACACAGCAGACTGTGGGAAGATTTCTGCGACGGCACAGTTCCTGGGCTCGAACCGCGCTGTCCGTACTGGGTGGCAGGTGGCCGAAGGCTATTAAGACAGCTGTCAACATCGAAAAGAGCACCGGCCCGTGAAAGGCAAGCAGATGGATTGGGGCACATCCCGAGCTACCTCCTAGAATAATAGCTGTGCATAGCCAAATGAGGCAATGCCCTGCTGCCCAGGGCAGCAAAAAGCTATTAGGGGTACTGGATAGAAGCACTCAATTAGGAGATGGGATGAGTGGAGGCACACCCTCCCCTTTTACTTTGTTTATTTAGCTCACGTTTTTATGATGAATCACCACAGCCAATAAGGATGGAGGGGAGCTGTTTTTGTTTCTCATTCTGTTACATTCTATGACGGTTTGTACCACAGCAAAAGGGCTCAGTATTGCTGCTACAGTGAAAGCAGATGGTGGGACTTTTTACGTAATTGGTTTTTCAGGCCTCCATGTAGTTGTATTGTTTAACAGTTTATTGTTCTCGGAACATGCGGAGATGGAGATCTTTCAAACGTGTACCTTTTAATGCTTAAATGAAGATCTGTTCACCTGCCTTTAAGACACCTTTCGGGCCTGGAACTCCTATTAGTGAGTTCCACTCTCAGCCAAACGGTAGGCCTATGCCGTGAACAGTAACACCAGGGAAGGAAGGGCTCATCAGAACAATCAAATGTGAAATAAAAAGGGCGACATCTGCCCAGGCTAAAGCTCAAAAGGCAGAAAGGGACAGAGAAGAAGGAGGCATAGAAACGTGAAACAGAGGCGCTGTGAGGGGTGTGCATCACGGGGATTATAATCAATGTCACAAAACAAAATGTATCTGAATGGTTGAATGGAAACCAAATTGTACTGTAAACTTTCACTCAAATCTCAGTAAAAGTTGAGAGCGAGAGAGAGAAAGAGGAGATGTGAGAGTCCAATCCAAATATACACATACATATTCACTACCTTCAAGTCCACTCTAACTCATGGCGACCTATAGAACAGGCTAGGAATGCCCTTGTGGGTTTCTGAGACGGTCGCTCTTCATGAGAGTAGAAAACCTCCTCTTTCCCTGGAGGAGGACTGATGGTTTCGAACTGCTGAGACCTTGCCATTAAGGGAGATGTGACAATACCTAAAAGGGAGAGGAGTTCTCTCCATACTGGAAAATTTGCTAACATAGAATGCTGTACTATTAAAAATATGTAAGTCGAAGGAATATTACTTAGGCTAAAATGATGATAAACTACATTCTGAAATAGTGTTCACACCAAGTCAGTTCGATGTGTGTTTTGCCTGAGTCTAATGCTATCTGAAATGTTAAACTATATGCAGAATATTAACTTTTACTAATTCATCTTCACAAGCATGGCATAGATGATGGCTCAGAATAATACACTCTTATATAAATTAGCTCCTATATTCTATTTCCCCCAAATATTTCATCTGTGTACACAAGCTATGAACTGTGTTATTCACATCTAATATGTAATTTTAATGGGTCTATTTTCTAATAAACAATTCTTTTTAAGTTTCTGAACTAACGGTATTAGTCTGCAGCCTAATTTTTATTCCTCACAGCTTCATGAAACCACACTTAGAGTAAATGATAATTGGTTTATGAATTGAGTTTCTTCTTTCCTTTATTTAAAGAGTCATAAAATGCAGTGTGCCGGAGGCCTGAGTTCTCTTTCCATGGACACTTTGTTTCCAGTTTGATTGGGTGCAATCATTTAAGCACAAGGCATAAAAGCAGCTGTTATTGTGAGCAAATGTTCTGATTTCAGAGAGATAGCAGCTGGAAATGCTAGATCCTGACGTAGAAGGCGAACCAGTATTCACTTGCACTCACTGAGGACTTTACCTAATGCTAAAATTTAAAAGTTTGGAGGAGTTTTTGTTTTGATTTGGTTTGGTTTGTTTATTTACATAGAATGGAATTCACCCACGTGGGTTATAATCTGGAGTGATGAAGCACTAAATACAGAGTTGAATGTCAACTTGACGTATTTCTCTATGGAAATTCCTGTGTTGTACTCCATTGTAAAATAATTTACATAAAAATTTTAAAGAAATTCTAATAAAACTTTAAAGAAATTTTCAGAAAATCTCATAAAATATTTCCAGATGTAGTAATGAAAAATCCATATGGTGTTTGTATTACAATGCAAAAGCAAGCCCACCGAGTGGATTCTCACCCGCCAGCCTTCAGAGAGGGTTTCTGGGGCTGTTGAAGCGCTCGGAGAGCACACAGCCACATCTTTCACTTGAGTGTGACTATAGATGATAGAATAATATCATTTCCTTTTTTAAAAAAAAAATGTGACTAGTATATTTTTCAGTGATCACACTTTCATTTTGAAAGATTTATAAAAATGCATCAAACTATAACCTAACTGGTTTAGTAACTGATGAGCAAAAGCACAATTCATGACATTTTTATCCAATCAATACAGCCACCTGAATTTGTCTTCACATCTTCTAGTCAATTTTGTTATTGGTAACAAAATTAAAAAGGGAAACACTGAACTTACAAATAGAGGCCAAACAGAAGACAAACTATCTCTTATTCTTAGATTTGCACCTTCTTACACATTCTGGGAAATGTACAAAGACTAAGAGTTAGAAAACCAAGATGGTTTTATAAGCATATCTTAAACTGAAAGAACTAAAGAAAAATTCAAGCCTCCAGTTGCAATATGGAAAGATTTTATGGGAAAAATATTAAATGATGCAGGAAGCATCGACCAAAGATGTAAAGAATACATAGAGTCATTATGCATAAGCAAATTAGTCAACATTTAACAATATCAAGAGATTGCAAATGACCAAGAATCAATAGTCTTGAAGGGAGAAATTAAAGCTGCATTAAAGGCATTGGTGAAAAAAGAAGGCTCCAGAAACTGGTAAAATGCCAATTGAAATATTTCAACAAGCTGGTGAAAACCTGGAAGCCCTCTAAGTGAAATTTGGAAGACAGCCAATTGCCTGGAAATCCATATTTGTACCCATCCCAAAGAAATAAGGCTCAACAGAATATGCAAATTATAGAACAATATCACTGATATCATATGCAAGTAAAATTTTGCTGAAACCATCCAACAATGGTTGCAACAATACATTGATAGGGAGTTGCCAGAAATTCAAGGTGGATTTAAAAGAGAACATGTAACAAGAGGTATCATTGCTGATGTCAGAATGGATCTTGGCTAAAAGCAGAGCTTACCAGAAAAATATTTACTTGTCTTTTAGTGACTTTGAAAATGAATTGGGCTTTGGAGACCATAAGCAACTATATAGAGAGCCTTGAGAAGTATGGAAATTTCAGAACACCTACCTATACAAATGCTTAGCCTATACTTGGATCAAGATGTGTGCAAACAGAACAAGGGAATAATGTGCTTCAGAGTTGTGTCCTCGCACCATATTTATTCAATCTCTATGCTGAGCAAATAATCAGAGAAGTTGGAATAAGTGAAGAAGAATGTGGCATCAGGTTTGGAGGAAGGCTTATGCACTGACAACCGGCAGTATGCAGATGACAAACATTGCTTGCTGAAAAGGAGGACTTGAAGCACTTGCTCATGACAATCAAGGATTGCAGTCTTCAGTATGGATTACATTGGATTATGACTCAATGTAAAAAGACCAAAATCCTCACGAGTGGACCATCACCTGGCACTATCTCCAACAATGTTCTGCTTCCATTCATTAGTATTTGACAATATTTCCATTCTATGTATATGATTTTCTGTGTTAAATTCTTCAGAAGTTGACAGCCTATTGGCTCTTCATCTTCTGTTCTTAATCTGGAAGCTCTGTTGAAATCTGTCCACTTTGGGTGACCATTCTGACATTTTAAAAACAATGATGCTACTTTCAGCATCACAGCAACACAAAAAACTAACAAAGTACAACAAAGTGCCAGACAAGTGGTGGTCGCTGCTCATATCAGATACTATTATGTTTGTTCACACCATAGGGGATCCCTAGGTCTTAACTGCCAAACCACTGGGAATCTTGACCCAACTACATTGACACAATACCTACCTATCGGAGTCAAGAGCACCTCAAATATGAGCCAAGAAAACAAAGACCATCAGCCTTGATTGAGGCTGAGGTCCATAAATGGTCAAGGAAGAGCATACAATTATCATTACTGTGAGAGCTACTGACATGGGTGCCCTCCATTTTAAATGAACATCTTGTCCTTAGCAAGCAAAGCCCAAACATTTTCAAAGAACATTGCTCAAAGAGCTGATATTTCCATGTTTTAAGCATGATGAAAGTCAATGAAGAAGCATTTAAGAAATAACGTGTCACTGGAGGTGAGGCAGTATTTACCAAAACATCCAGAGAGAAAGGTTCAACTTAAAAAGTGGCTTCTGAGAGTGTCTGTTTCTTGCTGTTGTTGTTCTGACCCATAGTGACCTTAAGCACAACAGAAAGAAACACTTCCCTGTCGCAAACCATCCTCACCACTGTTCCTACGGTTGAGCCCATTGTTGCAGCCATGGTGTCACTCCATCTCCTTGAGGGCCTTTCTCTTCTCCACTGCCCCTTCACTTTACCAGACACGATTCCTTTTCCAGGAACTAGTTTCTCCTGACAACATGTCAAAAGTACGTTAAGACCAAGTCTCACCCAACTTACCTCTAAGGAGCACTCTGGCCATACTTCTTCCAAGACAGATCAGTTTGTCCTTTTAGCAGTTTGTGGTACTTTCAATATTCTTCTCCAGCACCACAATTCAAATGCATCAATTCTTCTTTGGTCTTCTTTATTCAATGTCCTACATAAATCTGAAAATAGCATGGCTTAGGTCAGGTGAACCTCAGGCCTCAAAGTACAATCCTTGTGTTGCAGTACTCTGAAGTGGTCTTATGCAGCAGATAAATCAAATGCAACCTGTCATTTGATCTTTTGACTTCGGTTTCCATGAGCATTGATTGTAAATTCAAGCATGACTAAATCTTTGGCAACTTCCACCTTTTCTCTGTTTATCATGATGTTACCTATTGATTGTTCCAGTTGCAAGAGCTTCTGGTCTTCACCACATGGAGTCCTAATCCATAATGAAGCCTGCAATCCTTGATCTTCATCAGCAAGTGTTTCGGGTTCTCCTGAATTTCAGCAGTTGTGTCATCAGCATATTTCAGATGGTTGATTAATAAACCTTCTTCCAACCCTGATGCCAAATTCTTCTTCATATAATCCAGGTTCTCTGATGATTTGCTCAGCATACAGATTGGAAAAATATGGTGAGAGGATGCAACCCTTTGCACACCTTTCCTGATTCTAAACCCTGCAGTTTTCCCTTGTTTGATTTGCACAACTCCCTTTGATCCAGGTACAAGTTCCTCACCTCATGAATACAATGACGTGTTCTGGAATGCCCATTCTTTTCAAGGTTATCCATAGTTTTCTATAATCCAAACAGTAGAATCCCTTGGCATGGTCAAGAACGCACAAATGAACAGCTGTCAGGTATTCTCTGCTTTGAGTCAAGATCCATCTGTGTTAGATAGGGTTCTCTAGAGAGATAAAACCAAATTGCTGATAATTTAATATATTTATTTATAAAGATAATTAGATATATAACAAGAAAT
>NW_022103903.1:18881035-18923837 GCF_000313985.2 Echinops telfairi | reverse complement strand
TTTTCAAAGGGGGAGTAGTTGTCTGCAGAGGATGGCAAAACTATCTCACCATCTGACATCAGCAATGATCTCCTTTGTTCCATGTTCTCTTCTGAATCCAGCCTGAATTTCTGGCAGCCCCCTGCCAATGTACTGCTACCTCTGTTGCTGGATAATCTTCAGAAAAAAATACTGGCATGTGATATCAGTGATACTGTTCTATAATTTGAGCATTCGGTGGGGTCACCTTTCTTTGGAATGGGTACAAAGATAGATCACTTCAAATCAGTTGGCCAGGTAACGATCTTCCAAATTTCCTGGCATAGACGAATGAGTGCTTCCAGTGCTTCATCTGCTTGTTATAATATTCCAATTGGTAGTTCACCAATTCTTGGAGTCTTGTTTTAGGCTAATGTTTTCAGTACAATTTGGATTTCGTCCTTCATCACCATTAGTTCTTGCTTTTATGCTATGTCCTGTAATTGGTGGAATGACCACTAGTTCTTTTTGGTGCAGTGATTCTGTGTATTCGTTTTATCTTTTTTTTCCGCTTCCTGCATCATTCAATATTTTGCCCTTGGATCTATCTCTAAATATTGCAACCCAGTGCTTGAGTTTTTTTTCTTTAGTTCTTTCAGATAAAGTTATGCTGAGCATGTTCTTCCCTCTGGGTTTTCTAGTTATAGGTTTTTGCATATTTTATTATAATATTAGACTTTGACTTCTCAAGCTACCCTTTAAACTTTTCTATTCAGCTCTTTGACATCATCATTTCTGCCATTTGCTTTAGTTACTCTACAATTAAGAGCACGTTTGGGTCTCTTCTGATATCCACCTTGATCTTTTATTTTTTTCCTGTCTTCTTCATGACCTTTGTGCTTTCCTCATGAATCGTGTTCTTGATGTCCTCATTAGGTCTTCTGTCCTTAGTTTCCTGCAGCAAAACTGTTTTTAAGATGTCCTTGAAATTCAGGTGGAATAGACACAAGGGCATATGCTGGCTTCCATGAACTTGCTTTTCTTCAGCTATATCTTGACCTTACATAGGAGCTATTGGTGGTCTGGTCCACAGTCAGCCTGGTTTCATCTGATATTGAGCTGATATCGACCTTCTTCACAGTGTTTTCCCACAGATAGAGTCCATCTGATTTCTATGTATTTCATCTGGAGAAATCCACGTGTATATAATCGCCATTTGTGCTGTTGAAGAAAGGTATTTGCTATCAACAAGCAGTTGGTTTTACAAAATGCTATTCTGTGATATTCCAACTACTGTTCCTTCCTAGACCAGCTCCTCCTGGGCCATTTAAGTTCAACACAAAGTTATCAGCTCAGAAAATTAGGGTGACTACTTTTGGGCAACTTTAAGAGGTAACTCTTGACAGATATTCTCTAAGAACAGGAAAGGATCACCAGGATTTACTATGAAGAATGTTTAAAAAAAATTTTTATTTGAAAACTACATTGGTGAGTGTGTTAGTCTGGGTACTTTAGAGAAACAAATCCACAGAAACTCATGTATAAGAGAGAGTTTTATATAAAGGTTAAGCAGGTGATATAGTTTATTATGCCAGCCTGGCCAATAAATACAAGTAGGATTAACTGAAGGGCGGAGAGATAATGGCTCAGTGAGCCTCACCATTCTTGTTTCTTGCTCTTTGACCATCGGACCAGTGTGCGGCTGCTTTACTCATTCTTTGCCTCAATTTATAGGCTACACTACCTGTGGGACGCCTAGCCTGTGGACTGTGTCTCTGTAAGTTGAGGTCCCTTTAAGGCATCTCTGGAGCTGGGGACTGGCAGTTGGGACTGGTGGTTAGTTGACAGTTGGTGATCTGCCTTGTGATTGGTTGCTGTGCTGAGATAGCCTCACTCTATAAATAGAGGGAGATCTGGCAGCAGAGAGATAAGGACTGCTAGTCTCTCACAACTCTGAGCCATTTGTAGTGCTTATAATTTAACTGTTCATTTCTTATATTTATCTGTATATAATTTAACAGTTTATTTCTTGTTATATATCTAATTATCTTTATAAATAAATATATTTAATTATCAGAAATTTGGTTTTATCTCTCTAGAGAACCCTGTCTAACACAGCGTGCATCAAGAAAACATCCCAACCCAGTGCTGCCCAAGCCCACAAGTCCAACATTAACCCATTAACCAATATGTCCGACACCAGTCCACAAAGTCCTTCTCCATCTCACAAAATAGACCCAATGAAGCCAACTGCAGGAGGAAAGCCAAGTCAGTGAATGCGTAAACATCTCAGCGCTGGCAGGGGTCTCCACACGGCTGCTCCAGCACCCAGGGCTGCATCAGGGTAGATCCATGTGGCTTCTCATTGGGGATGTCTTGCAAGAAGTGAGCTTTGCCAGCTGAAGCAGGGAACTGCTAAGTCAGCTGCACCCTCGTCTGATCATCACAAAGCAAGAGACCCTAGAACTAGAAAGGCGAGGCTCACCAAGCCATTTCACTCTCCGCCCTTCAATTAACCCCACATGTGTTTATTGGCTAGGCTGGCACAATAATCTAACTACCTCAGTGAGAAAATGGACAGGAGAGTTACATCAACAATTCACTTACCAGGGTAGCAAGGGCTTTCTTTCCTAAGAGAAGAAAAATTTAAAAAAACCCTGAAAAATACAGATATTTTCTGGGGAAAATTTTAAAAATGGATACACTGCCTGCAGAAGCGTACAGACCTAGATGAAGGAAATGCCAAGGAACAATGTTGGTGTAAAGTGCCATCAAGTCAGTGCAGACTCACAGAGACCCTATGCACAACAGAATGAATCATAGCCCAGCACTCCACCCTCCTCCCAATCATTTGTATTTTTGAGCTCATCTTTGCAGCCACGGTGTCAATCCACCTTCCCAAGGCCCTTCCTTCTTTTGTGCTGCCCCTCTGCTTCACCAAGCATGATGTCCTTTTCTTGCAACTGGTATCTCCTGACAACCTGTCCAAAGTACCCGGGTCAGTCTTATCGGCCTTGCCTTTATATCCAGCATTCTGGCTGTACATATTCTATGATAGATTTGTTTGTTCTTTTGGATTGTGGTACTTTCAATATTCTTCTCCAGCACCATAATTAAAAGGTATCTACTCTTCTGTGGTCTTCCTCATTCAGTGTTCAACTTTCACATTAGAAAGACCAGGGCTTGGGACAAGCACACTTTAATTCTCAAAACAACATCCTTGCTTCTCAACACTTCACTTGATCTTAGCCAAAAGGCCAAGAAACGATTGCTTTTCAACACTTCAAAGAGATTTACCCAATATACAGCAGATCTTCCCAATGCAATGCATCATTTGGTCTCTTGACTGCTGCTTTCATGAATATTGATTGTGGATCCAAGCAAGGTGGAAAACCTGGCAACTTCAATCTTTTCCCCATTGATCATGGTGTTACCTCTGGGTCCAGTTGTGAGAATTTTAGTTTGCTTTACATCCATGTTTAAGGTTGCAATCCTTGAACTTCATCAGCAGTTGCTTCAGGCTCTCCTTGTTTGAGCAAGCAATAGCTTTATATTTTCATATACATAGCTTTAAGAGGTTTCTATGATTTTATAGTAATACTTTTGACACTCCCTTGAACAGAAAAAGACAGTAATCGAAGGGAATGACATTTTAAAAAACATTTTATAAGGAAATGTTGACTAAGAAATCAAAGTAGAAATGATCATTCTTATAATTGATCTCACATTAATATTTACCTATGGATATAAGTTGTTTCTAATGTTCATCTTCCATCCTTCATTTTACTTATGTTTCATTTCTTCAAATGAGCACTTCTAAGTAATTAGCTTTCATTATCATGTATTTGGCTTACTAGTAAATATATTGACATAATGTTTGGAATTATGAAGTCTAACAAAACTCACGGTTGTTTCTGACTCATAGCAAGGACCAAGTAGAACTGCCACTTTGTGTTTATGATGCTGTAAACTTTTTTTTTTAATCATTATATTGGGGGCTCGAGCAATTCTTATCAAAATCCATACATACATCCATGTGGCAAACACATTTGTACATTTGTTGCCATCATCATTCTCAAAACATTTGCTTTCTACTTGAGCACTTATAACAGCTCCTTATTTGCTCCCTCCCTCCCTCCTCCCCACTCCCTCATGAACCCTTGATAATTTATAAATTATTATTCTTTTGTCACATCTTACACTGTCTGATGTCTCCCTTCACCCACTTTTCTGTTGTCCATCCCCCAGGGAGGAGGCTATATGCAGATCCTTGTAATCAGTACTCCCTTTTTACCCCACTTTCCTCCACCCTCCCAGTATCACTGGTCCTGAAAGGGTCATCTCTCCTGGATTCCCTGTGTTTCCAGTTCCTATCTGTACCAATGTACACCCTCTGGTCTAGCCAGATTTGTAAGGTAGAATTAGGATCATGATAGTGGGGGGAGGAAGCATTTACAAAGTAGAGGAAAGTTGTATGTTTCATCGTTGCTACCCTGCAACCTGATTGGCTCATCTCCTCCCCGTGACCCTTCAGTAAGGGGGTTGGTCTCCACTCTGCACTCATGCTCATTTACAATGATATGCTTTTTTTTCCCTTTGATATCTGATACCTGGTCCCTTCCACACCTCATGATCGCACAGGCTGGTGTGCTTCTTCCATGTGGGCTTTGTTGCTTCTGAGCTAGATGGATGCTTGTTTATCTTCAAGCCTTTAAGACCACAGACGATGCTGTAAACTTTTATGGGTTTGTTTTTCACCTTTTTTTTGTGACTTAGAAGGGAGGGATACATTTCAGAGCACTGTTTTTATATTAAACACTTTAAATAACTGATCAAATCTCCAAATACACAGGCTCCCAAACTTTATGAGACCAGAAAGCCTCATCTCTCTCCTGCGGAGCAGTTTGTGGTTCGAATTGTGGCCCTTGAAGTTAGCAGCCTTATGTGTAACTCACTACACCAGGGTTCCTTGTCTAGAAGACAATTAAAAAAAACAAATCATTTTTATTAATCTCACAGCTGGTGTTAATTTTAAATCACTCAACGAGAGAGAATGCTAATTCCACTTCCATCTGTTTCGACAGGAGCTCCACTACAAATAATTAATCATGTACATCAGGAATGAAGTATCACCTACACCACCAGATAGAATTTATTTCTATACCAGCCTCACCGCTTCAACCACACACAGCCTGGCAGGAAGCCTGCCATTTCCATTATGCCTTTCCCCGCCTTTTCAGGACATTCTGTAGGCACACTGATGTCTGCAACTTAAGTGAAGCACCACCTAATTTGGAAGAAAATATGCCTTTCAATAAAATTTAACAACTATTTGCTGCCAAAACACTTTCTTAGTAGGTCCAGAAGATAAAGAACAAACGCTTTTTGTTGTTATTGGCATAGTCACTGAAAATCCTCTTAATCGTAAACGCCTCACCCCAAACCAGTCAGTCCTGACTCAAGGCAATCGCATGTGTGTCATAGTAAACCTGTGCAGGGTTTGAAAGACTGACTTTTCAGAAGTAGGTCATCAGGCCTTTTCTCCAAGTTGCTTCTGGGTGGGCCTTCAACATTTAGGTTAATAGGTGAACATATTAACCATTGGACCATGAATCACTATATATTCATAAAAACAAAACAAAGAATAAGGAGAATTCTGAAATAGAGATCTAGATAAAATCCAAAGATTATTGGCCTAGAATTAGCTAGTGATAGCTGCTTCAAATCTGATTAGAGAAGTTAGTGAGAGATATAAAACAAAACCAAGTCTATTACCTGTGAGTTCCTCTCCACTCAGTAACATTGTACGACAGAGTAGAACTGCCCCGTAGGGTTTCCCAGGCTGTAATCTTTGCACACAAATCTTCCCAACTGGCCAACAGGTAACATCATGATAAACGGAGAAAAGATTGAAGTTGTGGATGGATTTAATCATGTTTGGATTCACAATCAATGCTCATGGAAACAGCAGTCAAGAGATTGCTGCACAAGACTTCTTTAGAGTGTTGAAAAGCAAGGCTATTACTTTGAGGACTGAGGTGAGCCTGGCCCAAGCCATGAGATTTTCAGTAGCCTCGTAAGCTTGTAAAACTTGGATATCGAATAAGGAAGCTCAGAGAAGAATCAATGCATTTGAACTATGGTGCTGGCAAAGAATAATGAGAGTACCGTGGTCTGCCAAAGGGCAAGCAGAGCTGTCTCGGAAGAAGTACAACCAGAATGCTCCGTAGAGGCAAGGATAAAGAGGTTGTGTCTCACTTTGGCTATGCTATCCTGAGAGACCAGTCTCTGAAGAAGGACATCATAGTGGACAGCAAAAATGAGAAAGGCCCACGTCGGCGAGATGGATTGACAGTGTGTACAGTGGTGGGCTCAAACATAAGAACAATTTGAGGATGGTGCAGGACCAGGAAGTCTTTTGTTCTATTGTAATATAGGGTTGCTATGAGTCAGCGCCAACTCGACCGCATCTACCAATAACCACCTTGCATGAGCACACTGCCACATCTTTCTCCCACAGCAGCCAAGTAGTTTAACCACGGTTCCAAATAAGCCAAACTCATTGCCCTTGAGTCAATGCCGACTCATAGTGTCCCTATAGGGCAGGGTAGGACTCCCCCTGTGAGTTTCTGAGACTCTCTTTAAGGCTTTCTCCTACAGAGCAGCTGGTGATTTTGAATGCTGACCTTGTGGTCAGCAGCGATATGCTCAGCTACTACATAACCAAGGCTCCTTACTGTTCTATCAGGTGTACTATTATGTATCAACAACAAATAAAATCCAATATCCTTCATTGTTTTATAGCCATCCACCACCCACTGAATGCACATTCACTGAATATTTGTAGATGCTGATCAAAATTCCCACTGTGGTCTACCTCCAGGAGCCCAGACTCGGAGCAGGAAATATACAACGAAGCAACAGTTATTAAATAACAAAACAGAAATAAATATGGACAGCAATAAAGCTACTTGGGTGTCTTGGAGACTAAAATTGCAGCTCTGGAAAATGAATTAAAACTGCTAGAATCAGACCATAGTGACAAACACCTGTGAGAGCAGATGATATAAGGAAAATTGCACAAGCCAAAGAGCAGTGTCCAAGACCGACCTGAGTGCACACATCAGTGAGCAAACAATAGACCTATAATTAATACCATCTTGCCATCAACAGGTTTTACTGCATTGTGAAATGAAAGCCACTACGGTCAAGTTGATTCCGACTCATTGCCATCCTAGAGGGCAGAGTAGAACTGCTCCCTGGGGATGCTGACACTGCACATCTACCAGAGTAGCTAGCCTCCTTTTCCTCCTGCAGAGCAGCTGGGGAGTGTGAACCTCCACACCTAACCCACCACATTAGATTTAGAAGAGGGCATGGCACCAGGGATATCATCGCTGAGGCCAAATGGATCTTGGCTGAAAGCGGACGATATACGGAAGATATTACTTGTGTTTTATAGACTATGCAAAGGCAATCAACTGTATGTGTCATTAACAAATTGTGGATAACATTGAGATGAATGGGAATTCCAGAACACTGAAGTGTGCTCATGTGGAACCTGTGCATAGATCAAGAGGCAGTGGGTCAAACAGAACGAGGCGACACTACATGGTTTAAATCAAGAAAGTTGTGCTTAAGGTTTGTATCCTTTCACTTCCTTATTTAATCTGCTTACTAAACAAAGTATCCTAGATTGGCTTTTCATTTGATTAACAGATGATATAACCTTGCTTGCTGAAAGCAAGGAGCATTGGAATAACTTACTGGTGAAGATATAAGAATACAGATTTTGGTATGGATTACAGTTCACTATAAAGAAAATAAAAATCAACAAAAAAATACTCAAGGAAGCAACATTTAAGAAGTCAAATGACATATCTCATTGGGCAAATCTGCTGCACAAATCCTCTTTGACCTGTTAAAGAGCAAAGATTGACCTTTGGGGATTAATGTGTGTCTCACCCAAACCATGACATTTTAAAAAACGTAGTATGTATGTTAAAGTTGGGCAACAAATAAGGAAGATCACAGAAGAATCGATGCTGTTAAATTACAGTGTCGGCCAACAGAAAAGTGGGTGAGGGGAGACGTCGGACAGGGCAAGATATGACAAAATAACAATTTATAAACTATCAAGGGCTCATGAGGGCGGGGGGAGCGGGGAGGGAGGGGAAAAATGAGGACCTAATGCCGGGGTTTAAGTGGAGAGGAATTGTTTTGAGAATGATGAGGGCAATGAATGTACAAATGTGTTTTACACAGTTGCTGTGTGTGTGGATTGTGATAAGAGTTGTATGAGCCCATAATAAAATGATATTAAAAAAATTACAGTGTCGGCAAAGAATATTGAATATTTTTTGGACTGTGAGAAGAACAAAGAAATCCGTCTCGGACTAAGTACAACCAGAAACTTCCTTAGAAGAGAGGATGCCGAGCCTTGGCCTCATGCACTTTGGACGCATTATCTGGAGAGACCATTTCCCGGGAAAGGATATCATGCTTGGTAAAGAAGAGGGGCAGCAAAGAAGAGGAAGGCTGTCAAGGTGAAGTGACACAGTGGCTGCAACAATGCGCTCAAGCACAACCACCCTTGGGAGGATGGTGCACCCTCAGGCAGGGTTTCTTGTGGTGTAGGTAGGGTCGATATGAGCTGAAACTGACTCAAGGGCACCTACAACAACAACTCCATTGTGAATCATCGAATACTAAGTGCTATGTTAACGACATAAAAGGGCTTTGGTATGATAATATGAAACTACCTTTAAGTGAACTCTTTGCGAGTCTTTTGACCTTCTTTAAAATAATTGCATCATTAAAAAGCAAATGACAATTATAAGTCAGGAGAAAGATGCAGGTGGAGAAATGCTGCACTGATCCTAACTCAACCTACACAAACAAGAGTTTATAGCTGCCAGTGCCTGGCTGAGACAGGTTAGACCAGTAGATCAGGCTGGAGAAGTCTTAAAATGAATCAACTATCTAATTTAGGACTAAAATGAACTGTGGAGAAGAATAATATACTATGGACCATCTTGATTTAAATTGTCATTTTCATAGCTATGACCTTGAATTCACTCTAAAAATTGTCAGGTTGACAGTATTATTATTGTGGAATCCAGAAAGTCACCTGGGGCATCATTATGATTAGAGATTATATTTTCTAATTCAAGTGTGTTAGGCTGATTTGAGTAGAGAAACAAATCCAGTAACACAATTATATGACAGGCTAAACTCCACCCCTTCACTCTCAATAACATCAAGTTGACATGAGATTATGTATCTACCACAGTGTTTATAAAAAAATTTTTATTGTTTAGTACCCTCCCATTGGATGCTAGACAATTCATTTACTTATTTTCCTCATTGAACATAGAGCTTTCCATTCTTTTTTTTATTTTTATTGAGGGCTCATACAATTCTTATCACAGTCCATACATACATCCATTGAGTCAAGCACATATGCACATTTGTTGTCCTCATCAATCTCAAAACATTTGCCCTCTACTTTAGCCCTTGATATCGTTTGCTCATTCCCCCCTCCCTGCCCCCCTCCCTCATGAACCCTTCATAATTCATAAATTATTATAGTTTTGTCATAAATTACACTGTCTGACGTCTCCCTCTGCCCTCTTCTCTGCTGTCCATCCCCCAAGGAGGAGGCTATACGTAGATTCTTGTAATTGGTTCCCCCCTTCTACCCCACATTCCCTTCACCCTCCAGGCCTCGCCCCTCTCACCACTGGTCCTGAAGGAGTCATCTATCCTGAATTCCCTGTGTTTTATGTTTCTAACTGTGCCAATGTACATCCTCTGGTCTAGCCAGATTTGCAAGGCAGAATTGGGATCATGTTATTGCGGGGGAGGAAGCATTTAAGCACTAGAGGAAAGTTATATGTTTCGTTGTTGCTACCCTGCACCCTGATTAGCTCATCTCCTCCCCAAAACCCCTCAGCAGAGGGGTGTTCAGTTGCCCACCGATGGACTCCGAGTCTCCACTCTGCACTCACCTACCTTTACAATGACATAATTTCTTGTTCCTTGATTCTTGACACCTGATCCCTTTGTCAGCTCATGGTCACACATGCTGGTGTGCTTCTTCCATGTGGGCTTTGTTGCTTCTGAGCTAGTTGGCTGCTTGTTTATCTTCAAGCCTTTAAGACCCCAGATGCTATATCTTTTGATAGCCAGGCACCATCAGCTTTCTTCACCACCTTTCCTTATGCACACCTTTGTCTTCAGTGATCGTATCAGGAAGGTGGGCACCCATTGATCTGATTTTTAGTTCTTTGGTGTCTGATAACTGGTCCCTTCTGCACTTCGTGGTCAGACAGGCTGGTGTGCTTCTTCCATGTGGACTTTGATGCTACTCAGCTGGGAGGCCACTTGTTTATCTTCAATCCTTTAAGACTCCAGACACTATATCTTATGGAAGCGGGGCACCATCGGCTTTCTTCACCACCTTTGCTTATGTTCACATTTTTCTTCAGCAATCATTTATCTTCAAGCCTTTAAGACCCTAGATGCTATATCTTTTGATAGCTCTCTTCACCACATTTGCTTATGCACATGTTTGTCTTCATGATTGTGTCAGTAGAGCGGGCACCCACTGATATGATTTTAAGTTCTTTGATGTCTGATAACTGATCCTGTCTACACCTCGTGGTCAGACAGGCTGGTGTGCTTCTTCCATATGGGTTTGATGCTTCTCAGCTAGATGGCCACTTGTTTGTCTTCAAGCCTTTAAGACTCCAGACGCTATATCTTATGGAAGCGGGGCACCATCGGCTTTCTTCACCACCTTTGCTTATGTTCACATTTTTCTTCAGCAATCATTTCGGGAAGGTGTGCATCCTGGAATGCCAATTTAAAAGAACAATGTGGTCTTGCAATGAGTAAGTACTTGAGTGGAGTCCCAATGTCCATCTGCTGCTTTAATACTAAACCTATAAATATATGCACGTACATCTGTTTCCCCACACTCTTATATAAATATATTTACATATGTACATTCCAGTCTTAAAACCTCGATATATACCCTTTGTTACCTAGTTCTTTCCTCTATTTCCCTTTACTTTCCTCTTGTCCCACTATCACCGTCAGTCTTCATTTGGGTTTCAGTGATTTCTCTCGGCTACATTGCCCTTGCTGTATCCCTACCAGGCCTCTCACACCCTCCTTGCCACTGTTTTTGGATCACTTGTTGCTCCCCTCTCCCTGGGTTGGTCAGCACCACCTCCTTACCCCTGCCTCCCCCTCTCCCGTGTCCCTGCAGGACCGTTGGTCATATAATTACCCACCTGGAGTAGGAGCTAAGATCATAAATTTTAGTCAGCTTATCTGAGTTCAAATACCAGTTCTGCCACTTACTGGTTTTATGATCAAGGATAAGTTATTTAACTTCCTTTTCCCTTAGTTTCTTCATCTGTAAAATGGGGATCCTACTATTAGGACACTAATAAAATGGTTGGTTTGGGGTTTAAATAAGTTTACCTTTCTAAGACATTTGGAGTTGTGCTGGACAAATTGGGAGGGCTTACACGAGTGATTGTTAAACAAAAAATATCCGATGATATTCTATAGTTATAGTAATATTGACTTAATGTTTTTTCTATTATTTTTTGCCACAGCAATTCTATAATACTCAGTCCTCAAAATAATACTATTAGGGACAAATTCTTGGTCCCGTTGTTTTCTCCTCCAAATGGTTCATCCAGTCTATCTTATCTAGATAGATCTGTAGAGATAATAATATGCATAAAAAAGCAAGCCATAGCAAGATATGCGATCAGTGAGAGCACAGCGATGGCAACAAAAAAGGAAACCAATTACCCATAGAAGAATAAGAAAAATATTTTAAGCAGAAAAAAACCCCCTGTAAATAGATCAAGGTCTGATTTTTGATCTCTAAGCGTGTCCTTCAGTAAGGATTGATGGGGGACCATGCTCTGGCCCCCAAGTCTGTCCTTTGTACTCCCTCGGGGGCTCTCTGCTCTGCTCCCACAGTTGCTTTGCCGCACGCTTTTTGTGGTTTGCCTCGGTGTCTCAGGGTCAGTCTGGGCCAATCCCGACACTGAGTCTCCAGTGTTGTCCCCCTTAGAGCTCGGGGCCATCAAGGGATGGCGTGTCTCGTGGTGGGATCAGCCATATTGTCCACTCTGTCCACTGGCTGTTCAGAGCTGGGATGTGGTCCTCCAGGCCTGGTGGGTCAGGATGTGCTCCACTCTCTCTTCCTCCCCCTAAGTGCTCCCAATTGCTCTGATCAGACATGCCTCTCTCCCCTAACTGCAGCTTCATTGCCGGCCTCTCAAGTAGCTTCTTCTGGGGGGAGGGACTGTTGTCCACGTAGCTGGCACGGGAGCCAAGCCCTCAGGCCCCTCCACTGGCTCTCCACTCCTTGCCAAGCTCCATTCGTCTGGCACTGGCTTTGAATCTGGTCCCTCTTTCCCTGTGGGGACTCAAACAATACCCTTCCCCTTCCCTTGGGTGGTCAGTGCCCTATTCCCCTGTCATTTATCCCTCCCCCCCCTTTCCAGCTTCCTCCCCCCACCTCCTTTGTGGTTGGCTACCCTATGTGCCCCTGGATTTGGTCTGGAACCTGCCATACTACCTGGACCTTACCCCAGAGAGTTTATATACAGTAGCTTGAGCCCTACATTCTTTATGATTCTGTGTGAAGATACATTTCTCTGAATTTCGCTTGGATAAATACCTAAAGTGAGATGACTGGTTTGTATGGTAGTGGTATATTTAAATATTGAAAGAGCAGCAAAATAATGTCCTAATGTATAATTTTCATCCCCATGAGCACCGTGTAAGAATTAACATAAGGTTTGCATATGCATAAAATTTTAACATTGCAGCGACTTTAGTGTCTGTGTCGTGATATCTCATTGAGGTTTTGTCTTGTGTTTCCCAGATGACTACTGATGTTGAGTAACTTTTTCTCCATATTTATTGGCTGTTTGTTCATATTATTTTATGAAGTGTCTCTAAGTGTTTTTCTCATTTTTATGAGAAAGTAAGATTTTTCATATTTTCTATACAAGTTTTTTCAGATTTATGTATTATGGATGTTTACTGCCTTGTCAACAGGAAGAAGAAAGCAGAGAGAGAGGAAGTTCCCAGAATCCTCATGCGAAGGCCACACTCCCAAGGAGACATCATCAGACTGTGATCTGATTGACAGGCTAGACTGCACCCCTACACCTTATTAATCAAGTAGACAGGAAATTATGTAACTACCACGGTGTTGGTGAAGTGTATTGAACGTACCACTGGCCAGGAATATAAGGAAATCTGTCTTGGCAGAAGTATATTCAAAATGTTCTTAGAAGCAAGGCTTTATCTCATCTATTTTGGTCATGTTATCAGGATGTACCAGTCCCTGGAAAAGGACATGTGTTAGTTCGAGTAAACTAGAGAAACAAATTCATTGATACTCACATATGTGTAAGGCAGAACTTTATATCAAAGAGCAATTGAATATTAAGAAACATCCCAGCCCAGTCCAGATCAAGTCCATAAGTCTGATATTAGTCCATATGTTGGTTACTAGTCCAGAAATTCTTTTCTGGACTCACGCAACAAATGCAATGATGCCGAATGCAGGAAGATCACAGGCCAGTGGGTGGAAAGTTTTATAATTCCAGTGGCAGTGGAAGCATCTCAGTGCTGGCATGGGTCTCCAAGTGGCTCCTCTAGCTCCAGGGATCTGGCTCCATCAGTGTGTCTTCATGTGGCTTGTCAACAGTAATAAGAAGCAGAGGTGTGTCCCCCTTCCAGGGAGGAAGACAGGAGTTCCCACAATCCTCTGGAGATGGCCATGCTCACACAGAGACCTCATTGGCTATGACCTGATTGACAGGCTAGACTCCACCCCTTCACTCAAGTTGACAGGAGATTATATAACTGCCACAGGCATCTTGGATCAGTGAAAAAAGAACAAGTTTCTTCGTCTGATGGACTGGTAGAGTAGCTGCAACTTTGGGCTCAAATATAGTAACAGTTGTGACAATGGCACAGGATTAGGCACTGTGATGTTCTGTTGTACAGAGGGTCACTTTCAATTGGACTGAACTTGACAGCATCTAACAACACATTTAGGAATGTTGTATCTTTTTGGTGAATTAACATTAATGACATTAATTTTGGTGACCTGATAACAGTTACACTAATCAGTTTATAATATTGCTCTTTATCCCCAGTAATTTTCTGTGCTCTGAAATCTACTTTGGTATCCATGTAGCCACTACAAACTTTTTAATTTATGCTTGCATGATAATTTTAAAATCTTGCTTATCTATAATTTTTTAAATGACCCAGGTGGCAGAGGGGGTTAAGCATTGAGCTGTTAGCCAGAGTTCGACTCCACTAGCAACCCCAGGGGAGAAGTATGAAACCCCTTACTTCTGTAAAGATTTACAGCCTTGAAAACTTTAGGGAACAGTTCTACTCTGTCCTGTAGGATGGCTATGAGTTGGAATCTACTGTAGTTAATTATAATGTTTGAAACAAGTTACTTCTAGATGTCATATAATTGAGTTATGCAAGACTTTTTAAAAAAATAAATCTTTTTATTGGAGGCTCTTACATATAACAATCCATACATCTGTTATATCAAGTGTACATATACAATTGTTGGCATCAACGATTTCTAAACATTATCTTTCTTCTTGAGCCCTTTGATATCAGTTCCTCTTTTCCCCCCTGTGCCACCCCATGAACCCCTAATATATATATCATGTATCATTATTATTTATACATATCTTACACCTCCCATTCTATCCCTTCCCCTATTATTCTGATGTTCGGCCCCCTTGAGGGGTTTATTCTGTCATTGCTATCCATTCCCCCTTCCCTCCCTGCCTTCCCCTTTCCTTCCCTTCCCCTCCTGGAATCCTTACTCCTATTACTGATTCTGTGGGGGGTTGTCTTTTCTGAATTCTGTATATTGAAAGCTCTCATCTGTGCCACCGTATGTACACTGGTCTAGTGGGATTTTCGAAGTAGGACTGAGATTATTATAGTTGGGGGGAGAAAGGATTAAAGAACCAGAGGAGTGTTGTGTGCTTTGTCAGAGCTAAACTGCTCCCTGAATGCTTTTTCTCTTCCATGCAACCCCTCTGCACAGGAACGTCCAATTATCCATGGATGGGCTCTGGATCTCCACCTTGACCTCTCTCCATCACTTCAATGAGGATGTTAAATTTGGACTTCTGATGCTTGTTCCCGTGGACACCTCATGATCACACAGCCTGGTGTGCTTCTTCTATGTGGACTTTGTTGCTTCCCTGCTAGACGGCCACTTGTTTGCGTCAAGCTTTTAAGACCCCAGACGCTATATCTTTTAATAGCCAGGCACCATCAAATACAACCCTTTTTTGCCATCTAATCTTTTCATTGTTGTGTTTAGAATATTTATATTTAATGTAACTTATTTATTTGGGGGAGCCCTGGTGGCACAGTGGCTAAAAGTTTGGCTGTTGACTTGAAGGTAACTCTAGTTTGAACCTGCTAGTGACTACAGGAGATAGATGTTGCAGTCTGCTTCTATAAAGATTACAGCAGCTCTGCAGGGGGTCCGAATCAACACACCATGATGAATCTTTGTGGTGATGGCTGGCTTTAAGTGTGTAGTTTTACTGCTGTTTGTTTCCTCTACTTCTTGCTGTTCTTCCTTTTTTATTCCTTCTTTTGTAATACCTGAATATAATTTAGTATTCTATTTTGTCTGTTGTTTCCAGTGATATTTGTAAAACGTGTGTTTTTGTTATTTAGGGATTATAAGATACATATTTAAATTTTACTATTCATAATAAATATTTTGCCACTTCAAGAGTTTATGTGGAAACCGCCATAGTGGTCTCTTTATGTTCCTTCATTTAGTTTATAATTGTTTAATGGATTATTCTACAGACATTGAAAATTTCAAGACAATGTTTAAACCATCAACGTGTTTAAAGAATGCAAGATATATTGATGTTATCAGTGCAAGCGCCTTAGCCCCAAGGGGATAATTGACAATGCTTTTCTGTTTCTTTTGGTTTTTTAAATGTTTGTTTTTGTTGTTGCTGATCTTGTTGGTTCTGGATTTGTTTATTGTTTCTGTCATAATATGACTGCCAAAGTAAACCCAAGTCATTTTTAACTCAGGGACAAGCAGAGGGACTCTGGGTTCACATGTAGTTCTAGCCCTAATCCAAGGACAATTAGTTGTAATAACATGGCCCTGCTTGATACTCGCGTTCATGAAGAGATCACTAAATGTAAGGGTGCGACAGCAAGTGTGGTGAAGAAACCAGATGGTGCCTGGCAATCATTTGGAGTAGTGTGGTCTAAAGTCTTGTATTTAAACAAGCAGCCATCTATATGAGGTATCAACTAAATCCATATGGAAAACGCACACCAGCCTCTGTGATCCAAAGATGACAGTAACAAAATCCAAATATTATGAAAAAAATAAGTATCAGAGCTTAAATTGTGAACACCGAATTTTTAGATTTGGAAGCCCAAATCTATCTGTATAGTGTTTGGCTGGATTGGGCCTCCGGCAGATTCCTTCTAGTCACGGTGAGGGACTCAAACTGCTTTACTATCAGACAGAGATTATTGTAAAAGATTATGGTGAATCAAACCATGTTATGATACTTGGCCAGTTGACTTCTCTCTTGATCCAACCTGAATGTGCTCTATACTCAAATATTTCTTGATTGTTCCAAGAAAGACATTTCTTATCTGCCTTTTAAAATATTGTTGGGGTTTTTTTTCTTACTCTTTTTTTTAATCTTTATACTATTATTATTTTCTTTCTGTTTCGTTTTTTTAATTGTTTCTGTTAGGCCTCCAAGTTTAGGAAGCACAGGAGTGGATGCATACAGATAATAACTCATGTAATGCTTTATAGGGTAAGGTGGAGGGTAGTGGAGGGAGAATTGGGGAGTGATCAGCGAATGTGGGGATGGGAATAAGAGCATTACAGTTGATTGTGATGAATATACAACTCTTTTTCGAAGTGGTTTAACTATGGAGTGTATGATATGTGAATATATCAAGAAAACTACTAAAAAAATGAAACTTAACCTATGGTTATCATGGGTGAAGGAGGAAGAGAGTTTTTTTGGGGGCATTGAATTCATTTTAATGATGGTGGAACATTTTGGAGAGGGACAATAATGGTTGTACAACATGAAAGAGTATAATTAATGGCACTGAATTATACATATAGAAGTTGTTGAATTGGTGAATGTTTTGTTGTGCATATTTTTGACAAAATTGAAGAAAATCATATATAACAATGAGTATGGGGAAAAAGAAAATGTTCTAAAATTGATGTGGTAATGATCGTACGACTCTTGATATGATTGAATTATTGAATTGTGATATGTGGATGAAGTGCCAATAAAAATGTTTTTTAAAAGAATGCAAGATGTTAATTATCCTACTGTAATGTTTCCCTTTAGTTTGAAGAACTTCCGTTAGGAGTTATTTTTTAAAATATCCAGTGGCAATAAATGCAGTTGATTTTTGTATTCTGAAAATGTCTTCATAGTTACTTTTCAAGGTTATTTTTGCTGGATGTAGTAATCTGTGTTGACAGTTTTTTTGTGTCTTTGTTTAAAAGCATTTTTTAAAGTGGGCCATTGTGTTCTTGCCACCATGGTTTCTGATGAGAAATCTACTAACGTCATTAAAATTTGTATTGCTTCTCTGTGTAACGTGTTATTTTCTTAGGCTTTTTTCCTGATGACTTTCTGAGGTCTGTAAGCTTATGTCTTTCATCAAATTGCAGGATTTATTAGCCATTGTTTTCTTAACTACTTTTTATACATTGTATTCTTTTTCTTCTCCTTTGGGGAATCTGAGTACAAAACTATTAGACTTTTTTATGTTCTGGGGCTTCCAATTATTAAAAAGAAAAAAAATCCAACCTCACTTTTGTTATTCAAGTTGAGTAATTTCTATTAATCTACCTTGAAGTTCATGGAATCTTTATTCTGTCATTTCCATTCTGCCCCCAACCCATTCACAAAGGTTTTATTGCAGTTAGTCTATTTTTCGGTTCTAGAATTTTTATTCACATCTTTATTAAATTTTCCAATTTTACCACATGACTTTCTATCTTTCCATTTATTTAAAATGTCTACACTTACATTAAGCATTTTAATAATAGTTGCTTTAAAATCTTTTCAGCTTTTAAACAGTAACTCAGATTACTTTGGGGTTGGCACCGGTTGCTTTCCTTTCCCACAAGTTGGTTTCCTGGTTTTCATATACTTAGTAATTTTGGATTATGTCCTGGATATTTTGAATATTACACTTGATATTCTGCATGCTGTTTAAATTCAATGGCAAATGATAATTCCATTTAAAAAAATCCAAACAACTTTCTGGGATTCATAATTATGAATTATGTTCACTATGAATTGAACACTTGTTTTCAACACTTTTGCAGACTTATTCATACCTATTCCATGTGTGCTGAACCCAGTCTTTGACTTGGGTTATAGCTCACTCTGTAGTTCAGTTCTCAAACAATCTGTTTCCTGCTCAGGCTCAGATTCATGCATTTGGCACTTGAAGAATCTACAATTAATAAACAACTTTATGAGATTGTTTCAGCAACCTGCTCCCTTTCCAATGCCTCCAATCCTTCCCCAGGGCTTCCTTTTTGGGTGATCTGGCCAGAAGGCTAGGACTGTGTACATCTCACACAGGCTTTCTCATGATTATATCCACATCTCAGACCAAGTGGTGGGAAGGCCTAGAAATCTAAAGGGATTCACCACACCTTCATGGGACCACAGTCCCTCCGAGTATAGAGACGTTTTCCTCTCATCAGTACACTAGCATGTAGAGTTCACCTACTGCCACTGCTATTCCGCTGCTGACACCCTGTGATCACTTAGGCAGGGTAGAAAACAGAGTGAGAAACCCCCCTGAGAATTTTGTTCATGTTTTTAGATCATTAAGTGACTCCCTTCCCACTCTTTGAGCCAGAGTTAGAGAACTGCTCCAGAAACTGGGACTGTTACGACACCTACGTTTTCCGTGGTCTTAGAAGGCCAAGGCGATAATTGACAAAAAAAAACAAACCAAAAAACTGATAAACTAACTGCTGTTTGGTGGTACTTTCTGGGCCTCTTCAATTGACTTTTCAGAATCTTCAAACTCCCTTGTATATGCGCTGCAGTTTGAGAAACACTGCTCTAAGATTTTGACATATACCCCGAAATAAGTATTGCTACAATCAGTCGATTAAAAGCTGTTTGCAGGTTCTGGTTCTGGGTGAACTGGAGCAACAGCACTCTACCCTGTATCTCCCACTGAAGTCACTCTAAACGTTGGACAGAATGTATGAAGCAGTGTTTGGAGAAACATTCTATTCTCTTTGAATTCCATTTTCATCAATTTTTTGAAGCTTTTCGTATAATCACCACAGAATATTTTGACCAAAATTTGAGAAATGATGGTGGTCACAAGCTGGATTCCCAGTCTGCATTCCTAAGACAGATATATTTTGTGCTATTACTTTACTGAGTAGTGCCATGATGGACAAGGAGAGTGAGGCAGTTAGGATAAAGGCACTAGGAGGAGGCGCTTCTGAGTTAACTGTTATTTTTAGGTTTCAATGAGTTGGTACCAACTCATAATGATCCCAGTTCCAACAGAACACACCACATACTACACCATACTCAAAATATTTGATATGTTTGAACTGATTGCTGTGGCCACTGGGTCAATCCATCTAATTGAAGGTCTTCCTCATGTAGTGACTCTATACTCACACAATGTACTTATCCAGGGACTGGTTCCTCCGGACAATAAGGTCAAAGGATAGCTCAGTAGTATTCTGACTGAATTCTTCTCAAAGCAATTTTGTTGTTGTTGTTCTTCTGGCAGTTCATGGTATATTTAATATTCTTCACAAACACCGTGACTCAAAGCAACATTTCTTTGGTCTTTCTTATTCAGCTTTCTTGGGTAGATTTTATATGCATATGAGGAGAATGAAAATATTGTCACTTGGGTCAGGTGCACCTTCGTTGTCAAAGTGACATCTACAATTTTTAACACATTTTAGAGGTTTTTTGCTCCATATTTACCCTGTACAATATGATCTTTGATTGCTTGACTGCAACCTACATAAGCACTGAAAATATATGCAAATAAAATCACTGACAATGTCACTATTTTCTCTATGTCACAATGTCACTATTTACCACTATGTCACAATGGTATCCCCTATTGGGCATACGGAAAGCTTTATTCTGTGATCAGCAGTTAAGTGCTTCAATTCCTCTTTGTTTCCAGTAAGCATGGTTGTGTCTCTGCATACTGCGGGTTGTTAATGAATTTTCCTTCAATCCTGATGCTGAATTCTTCTCCATGTAATTCAGTCTCTCAGATGATTTACTCAGTGTACAGATTGAAGTAAGCATGATGAAAGGATACAACCTTGATGCACACGGTATCCTTTTGTTATGCTCAGACTACTGCCTCTTGGTCTATATGTAGGTTCTGCATGACACAAAGGAAATTTTGGAATTCCCATTCTTTACAATTCTATCTATAATTTGGTATGATCACACAGTCAAATCCCTTTACCTCGTTAATAATATAAACGTTTGTTACTCTCTGCTTCCAGCTAAAATCTAGTTGCTATCAGCAATATTTCTCATTCCACATCCTCTTGTGAATCATGAAGGTCCCTGTAGATGTCCTGCTGTAACAACTTTTGAATTATCTTCCAAATTTTACTTGCATGTGCTATCAAAAATATCATTGAATCGTTTCTGGCTTCTTTTGGATCATCTTTCTTTGAAATGGGCATGAATATAGATCCCTTACAGTCAGTAGGGCAGGTAACTTATCTTCCAAATTTCTTGGCATGGACAACTGAGTCCTTTCGGCATTGTATCTGTTACAACATTTGAATTGGTATTCCATCAATCCTTGAGCCTTGTTTTATTCAAAGCCTTCACTGAAGCTTGGGCTTAAAGTAATACCTTTTATGGAGCTATAACTAACATAACGAGCCCTGCTGGCACAGTAGCTTACCCATTGGGCTGCTAACCAGGTCACCAGCTGCTCTGCGGGCGAAAGATGTGGTTTCTATTCCTGTAAACAGTTACAGTCTTGTAAACACAGAGGGGCAGTTTTTGCTCTAGAAGGTCAATATGAGTCAGAATCCACTAGAATTCAGAGAGATAATTAACTTATATCATACAATAGATCAATCATATCAAGAAGGACTGTGCAATCTTTGCCACCGTCAACTTTGGAACCTTTTCTTCATTCTCCTACCCATTGAGGTCGTCTCCCCTTTCCTCACACCCTTTCTTTCTGTGTCCCCAGGCAATTACCCATCTTGCTATTGTCTTTGTAATTCTACCCACCCTGCTTTCCCTACACAAATAAATAGAAAATAGGGCCAAACTACAAACAAGCACTCAGCAACCATGACCACAAAAATCAGGCAAAAACCTCAATCTAAGAGAAAGCAGAGAATATTAAAAATTTTGGAATAAATTCATATTGGGTGTGATCAAATTACAAGGTGTTGCATTCCAGCATATGTGTATCAACTAAAATCCACTTTTTAATGCTTTCTGTTTGATATTAGGGCTGTTAACATTTCTTGCCTCTGTGCACTGGGGATTCACCATGGGCTCAATTCATGTAGAGACTCTATAAAAGGAACTGTTTTCCACAAACCAGATGTTAAGAATTTAGGCAGTCTTCCCATACCCTCCTCCAGGTTTGTATCTTATATTTACTATCCTTGGATCACACAGGTTGGCGTGTTTTTTTCATGTGGACTTAATTCCTCTTAGATGCCTGCTTGTTTTGAGACAAGCATTTCAGATGGACTTATTACCATTGGTTCTTGGAAATGTTTGATTGGAACAATTCTTTTTGGTACAGTGGCTTTACGCATTTCCTCTTCTTTTGATGCATCCTGGGTTATTTAATCATTAATCAACTTCTTCAATATTGCAACTTGAGACTAAGTTTCCCCTCAGTTCTTTTGGCTTGAGAAACACTGCTTCTGTTATTCCCTTTTGGTTTTTTAACTACTCGTTTTTACACATTTCATTATATTTTCTCTTCTCAAGCCACACTTTGGAATCTTCTATTATTCAGCTTTTAATTTATCATCTCTTTCATTTGTTTTAGGTACTCTACCTTCAAGAGCACGTTTTAGTCTTTTCTGACATCTATATTGGTATCTTTTTTCCCCCATGACTTTTTTCCTTTCTTCATTTAAGTTGTGATCCCATGATTCATTTGGTGTTTGGTGTTTAATGTGCTAAATCTATTGAGATTTGCATATTCAGGTGAGACATACTGTGCTGTATGCAACCCAAGTTCCCCAGCTTCATTCTTGAAGCAGAGATATTTTGCTGATTAATTTACCAAGGAGTATGATCGACAAGGACACTGAAGCAGGAGAGGCAGTATATTAAGCTAGCTACTAAATATAGCTTACTGCTAGTCAGAGGAATTATCCATTATTACATGCAGTGATTATCCAAACTGTCCATGATCAGCTTTTACTCCATCAAGCAACTGACCACGTGTGTGAGAACATCTTCAGACAGTAGTCTGAAAAATGTTACAAAATAAAAAATACTTCAAATTTATTGGCCTTTGAGGCATGTCCGAAGGATCTATTCTGACATGTCTATATGCAATAGGAGACTGTCAGAGCTTCTGAAAACTAGATTGCTGGGAAAGGCTACTCTAGGCTGTTCTGCACTATATATTATCTTCTTTCAGAGTCAAATCTAACTGGATCCATAGAATAGAAAATTATCTGTGATTTGGACTGGAATAAAAAGCTTTGTCCAAATAACAGCAAGTATCATAGGCCAGTCAGATTCGTTATTATAAATGTAAACCTGGAAATACTAATTAATCACTTGACAAGGAATAAATGAGAATATGCAGACATCAATGAAACATGCTGGGAGATCTAACTCTTCCTGCTACCTAAACTTCCTCAATGGAGATGTCCTTCCAATTTCTGTATACACAAAAATTGCCCCATTAATTCTTACTAATATGTAAGATTACTCTCCCATAGTCAAGCACATATGCCTTAAAACATGACCTAATTTGTTAATCCAGCTTGAGTAAGTATCCATTCCTACCGATTCCAAAAGTCTAATTAATCCTATTTGGTCTATTCTGCTCAATTGCTGCTTAACAAACCACTACAACAATTGGAGGCTCACAACAGCCATCATTTCTTATGATTCCATAGTGACATCCTTTGGCTTCATATAACATCATGCACATAAGTGCATTCCATTGGAGCGTCAACTGGTTAAAGTGCAAGATGGCTTCACTTACAGGGCTGAGGCTGGAGCAGCTAAAAGCTGCAATGTTTCTTGATTAGGCTCCAGCATTTGAATAACATCCTGTCTGCCACATTCTATTAGTTAAAGCAAATTGAGTCCAGCTCATATTCAATGCAGGGGCAATTCAACTCCACTTCTGGAGAACTACAAAGCATGGCCATGTTTTTCATGAGTTCTTTCTAGGCCAGCGTAGATTCTAGCTCCGTATGTATTCTCAATGAATTGCTTTGCTGATTTTGAATTTAGATGTTTTCTGGATACATCTTAACTTGCCAATTAGGAGACTTCTGGAGTATATAAAGCTAGATTTATGTACAACTTTTATTGTAGTTTTAAATATTCAAATCTTTGTAAATTTACTACTTTGTAAAATAAGCACTTAACTTTTCAGTTCCATTTTTATCATTTTCATATAGATGTCAATAAATTATAAGGAAGCTTCAAAAAGTTTGTGGAATCAGTCCTGAGACCAGAACTAAGTAGTGTCTGGCTACAACTACCAACTGCCCTGCAAAGCATCACATTAGACATTTCTGGATAGAATGGAAGAAAAATGTAGAACACAACTCAAATCTTAAGACTGGATTTACTCATTGGATAGAAACTGGTGAAACACCCAAGCCTGTGGCCCTTAGTCCTCCTTCAAACCTGGAACTGAACTTAGCACTGTGGCTCAATTTTCAGCACAATATAAGGGTAGTACTAGCAATAGTGTGGTATGAGGACCTAATGCTGGGGGTTTAAGTGGAGAGAAAATGTTTTGAGAATGATGAGGGAAATGAATGTACAAATGCGCTTTACACAATTGATGTGTGTATGGATTGTGATAAGAGTTGTATGAGCCCCTAATAAAATGATTTTTAAAAAATGGCATGTAGAGGGATGAAGAGCGAGGAGTGCTATTGTATTGTGCCAGACATACAAATGTGTCTAAGTTGTTGAATGGGGCATTAATCGGCACTATAAATGCACTCAAATCTCAATAAAAAGTTAAACAATCAAACAAACAAACAAACAAAAGGCAGCATTTACCCAAAGACAAAGTCAGAGGGTTAAGAAAGGAGAAATACAAATAGGAGACACAAGGAGAAAACGAGAGATGTGAGGATACCTAAGAATATTGAAATAGATGCGTTGAAACAAAACAGGTATAAAGTCCTGAAGTATAATGGATGATTTCCTCTGCAAAGCCCCACTCAACTTGTAAGTTTCTTAAAGTTTAATTATGGAAAAATCATTATCTTCTAATTCCATTTGTTCACAAATGTTTGAAGCTCCGGTATCATATATGGAGCCTGGGTGGTAAGGTTGGGTAAGTGTTGGACAGCATTCTAAATGCAAGGTTTGAAGTTTAAACTCATCAGCTATTCTGGGAGAAAGAAGAGGCTGTCTGCTATCCGTTTGAATCAACTACACAGCAGTGTTTTTTAGTACCATACTTAAAAAAAATCATTTTATTAGGGGCTCATACAACTCTTATCAGAATCCATACATACACCAATTGTGTAAAGCACATTTTTACATTCATTGCCCTCATCATTCTCAAAACATTTGCTCTCCACTTAAACCCCTGGCATCAGCTTCTCATCCCCCCCCCTCTCCCCACTCCTCCTACCTCATGAACCCTTGAATATTCTTTTATACCAATAGTTTCGATGGAATATACTTTACAAATACAATTTAATTGTTGAGTCATATTAAGGTTTGTGCAATCATCACCACAGTCAATTTTGGAACATTTACTTCTCCAATTGCTGGTGCCCCAGTTTCCTGTCGACCCCTGCCATGCCCTCAGGCAATTATCAATCCAGTTACTGTCTCTATAGATCCATCCATCCTGGATTTCATATACAGAAAATGATATAAAACACAAACAAGAAGCAAGCAAACACAAAAAGCCCCAACAATAATGACTGAAAAACCTCAATTAAAAAGAAAATATTAAAAATCTGAAGCAAATTTAAAATGGGTCAAAAGGGGTATCAAATGATAAGGTACATTTTAACCCAACTACATCTGCCACAATGAACTTTGCAGTGCTTTCTGCCTCATAGCAAAGCTATGTACATCCCTCCAAGATGGTCAGAGGCAATTTACTATGGTCAGAGGGGATGCTCCATCCATGTGAGGAACCTGAAAGTTAATTTTTCCATTGTCACCCATAGCCTCTGAAAACTGGGTGTTCACAATTTAAGCTCTGATATAATTTCCTCCTTACAGATTGAATTTTATTTACAATCCTTGGATCACACAGGCTAGTGTGATTCTTCCACGTTGACTTAGTTGCTGCTTCATTTAGTTGGCTGGTTTTTTCTTTTCGGTTTTATGATTTCTCTTTATGCTGCTTTCTGAAGATACTTTCATAAATATTTTTGCTTGACTTTTAAGAGAACTCAAGTATGATCTCAGTTCTTATATATAGAATTTTCCTTTGTGTGTGGTCAGCTGCGCTCTGTTGGTGAGTGCAGCAGGATTCTTTGCTTCCAGTCTTCCAGAGATCATTTTCTAAATCTTTCCCCTCTTTTCTTCTTCTTCTGGAAATGCTATCATTTTCTGAAATATAGTCTGTTTGATTCTTCCCAATGTACTGTCCCAGTCCTGGTGACCTTCACCTTCAGATGAACAGTTTTTGTATTTGTTTATTTAAATGTGGTTTCTTTCTTTTTTTTTCAAATAGCAAATTTCCATTTATGATGACTATGTGTGTTTTATTCAATTTTGATATTGTCATGCTGCTTTTCTGGCTGTACCTCATCCAAGACAGATTTGTTACTTTTCGCAGTCCATGGTACTTTCAATATTCTTCTCCAACACCATCTAGTTGGCTGTGATTTAAGACAAGCCTTTCAGACCCCAGATACTATATTTTTTTCTGATAGCCGGGCACCATGTGGTTTCTTCACCACACTTTGCTATAGCACCCATATCTTCAGTGATGTCTTAATGAAGGAAAATATTGAGTAAGGCCATGTCATAAGAACTAGTTGTTCTTAGACTGGTGTTAGAATTAAGTGTGAGCCATAAATCTATTCATAATCTCTGTTTTATAGATGTCTCTGGTTCACATTAGAGAACATCATTACCATTTTGTGATAGAGAACATTATAAATCATTCTCATGGGACTAAGGTAATTCTACTGATATTGTCATTAATTTAGGCAACGGTATAAAATTTAAAACTGTTTTGAATAGGAAATCATACAAGTATAGGCTGATTTCAGACTGTAATACATGAATTGTTGACTTATAGATGAAGCCTTTAAGTAACTGGACATCTTTCACACAAACAACGGGGGTTGGTGATAGGGCAGAACTTTCAATAATTCACTGTTTCATTACATACACCTTTTCTCCCCAGGACTGACACCACTGTTACAAGAACTGTCTTCCAGAGATTAAAATAAAAGCTTGAAAAGTACACTATTAAAAGTAGTCTTCATTTAAGTTGTGAGAAATACAATTATTTTTTAAAAATTGGGGGCTCATACAACTCTTATCACAATCCATGCATACATCCATTGTGTCAAGCACATTTATACATTTATTGCCCTTATCATTCTCAAAACATTTACTTTCTACTTGAGCCCTGGGTATCAGCTCATTTTCCCTTCCCCCATGAACCCTTGATAATTTATAAATTATGATTTTGTCATGTCTTAAGCTGTCCAACGTCTCCCTCCATCCACTTCTCCACTGTCCGTCCCTCAGGGAGAAGGTTATATGTAGGTCCTAGTAATCGGTTCCCCCTTTCTACCCCACCTTCCCTCCACCCTCCCTGTATCACCACTCTCTCCTCTGGTCCTGAAGGGATCATCTGTCCTAGATTCCCTGTGTTTCCAGTTCCTATCTGTACCAGTGTACATCCTCTTGTCTAGCCAGATTTGTAAGGTAGAATTGGGATCATGATAGGGGGCTGTGGGGTGGGGTGGGGAAGCATTTAAGAACTAGAGGAAAGTTGTATGTTTCATTGTTGCTACACTGTACCGACTGGCTCGTCTCCTCCCCGTGACCCTTCAGTAAGGGGGTGTCCAGTTGCCTACAGATGGGCTTTGGGTCTCCACTCTGCACTCACCCTCATTTACAATGATATGATTTTTTGTTCTTTGATGCCTGATCCCTTCAACATCTCGTGATCACACAGGCTGGTGTGCTTCTTCCATGTGAGAAGTAACATAATTTTTATACAGTAAATACCCGTTATATCTTAAATTCTAAAGAACACTAATAAAGCTCAGGGAAAGTCAGTTTAATTATTCACTCTATTTAGAAAAGCACTATAGTAAATTGGAGGCATTTAAATAGAAGAAACAAGGAGTAAGTTATAATACACTTTGAAGAATCAAACATCAGTTAACTTTTGTATCACTTAATATTAAGGCACAATATTTTCAATTGGCCGATGAGATAAAAGCAGATATTATGTATGAAAGGGTCTTAAATCCCCTCATTAAGTGCTATGTCTCTGAAGCAGGAACTATGCCTTCTTTACCTGGTATCGCCACTGCCTAGGACAAACTGTGCTGATCGGTGTAGAGATGTTCAAGAAATATTCTTTAAGGACATTTATTTTTACATCATTTACAAATGAATGAAAGTAAAACACCATTATCACCTTAACAGTACTGTTTTCATCATAAATCAAGCACAATGATTGGTATAGTATATATGTTTTATTAATGGATACATATAGCAAAAATTTAATATGGCTCAATGACCCTGGTCCCTTATACATATCTAAAGTTTTTCTTTTGCAAGCACAATTCATACTGTGAAGTTATATATCATACATTAAAATTTAAAAACAGACAATTTAAAAACTAAATGCATAAAATATATACTAAATCATGATGAGACATGGAGTTGGCTTATACCATTCTAATTGAATACAGACCTTTACCAAGAGGCTGATAATTCTAGGGAACCCTTCTGAGAGAAGAACTAATTTGGGGCAAGTTATCATAACTGAAGTCCTATATTGTTAAAAAGCTAATTTGAAGTCCATAAATAAAAGCAGAATATTATAACGCATTCTTAGATGCACAGAAATCTTTCAGAACCTTTAAAGGTTTCAGGTTGACTTAAATATAAATTCCTTGAATTGAAAATTGTTGAGGTTTCCAAATACTATCTTTTCATGTCTTCACAGCCTGGATCTGATCTGATAAAAACAAACAGACAGACAGACAAACAAAAAATTGAGTCCACATGGGAAAACATTTTTTCAAAGCAATCCAAACAGAAGAAACCTAGTCACAGACTGAGTTTAAAAAGGCACATTGAGATTTTAATTTTTACCAAAGTTTCACATACAGCTAGAAAATCAAGAAGCTATACAAAGTTGCACGGAGAATAGCAATTCCTTGCCTCAGCCTTTCTCTTCCCTTCAAAGGCACCCACATGCATTTTCTCCCTTCCAGGTGGTCCTGGTCCCTCCCAGTCACGAAACTTACCTTCACTATTCCTTCTTAAATGAAAGGTTCACCTTCATGCTCTCATGCTAATAACGCCACAACCCATCATGATGCTTCTAAGCTTACCATCCTAACATAATCATATAGTGATTATCAATATGATTATCTAAGTGCTATTCATAGCATAAACAGTATACTATGATTACTTTCTCGCTTTTATGGTTTATGTCCTTGTTTTTATGCAGCACACCAATTACTGGGTAGCTTAGCAAAATACATAAAATATAAACTATGAGACATAACATAGTTGAAAATATCTTTATTTGGCCACATTACCTTAATACTGCCTAACAACATAATTCCATCATTTTCCTTTGGATTTTCTAGGATTTTCAATATATCCCGGCTTCTAAGTTTTACGGTTGAAAAATCTAATGCTACTGTTGAGAAATCTGATGCCATCTGTTTCCTTATCCTTCACATGAAACCTATTTTTCTCTCAGGAAACTTGTCGAATCTTCTTTTGTACTGCAGTTTCATGGTTTCTCATGCTGAAGTTTCATAAGGATGTCCTTTGATGTGAGGCTATTTTTATTCTCAAGAGCATCGGGCTCTTGAGAAGCATTTTAAACTACAGGCCAACCCTTCTGTTGCGGAAAATATTGTTTGAACTTTGTGCCCCATTGTTTCTTCTGTTTTTCTTTTCTGAAATTCTTTTTATTTGAATAGTGGGTCTCCTGGACATGGCCTGTAATGGATGAGATTATATCTTGCCCCCAAATATGTCTTGTAAATCCTAACTTCTATGACAATGCTTATCATCCCATTCGATAATGGGTTGTCTTTACTATGTTAAAGAGACAGGATTATTGTAGGATGAGTTTCAAGATATCTCTTTTGAAGTATATAAGAGATTAAACAAGCGAAGAGAGATGCCAATCCATGAGGATTGCACAGATACAAAATCTCAAAAGAAACAGACCTTGATCCAGAGCTGAAAAAGAGAAAAAGCCTCTCAATCCCCTTCCCCAAGTTGTTATGCTAAATTTGGATTTTCAGTCTCTTCAACTGTGAGAAAAATAAATTCATTAACATCATCCACTTGTGGTATTTGTTATACCAGCAATGGATAACTAAGCCATCTTGTTACTTTTCTGTACTTTCTAGGAGACTACCTCTATCTTTTAATTCTTCAATTAAATTTCCCATGTCTATTATTTATTCTTTTTTTAAAAAGAGGTCTTTATTCAAAATGTGTTCATAAGCAAATGTGGTAAAGAAAGCTGATGGTGCCCACTTATCAAAAGATATAACATCTGGGGTCTTAAAAGCTTGAAGATAACTAAGCAGCCATCTAGCTGAGAAGCAACAAAGCCCACCAGCCTGTGTGATCATGAGGTGTCGATGGGATCAGGTATCAGGCATCTAAGACCCAGAACAAAATCATACCGAAGGTGAATGGTGGGGGCGGCATGGAGTGGAGACGCAATCCCCACCTGTAGACAATTGGCCATCCCCTCACAGAGGGGTCACAGGGAAGAGATGAGCCAGTCAGGATGCAGTATAGCACCGATGAAACACACAACTTTCCTATAGTTCTTGGTGCTACCTTCACCCCACTATCATGACCTCGATTCTACTTTACAAATCGGATTAGACCAGAACATGCACACTGCAACAGATAAGAGTCTGCAACACAGGGAATCCAGGATATATAAACCCCTCAGGGCCAACAAGGAGAGTAGACACACCAGGATGATTAGGGGAGGGTTGGGGGAAGAAAGGGGGAAATCGATCACAAGGATCAATCTATAACCCCTTCCCAGGGGACGAACAACAGAAAAGTGGGTGAGGGGCGACGGAGGATCATGTAAGATACAAAAATAATAATCTATAACTTATCAAGGGTTCGTGAGGGAGGGTGGGTGGGGTAAGAAATGGGGAGCTGACATCGGGGGCCCAAGTGGGAAGAGAATGCTTTGAAAATGATGATGGCGGCATTTGTGCAAATGTGCTTGACACATGGATGAATATATGGATTGTGATGAGATGGAATAGCCCCTAATAAAAGAAAAAAAAAGGGGGTCTTTCTTTTTCTCTTTCATTTCATTTTATTGGGGGCTCATACAGCAATTATCACAATCCATACATACATTCGTTGTGTCAAGCACATTTGTACATATGTTGTCATAGTCATTCTCAAAATATTTTCTTTCTATTTAAGCCCTTGGTATCAGCTCATTTCCGCCCCCTCCTTCCCCGCTTCATGAACCCTTGATATTTTGTAAATTTTTTTTCATGTCTTACACTGACCTTCACCCTTTACCCTGTCGCCCCTCACCCACTTTTCTGTTGTTCATCTCCCTGGGAAGGGGTTATATGTAGATCTATTATCTATTCTTATTTACCCCAAACTCTTTTTTGTTGTTGTTCTTTCATTGATTATTTTTTAGCAGCACCCTGGCCTTATTCATAAAAGGAATGTTTTATTACCATTTTAGGAAATTAATTATAGTTTAAAAAATGTTTCCCATGCATAAGCTCTAGACCCTCTGTTCTGCTTATTTGGTATACTATTATGTTTATGTGATGAGGTGTTTTACTTGATATGCCCATCCAGCAACAGTTTTTGTGGTTACATTTTCCTATCACTAACAAATGACTAGGTAGGGATCTGAAAGTGTGAGGTGCTTATGTGCCACCAATGGGATTAAACAACTTGCTATTAATATAAATAAGGTGCATGGCACCCTTGCCAAGTGGAAACATGCAGATAAGGTACATGGTGTCCTAATGGGGTGATTGGCTCATTTTATCATTCCACCAAGTTTAAAATGAGCCATCCCAGATGTAGAAAAGAGGATCTTACTATCATCACGAAAGAAGAGCAATGAGTCCACTCAGCAGTTTTTCAAACCCGAGATCTCTATGCTGAACCTCTCAACTTGGGAGACAGACAACTGTGACACCAGAGATAGTGAGGAGCAGTGGCAGAGAGATGGCAGCAGCCGAACTGGAACAAGACAGAGGAGGGGCTGAGCTCGTGGAGCACAAAAGCAGAGTTCCTTTGGACAAGAGGACAGCTGCTGAAAGAGGTTGTCTCTAGGCACACAATCAGGAGTCATCTTTGCCAGAGGGCTAGAACTGACTGCTGTCAGGCTCAGGCATATTGGCAGAGCATAGTACCCTTAGGCATTTATTGGCAGAGCTAAAGGAGCTTTGTAACGCTAGCCGAATCAGGGCAGAAGTCCATGGGCCGTGTGGATGAGAGACTGAGGACTACAGAACCGTGCCTGTGGGCAAGGCTAGAAAGAGGTGCTGTAAATCACCTTTATCACTTTATCGTTATCACTTTGGATTCTGATTTGTAATTTGTTAACTTCTCTAATAAATCCATAATGGTATTGAATATGAATTTTGTGTGACCACTGCAATACCGTAGAGTGCGGTGGGAGGGATACGTTGGAGGACATCCGGCTTCCACTTCTCAGGAATCATCTTTGGCTATATGTGGAACTGGTTCCCCCATCCCGCTTGCTTAGCCTGAAGTGGCCCTGATGGCATTGTTACACTTCAGGTTCTCTCATTTTTTAATATATATTGGCTTTCAAATGGCTTTTGGATTAGCTATCTCCAATATATATGATTAAACACCATAAAATAGCTGATTAAAACTTGGAAATATATGAGCCTTGTCAAATAAATCTTCATTCTTGGGTATATGGCTAAGCTACTTCCTTGGGAACTCTAACATTAATACCATTAGGTCTTTTTGCTTAGCCTATTCTACTTTCTCTAAGATGAATCTATCTCCTGCATTTTGCCAGTAGTTGGAACAAGCCAAAGAAGACCAAAGAGGGTTTTTAAATTCAGTATGAAATATTTCAGTTAATTTTCCTTTTGCAGGTCAGCATCAAGTGTGCAAAAAGAATAGCACTTTTCACCTCCAGTCTGGAGACCTGATGTATAACTGCATCTTCTCTTTTCAGCATCGCATGTGCAATGTAAATCAGGCTGTTTAGCAGCTTTTTCCAGTGTTCATTTGGGATTCAGCTAGTGGCCAACATTCACCAGATACCCATTTGCCAAAATGTGGTTACCATTTTCACTGTTTCTATTCTCTTTGTTCTTGTGGGGCTTTTCAAAAGTGCCTTCATAGTTAGTAATTTTGAGGAGAGACTAAAGCTAAGTGTGTGTATTCAGTTCTTTTGAACCAACATGTACTGCTTTACAAAATCTTATATAGGAGTCTAGAAGCATTAACCAACATGTACTGTTTTACAAAATCTTATATAGGAGTCTAAAAGCATTATACACATTTATGATAAATAAGTTACTTAGGTGAAATTTTTTAGACAATTATCTTACTTGAAGGATTCAGAAACTTTAAAAATAATTTAGATCTCTAAATATTTTCCATACTTTATCTGGTGGTTTAAAGCAGTTTTATAGTTAACTCAGGAGGCTTCTGACTTTGGGATGTGTTACACAGGAAATTATTGAAAAATCCTTCAAAGAGAAAATATATGTATGACACTATAAGATCATTTACTGTTTACTGAGTTTTCCAACCTGAAACTAGTAATGGTAAGACTAAATTGGTCCAAAATAAACCGGAGGCCTTCTTGTTTATTATGCTAGAAAATTTCAGAATTGTGAAAGCAAAATAAAAGAAAAAAAAATCCAGAAATTCTTTGTAGATTTAAATTCTACCTTACAAATCGGATTAGACCAGAACATGCACACTGCTACAGATAAGAGCCTGCAATACAGGGAATCCAGGATAGATAAACCCCTCAGGGCCAACAATGAGAGTAGCGATACCAGGAAGATTAGGGGACGGTGGGGGGATAAAGGGGAATTGATCACAAGGATCAACTTAGAACCCCTTCCCAGGGGGACAAATAACGGAAAAGTGGGTTAGGGGCAATGGAGGACGATGTAAGATATGGAAATAATAATCTATAACTTATCAAGGGTTCGTGAGGGAGGGCAGGCGGGGGAAAGAGGGGGAAGAAATGGGGAGCTGATATCAAGGGCTCAAGTGGGAAGAGAATACTTTGAAAATGATGACGGCAGCATATGTGCAAATGTGCTTGACACGATGGATGAATGTACGGATTGCAATAAGAGATGTAAAAGCCCCCAATAAAAGTATTTCATAAAAAAAAAGAAAAAAAGATTATTACTGACATTTCAGAAATAGAGAATACATCAAAAGGGCAAAGGAAAATTGAATCAACAGCTAAATTAGTGAGATTGAAGACAAATCTCTCAATACTAATCTGCTAGAAGAACAATCCAAAGCACAATAATCTGAAGAATTATAAGGGAAGCCATCAAGAGAAATAACTTACACGGGATACAGAATAGAAAGAGATGCCGGGGGTGGGGGAGAGAGCACAGGAGAAACTGTCCAAGATTTATTGGAAGAAAATTCTCCAACAACAGAAAACACGGGGGATGGGAGACAGTGGTCAGTGTAAGATATGAAAATAATAATAATCTACCAAGAAGGTATGAAGGGGGCAGGCGGTAATGAGGAGCTGATACCAAGGGCTCAATAGAAAGTAAATGTCTAGATATGAATGAAGGCAACATATGTACAAACATGCCTGATGCAATCAATGTATGGACTCTAACAAGAGTTTTAAGAATCCCCAATAAAATGATCTTTTAATTAAAAAAAGGCAATGGGAGACATATATAAAAATCTGAAAGAAAAAAATGTCCAATCAAAATCATAACCTAGCAAAGTGTACTTGAAATATGAAAGTGAAATTAGGGCATTTCCAGATAAGCAGAATTTAATGGAATTTAAGATAGATAGATCAACTTTACAAGAAATACTATGGAGAGTTAATTGGGCAGAAAACCAGTAGGTAACAATTTGAGATTAATATGTGTGACAACAAAACCCAAAAGGCAACCTATATATAGAATTATCCAAAGTAAAACAACCCTGCAAGACTGAAAAGTAGGTACCTACGCAATTTGCAGTGAAGAAAATGCAAGAAAAAAAGAAAAAAATAGTGTAATTATAGAAATTTCAAATAAATTTCAAGATAGAACATACCATTTTACATTTGGAAAGTAATTTATAAATTACAAGGGAACCTCAAAGAAAATGAATAACCTCATCAAAATAAAAAAGCATAGAGATTTAGTAAATAATAAAGCACAACCAATACAACGAAGAAGAAACCCACAAAGAAAATGAACTCAGTCCAGAAAATCATGTAGAATAAAGTAGCCATAAGTACAAGAGCACATAAATAAAATGATTAACAATGAATAATGATGGTGTTGAAAACACCCCTTCGACTACATTATCTTGAGTGAAATCAGTCAATTACAAAAGGACAAATATTATATGAGACCACGACTGTAACAAGAAAAAGTTTTCACATACAAAGAACCAGTTTTGATGGTAACCACCAGAGAGGGAGGGGAAGTGAAGAGAGGTCACTGGCTAGAAGGGAAACATATACTTCACTTGGGTGAAAGAGAGGCAAGTTAGCACAAGAGGGAGGTGAGTGAAAACAACCGGAGACAGAGAAACTCGTGGGAGGAGTGCAAGAGCAGAGCTACAGAAGTGAATACCGTCACACATACAAGCCTGAAATGTATGAGTGGATGCATGGACAGACATGCAGAATGAAGAGGTGTGGGAAGAAGAGGAGGACTATGTCCATGTATTCATGGACATATGAATTTTATGGAGGATATTTCTGCCTGTGCATGTACCTACTAGGATGCCAATAGGGCCACGAACATGTGGAACACACAGGGGGCAAAGTTAGGAACTCTTCTTAGAGGTCACTAAGCATCTTGAGAGAATGAGTCCCTGAGCTGGGGGTCTGGACCATACTGTCAGGACACACCAAGATCAATGGGCGTAACACAGTTCACAAAGATAGCATTCTACAGCAGTGACTGGGGTCTTAAAAGTTTGTGAGCCACCATCTAAGGTGCAGTTATTGGTGTCTCCCTGTCCAGAGAAAGAATGATGAAAACTAAAGACATAGAGAAATAATTAGTCCAACAGAATAATGGACCATGTGAACATCAGTCTTGATGGTCCTGAAACCAGCAGAATTAAATGGTGCTTGGTACCATTACCAACTGTTCTGAAAGAGATCACATTAGAAAGTCTGGACACAGTGGCAGGAAAATGTGGAACGAAACTCAAACTCATAAAATAGACCAGGCTTACTGGTAGGACAGACTGTAGGAACTCCCGAGACCATGCTCGTTGGGTGCTTCAGACTTAAAAATGAACTCACTCTAATGGCTCAACAAAATGTCTGTAAGGGGCACAATAACACCAATGAGGAACACACACCTTTGAACAATCAACTATTGGATATAAAAAAGGAAGTATTTATGGAAGGACAATAGTCAGATGGGTTAGGTAGGCGGTAGAATGGAAACAGGAAGTGCAGTAAGGAAATAGGTAAGTAATATTATATATCACAGGTTCCCAAATTTATTTGGTCTACTTCCCCATTTTCAGGAAAAAAAAAATTTACAAAGAGTGCCCCTGGCAACTAAAAACTTCTGTACTATCACCCACAATCCAGGGAAAAGGATAGGAGTCACTTTTTGCAATGCCCATGTTCATTCTACTGTCCCCTAACGGTGGTACTGTTAATGGTGGTGACTGTAGTCAATGAGATGAAATAAATGTGTCTGAATTTTAAAATGTTAAATGGCTTATCTGCTCTGTAACTATTCATCCAATTTAAAATAAAACATTGTAAGAAGATTTGTTAACTATACGTAAATAAAGACTAAGGAGGCAAGGCACAGAGGTAATGGATCCAAAAAGATTGAGAAAAGACCAGCGTTGGCAAGTTGCACTGTGATGCTGGATCATTCTGACACCTAGTGGCCCAATTGTTACAGATGAAATAAACCACACAAAAATTGTAAGGCGGGATGACTAGCACCCAAGTCTGTTTTCAGTAAGTACTGTGCTTGCTGTTGCTGGTATGACTGAGTCAGTTCGGACTCAGAGCTCCCCGGGTACAACAGAATGAAATACCACCCGTCCCTGCACCAGCCTCCCAACTGTTCTGTGGTTGAGCCTATTGCTGCAGCTACGGTGGCAATTCATTTGTGGAGGGCTTTCCTCCTTGTCACTGCCCCTTCACTTCTCCAAGCACGAGGTCCTCCTCTTCCAGGGACCGGTGTCCCCTGATAACACGTCCGAAGGGTGTAAGGCAAAGTCTTGCCATCCTTGCCTCTGAGAAGCATTGTAACTGTACTTCTTCCAACACAGATCTGTTTGTTCTTTTAGCAGTTCATAGTACTTCAATATCCTTTGCCAACACCGTGTACTATGTTTTTAATTACTTTACTATGACTAAAAGTAAGATTTCTCTCCATGTGACATCATCAATCACTGTAACATCGTAAAATAAAAAATCTGGAATGATTTTTTTATGGAGTTTTCTCCAGTTTTCCTGTCACCTATCTCTTCTGTGGGCTAATCAGTCCCCCAACCTTGCTTATTTCTTAACCCCAAACTAAGAAACTATGTTAATGGATCTATAGAAAAAAACAACACAAAATACCCTTAATTTTTTGGAGAAATACTAGGTTTTCTATTGAATTTTACAATATGACTAGAATTCTCTCTGCAGTTTAATGATAAATGTTAAAGGCCTACGTCAACACAATAGAGAAAAAAAATCCACATGACTGGCATTAAGTAGCAGTGGGTTGTGGAGGGTGCAGTGCACATGAAAACTTCTTAGCCATAGCCAAACAGCTTGAAGGAGTAAGTCACTGGACCTGCGCAGCAGGACCCTAAGTCTTGGGGGGCATTCAGGTCAACTGGCATAACAGGCCATGAAAGACAAGGTTCTACAACCTAGTGTGGCAACTCCTGGTTGGGGTCTTGAAAGCTTGTGAGTGGTCATGGGAGGTGCAACCGAGAACACCGAGAGGAAACGGGAAGCGTTAGAGCAGAAGGAAGAAGGGAGACAGAAAACACAGGGGACATGAAATACACCCTGCTACACTGGAGGGGCTGAAATCAATGAGATCAAACAAAAGGTAGATGATTTGCTGAGTAAACCACTGATTGGCTCTGTAAACCACCTAATTTACAACAAAAAGTTCAAAACTAAGTATAGAAGAAAAAATTTATCACTACATAAGACTATATGTAGAATCTATGATAGCTTTTTTCAGGGCAGAGAGAGTCATATAAGAATGATCTTTAGTTGTTCTGATAAAAAATGGAAATAGTTACTGACAGTAATGTCTAACATTTGCCTCAAAATTCATACAGGCTTCAATTACTAAAACTGACACAAATTTATTGCCAAGACTACATTTATTTGTTAGAGTTTTATGTATATTGATTTAAAATATGCCATCACTTTTATTTAAATAAATCCTCCAGAAAACGTAATAGAATGAAATGGAGCAAGATATTGAATACTTACTGTAATGTTTTTTCTGACAGCAGGAAAAGGCAGAAATGAGGGGGGAAAGCAATGATATGATAAAAATAAAATGTAAACAAGGAAATAAATATGTGACTAAAGGAAACAAGAACTAGAAATGCACAGTATTTGGGATATACCTTGAAGCCAGTCTACACCTTCTTGTAGTCCTTCTCCTTTAATGGCATCACTAGCACTGAAATACATTCACAAGAAACAAATTCACTTCATTAGAGCATAGAACTATCAGAATAAAAAGTTAAAAATTTGTAACTTGGCAAATTATAATGCTTCTAGCAATATATAGCTGAGCAAATATGGTTAAGCACAGAACATAAATATAAATGAAAGCCCGAGTGCTCAGGAAAAAGACATGACAATATTAAAATCTGTATAGATATTTTAAAAGAATATCAGTAAAAGCTTCTTATTATAAGAACAGTACTCAGACTAACATTACAAAAAATACCACCTTTGGGTTATTCTTCCAGTAATAAAATTTTACAAAGTCTAACATCCTACTTTACCAGACTCCCATAACTCAACAGCATTTATTTGTTAGAAACGCTTGGCCTAGGTTATAATTTGTCCATAAATATAAAGCGGTCTTATTTGAATTACCACCAACCTTGCAGCTTATTATCAATGTAATTTTATATCTATAGGCTCTACGCCCACTACTTGAACTGACCTGTTTAGAAATTCTACTCGTGCACCTGTAAATACAAACCTGGCAACAGCTTGCTTTGTGTCATGCTATTGGAGTGATGGCAGAGTAGGGTAGATCCTAAACCCATTCACTTCTGAGCTACCAAAAGAGCCGAATGGCCACAATGACGCACAGAGGAAAGAGCGATGGTGTGCACAGCGCTGTCGACCAGCATAGAAACACCAACGATTCCAGGCAGACACCAGAAACACTAGCATGCGGTTCATAGAAGAGAAACAGCAAAATCCTTGAATTGCACTTTTAGCCTCCACAGCTAAGAGAAAATATTATAATCTAGCCTTTAGAACCACCCACTTGCGGCATTCCTATTATGGCCGTACTCCAGCAAACTAAGATACTCATAATCATAGCTGTAGTAAACTGAAAAATAGAATGACTCCAAGGTTGTATTAGTTGCAGGAGCCCAGTAGCTTATTTAACCCATTTGTATTAAATTTTATCATCTATAGGATTTATCTATAATCCCAATCTCATATGCTTATTGGGAGAATTAAAAATTGAGTCAATGCATATAAACCAAAACAAAACCCAGCAAAGACCCCACCTCCCCTGCCATCCAGTCCATTCTGACGCACAGAGACCTAATATGGGGTTTCGGAAACACAGAGCTTTACGGGAGTGACCAGCTTCATTTTTTCTCCTGTGGAGTGGATGGTGAGTTTGAATTACCACCAACCTTGCAGCCTGACCTATCTAGCAGCCTAACATCTGTGTGCGCTGGGGATCCTTAAGGTATATAAAGCCACCAGAGTTCCTCCTTAATATATACAAATCCACGACTACTGAGTCAATTCTGACTCATAGAGACCCTATAGGACAAAGTAGAACTGCTCCCCAGGATTTTTGAAGTTGTAAATCTATACAGGAGCAAAAAGTCTGTTTTTCTCCTTTGGAGTAGCTGCTGGTTTCAAACCACTGACCTTGTGGTTAGCAGCCCAACACATAATCTATACGCCAATGTATGTAAACCATCTGAAATAGGACATTTCATTCTGAGAAGGGTAAACTTTTATTGTTAATGTCACTTTCTATCTATTCATAAACAAGTTGTATGAACTAAAATAATAAATGCAGAAAAAAATTAAGAGTACCAAGCACTTTTGTGCAAAGATGCAGAATTGATATTTTCTCATACAATTTAATTGATTTTGTAATTTCTTCACCAAATAATTTTCTAAAAGTCTTTGTATGTATAATTAGCTCTTCTGAATGATTATGATGTCTTTTAGTATACTGATGCATGATTTTAAAAATGTATTAAGATACTTAAAAGAGTTCATATACTTATAATAAAAACAAAAGTTACTTCCAAGAAATATAATTTATAGATTTATTTTAAAATAGGAAGATAAAGAAACAACCAACTAATGATCATCCATGTAATAGAAAAACATTAATAACTGAAATATTTAGATCAAGAAAGATCCATGTGATCAAATGGGGACTATGCAGAACAGAATGCCCTGGAAGTACTGCCCAGAGATGAAGAAATTCTTCTGCTGTGGTAAAGGTATCTCTACCAAAACAAAAGATTGTACCTTTTCCAAACAGTTCCCTAATGTTTGAATTCTACCTTTCCTTTCAAAGCAAACAAACAAACAAACAAACCCTGTATCTAACATGTAAGCCAAAGTTCTCCTATGTCTGTAAGGTACTACAAATAATATGGTTCCTAAAGATTTCTCAAGCATGGGCACTGCTGAATAAGCCTTGAACTGCTAACTGCAAGGTTGGTGGTTCAAACCCACCGGTGGCACCGCTGGAAAGAAAAGGTTACCTGCCCCAATAAAGACTTAGAGTCTCAGAAATTTTACATATGGGTACTAAAGCAGTCACAATACTTACCACAATGAAAAGATAAAAATATTATATTCAGAGTTTCAATTTGGGTATGATTTAGGGAAAAATCAACATGCTTCCCCACTCAAAATCCATTCTCTCTTTTTCATAGAATTTAAAATTCCAACTTCAAGTGTCATTTAGTAAATACTCACTAGTCTGATCCCAAAGGTGGGTTTTACTCAAAACAGATAGTGTTACATTCCTGGGTAGAGGAACCAGAGGTCTTGAATACCAAGGATTCCAGGGCTTTCTCAAGCTCTTTTCCATACTATTGGAATCCTGCGGTGGTGCACATGGCTAACCCATTCAGCTAAGAACTGACAGCTTGGAGGTTTGTGTCCACCTAGTGGAACCAGGAAGAAAGGCTGGGTAATGTACTTCTAAAAAAATCATCAACGAAAAACACCAGCGTTCACAGTTTTATTCTGACATGCATGAGGTTGCTGTGGGTCCCAACTGTTTCCACAGTAACTGGCTCGTTTGTTATTTCATGCAATTACTCTTTCAGCACCAAGGCTAGCTCTTAAAGAATCTTCTAAATACAGTACCTTCTTGATTCATATTCTGGCATGTGTTTAGCTTTCTCTCACAGATACAGTCTTATGTAAAAGGCAAAACTTCTGGCAAGAGAAAAGTTATCTTACAGAATGAAGGTGCAGGTGGGTAGAAAGCAGCAATATAAAAGAAGTGGTAGATAACTAAGATTTAATCGAACATACAACCTCAGGTTATTTTTCTTGACGCATTTTGAAAAAAATACCATATTGGGGTTAAAAAAATTAGTCAGACAAACAGTAATAGTACAATATAGTTATAAATAACAAATACATAAAATAACAAACTGTGAGCACACTTGGTTGTTAACCAAAAAATTAAGAGCTTTAAGTCTACCCAGGGGTACCGCTAAAGTTGGGTCAAGAAGAAAGTTCAGTTCTTGCAACCTCTATGGAGCATAGTTCTACTCTGAAACACACAGGCTTGTTACAAGTCAGAATAAATTCCACAACAACTGTGTGTTTTCTGTGTTTTTTTTGTTTTTTTCAATAGATCAATTCACTCCCTCCCTGCTACGGAGTCCATTGGTCTGGTTCACAGCGACCTCATAGGGCGGGGTAGACCAGCTTCTAGGGTTTCCCAGACTTACTCTTACAGGAGTAGGAAACCTCGTCTTTATCTCATTGGGTGGTTGGTGGTTTCAAACTGCCGACCTTGAAATTAACAGCCAAAGGAGCTGCCGACTTGGCCACCAGGATTCAATTTTATTAAAACGTACAAAAAACACCAATATTTCCATATCTATTTATTTATTTTAGCAAATAATTATAGTGTTCCTACTTAGGACTTGGCACAATGCTAGGGAATACAAATTGAATTGCATCTCTCCCTGTAAAAGAGATGCTGAAAACCTAACATCTATACCTGTAGATATAACCTTATTTGACAAAAAAAAAAAAAAAAGCCTTTCCTTGTGCTACGCTAATGAGGGTCCTAAACTTAATCCCTTTCCAAGTGGTGTCTCATTGTAAACAGAGTAGAATAGACGGGGAGAGATGTGCACACGTGGGAAAGACAGAACACCAATCATCGCTGCACACACCATAACCAGGAGATGCCAACACAAGGAGGCACGCAGCTGGGATGGAGAGCCTCCAGACCAAGGATAACATAAATTTCTGTTCTTTCAATTCACTCCCTTGTGGTATTATTTTTTGTTATTGCAACAGTAGGTAATGAGACTTATTAGGGGTTACAAAAGAGAATTAAGCAGACAAAATCCACTGTTACAGTACTAATATACCAGTACCAAGGAGAGATGACAAAACAAACGGAGATACAGAAAGTCACATGGTGCGTGGTGCCCCAATAGACTGGACTGGAACACACTCCTAAAGGCCAACAAACAGCCCTTGAACTAACTACAAGCTTTTCTTTCTTGTTGTTTTGCTTTGTTTTGTTTTTGTCATTGGTTTGTTGCTGTTGTTTTCTGTTGTATATTGTTGCTTGGTTTTGCACTGTCTTGTTTTTGTGCATGTTATT
>NW_022103903.1:18875926-18879678 GCF_000313985.2 Echinops telfairi | reverse complement strand
GTGAAGGGAGACGCCGGACAGGGCAAGATACGACAAAATAATAATTTATAAATTATAAAGGGCTCATGAAGGAGGGAGAATTGGGGAGGGAGGAGAAAAATGAGGAGCTGATGCCAGGGGCTTAGGTGAAGAGCAAATGTTTTGCGAATGATGAAGGTAATGAATGTACAAATGTGCTTCAGACAACTGATGTATGTATGGATTGTGATGAGTTGTATGAGCCCCTAATTAAATGATTAAAGAAAAAAAGAAAGTCACATGGTAATAGAAAACTAAAGCAAACCTAGATGAGAAAGAAGCGCCAGGGAGAATATAATGCTATTCACAGAGTAAATGAGCTATCTTTCCTATGAAGGAAGTACAATATAGCAAGTCAGGCAAATTTACCTGGGAGAATGACTCAACAGGAGAGAGCAATGCAAATGACCTGATAGAGCTATAGAAAGAAATTGGTGTAGCTGAAGTGAAAATGTGCATTTTATTTCATTATGAGAAGTGATTTTGGTAACCTGAAAAATAATTGAAAGGTTGTAATAGTATTATATTCCTGATTATCTGCAATATCCAATTCCATTATACAAAATCCTTAGCTTATATCCTACCATGCTCAGTTATTTATCACATGAACTAAGATAAGAAAGTTGATAGGAAATATTTTTCAGGATGATAAAACAAAAAAGTAAATAAAGAATAAAAGTTTACCAAATATGCCAGGGTTTATCTTTGATGTTTTCTAAACACAGCAATTGAGATACTTTTACAGATGTTACTGCATCTCTAAGATCCATTTTGTTTGCGAAGAATAAGATTGGTATCCGGCGGTGTTTTATATCTAAAAAAAGACAAAACAGACTATTATTATACTTCCAGTTCGGGTCTTCCTCCGCCCCAGATCACAAAAACTGAAATCCATGAACATTATTTTCCATATTTTTCTTTGCACAGTACACATAATTAAACATTTACAGATACACACTGTCAGCCACATATTGGAACAACAGAAAAAATCAAATATTTATTAAGACTAACAACCCAAAAATGAGGTAAGTGGAGACAGAGGGTAATTACGTCCTTCTAGAACAGGCCTTCCAAAAGGGTTAAATACATGTTTTGCTTGTTTCATTTTTATTGCCGAAAAAGAGGAGGTTACTCCACTCAAGTATTCCCTCAATGAATGAATATTTTGTTCTATTAAACTGGCATTCCATGATGCTCATCTCCCCAATAAGATCGCTGAAGACAAATGGGTGCATAAGCAAATGTGGTGAAGAAAGCTGATGGAGCCTGGCTATCAAAAGATATAGTGTCTGGGGTCTTAAAGGCTTGAAGGTAAACAAGCGGCCACCTAGCTGAGAAGCAACAAAGGCACATGGAAGAAGCACACCAGCCTGTGATCACAGGTGTCAAAGGGATCAGGTATCAGGCATCAAAGAACAAAAATCCTATCACTGTGAATGAGGGGAAGTGCAGAGTGGGGACCCAAAGCCCATCTGTAGGCAACTGGACATTCCTATACAGAAGGGTCGTGGGAAGGAGACGAGCAGTCAGGGTGCAGTGTAGCAACGATGCAACATACAACTTTCCTCTAGTTCCTAAATGCTTCCTCCCTAACCCCACCCCACACTATCATGATCCCAATTCTACCTTACGAATCTGGCGAGACCAGAGGATATACAATGGTACAGATAGGAACTGGAAACACAAGGAATCCAGGACAGATGATCCTTTCAGGACCAGTGCTGAGAGTGGCAATACCGGGAGGGTAGAGTGGAAAGGGGAAACCAATTACAAGGATCTACGTATAACCTCCTCCCTGGGGGACGGACAACAGTAAAGTGAGTGAAGGGAGACGTTGGACAGTGTAAGATATGACAAAATAATAATAATTTATAAATTATCAAGGGTTCATGAAGGAGGTGGCAACGGGGAGGGCGGGGAAAATGAGGAGCTGATATCAAGGGCTCAAACAGAAAGCAAATAAATGTTTTGAGAATGATGAGGGCAACAAATGTGCAAATGTGTTTGACACAATGGATGTATGTATGGATGTGATAAGAGTTGTAAGAGCCTCCAATAAAATGATTAAAAATAAAAAAGGAGGTTAATTTCAAATAGAAAGTAGAAGGAAGATAAATTAGGTAACATTTTAGCAAGCTATTTTAACAAGATATTTTTACCTTTTAGATACTGTTAAATGGTTATTGTTTTGAATAAATTATATAAATAGTTAAAAATGAGAAAGAAATAAAATAGTATGAAGTAAAAAAGAAAGAAAAATCCTCGTACTCGTGTCCCAGGTGATACTGTTGCCTTCCTTGCAGGATGCAGCTCACAGCCTAAGTTTCTTAGGGTCGTTCCAGAAGTATTCAACGTATTTGCAAGTATAAATATCATGCTATTTTATATACAAACACTAAAAATATACTATATACTTATTATAGTATAATACATTTAGTTTTCATGTTTCACTTTGCTTTTTTCACCAAGCTTGCATAATTTGAATATCCGCCCACATCAGCATATAAAGAGTAGTTTATTATTTTATCAGTTATAGTCCTCTCATTTTAGTACTATGTTCTACAATGTACTTAACCAGTACCCCTCAGAGATATACGTAACTTGTTACCAATCTTTAGAACTATAAACAAAGCTGCAATGAACACAGTAAGCAATTTTGTACATGGAGTGCAGGTCTCTAAGATGAATTCAATAAGTGGAATTGCTGGGACCAAGGATGTCATTTTAATCAAGACACGTAGTAATAACCAAAGTAACTTTTATTAAAAATAGTTTACAATCAATTCACACTTCAGAGTGTTTCCACTCTCCTTGCCAAAAGCGTTATAAAACTTAAAAAAAAATTCCATGATAGGTGGTAAGTAAAAATGATAATAAAGTATCTACTAGCATTTAAGAAAATCTGAAAACTCTTTCCATATATAAGATATTTCTAGTTAAAGTTTTGGTTAACAATCGTGTCATATCCTAACCCTGTTTTTCTATTAAGTTTTTTATTCTCTTCTTGATTTGCAGAAACATATTAATAAAAAATTAATGCCTATAGCTATTACATGAGCTGCATATATTTTCCATTACTTATCATTTGCCTTTGACTTTCATGGACTACTTAAACATATTTTGCTATTTAGAAACTTTTGCGTAGTCATATTCATCAATATTTTTAAGATTCTTTGTACTATATTTGGAAAGGACCCCAATCACCTTAAAATTATTTTAAAAATTCTCTCTTAGTTTTTCTGCTGCTATGATTTTTCACACTTAAATATTTAAACTAGCTCAAATTTACCTTGGAATAAGCAACATGTTTTTCAAACAGTCTTCCAAAATCTCTGAACACACTTATAACTAATAATAGCATTTCTGGGCTAATTTTAAAGATATAATCATACACATTTCTAAGTAAAACATTTTCAGTCTAATTCTATATTTTTGTCTAGTTTTGTGTTTTTATGTGCTCAATGACAATTAGATATTATAGTCTCTAGAACAACCATTAAAAATAATGCAGGGGGTATAACTAAAATAAAATTCGTCTGTTAGGCGGCGTTGCATTGGTTCTGATCGTGACTGATAGTTTATTGTGCCAGCCTGGCTGATAAACACAAGTGGCATTAACTGAAGGACAGAGATAAATGACTTGGTGAGTCTCGCCTTTCTTGTCTCTCGCTCTTTGATCATCGGACCAGTGTGCGGCTGCCTTGCTTGTTCTGTGCCTCAATTTAAAGGCTACA
>NW_022103903.1:18863466-18874618 GCF_000313985.2 Echinops telfairi | reverse complement strand
GGGGAAAAATGAGGACCTAATGCCGGGGGCTTAAGTGGAGAGGAAATGTTTCGAGAATGATGAGGGCAATGAATGTACAAATGCGCTTTACACAACTGATGTGTATGGATTATGATAAGAGTTGTATGAGCCCCTAATAAAATGATTAAAAAAAAAAAGTCCTATGCAGCAAATTTCTCCAAATCAATGTGTCATCTAATCTTTTGACTGCTACTTCCATGAGCATTGATTGTGGATCCAAGCAAGGCAAAATCCTTGACAACTTCAACTTTTCCTCCATTTATCATGACCAATATTATATATTGGTCCAGTTGTGAAGATTCTGGTCTTCTTTACACTGAGTTGTGACCCATATTGAAGGCTGTAATCCTTGATGTTCATCAACAAGTGCTTTAAGTCCTCTTCACTTTTAGCAAGCAAGGTTGTGTCATCCGCATATCACAGGCTGTTAATAAGCTTTCCTCCAAAGAACAAGGAGGCAAAGGACATTTATAGAGGCCAAAATACAGGCTTGTACATACGTACTATGTACATAGTACTATGTACTCATGTACATATGAGAACTATGCACTCATATCTATATGTTAAGAATTAAGGTTACAGATGAACATTGGGCATTGACTCAAGTGCTCTTTAACACAAGAACACTTTAACAATCTGGCATTCTGTGATGCTCAACTTCCCGACATGATTGCTTAAGACAAAATGGGTGCATAAGCTAATGTGGTGAAAAAAGCTGATGGTGCCCGCCTATCCAAAGATATAGCGTCTGGGGTCTTAAAGGCTTGAAGATAAACAAGCGGTCATCTAGCTGAGAAACAACAAAAACCACATCGAAGAAGCACACCAGTGGTGTCAATGGGATCAGGTAAGAGGCATCTAAGACCCAAAATAAAACCATACCCAAAGTGAATGGGGGGTGGGCATGGAATTAGACATCCCCTCACAGAGGGGTCATAGGGAAGAGATGAGCCAGCCAGGGTGCATTATAGCACCGATATAACGCAACGTTCCTCTTGTTCTTCAGTGCTTCCTTCACCCCACTATCATGACCTCAATTCTACCTTACAAATCGGATTAGACCAAAACATGCACAAAGAGTCTGCAACCCAGGGAATCCAAGATAGATAAATCCCTCAGGGCCAACAATGAGAGTAGAGATAACAGGAGGATTAGGGGAGGGTGGGGGGAGAAAGGGGGAGGATCAGCCTATAACCCCCTCCCAGGGGGACAAACACCAGAAAAGTGGGTGAAGGGCAACGGAGGATGATGTAAGATAGGGAAATAATAATCTATAACTTATCAAGGGTTCGGGAGGGAGGGAGGACTGGGGAGGGAGGGGGAAGAAATGGGGACCTGATATCAAACGCTCAAGTGGGAAGAGAATGCTTTGAAAATGATGATGGCGGCATTTGTGCAAATGTGCTTGACACATGGGAGGAATGTATGGATTGAGATAAGAGATGTAACAGTCCCCAATAAAAGTATTTAAAACTAAATAACCAGATTATTTTTTGGGGGAAAAAAAGCCTTCCTCCAATCCTGATGCCACATTCTTCTTCATATAATCCAGCTCCTCTGATGATTAGCTCGGCATACAGGTTGAACAAGTACGGTGAGAGGACACAACTCTGTCACACAACTTTCCTGATTTCAAACCATGCAGCATTCCTTTGCCCTGTTTGCACAACTGTCTCTTGATTCGTGTACAAGTTCCAAAGAAGCAAAATGAAGTGCTCTGGAATTCCCATTCTTCTCAAGGTTATCCAGTTTATTATGATCCACATAGTCAAATGCCTTGGCATTGTCAATAAAACACAAGTCAATATATTTTTAGTATTCTCTGCTTTTAGCCAAGATCCATCAGTTATCAATGTTATTGTTTGCTCCACGTCCTTTTCTGAATCTGGCCTGACTTTTGGCAACTACATTGTCAGTGTACTGTTGAATCAATGGCTGGATCACCTTTAGCAAAATTTTACTTGCATGTGCTACCAATGATATTGTTTTATAATTTGCATGTTCTGTTGGGTCACCTTTTTTTTTGAATGTATACAAATATGAGCTCTTCCAACAGATGGCCAGGTAGCTGTCTTCCAAATTTCTTGGGATAGATGAATCAGTGTTTCAACTTGTTTACACATTTTAATTGGTATACCTTCACATCCTGGAACTTTTTTCTTTTTTGCCAATTCTTTTATTGTAGCTTGGACATCTTCCTTCATATCATTGATTCTTGGTCATATGCTACTTCCTAAAATGGTGGAATTTCAACTAGTTCTTTTTGTTAGAGTGACTCTGTGTATTCTTTGCATATTCTATTGTTGCTTCTTGCATTTCTCAACACGTTGCCCATGGAATCTTTGAGATTTGTAACTCGAGGCCTGAATTTTTCCTTGAGTTCTTTCAGTTTAAGATATGCTGAACATGTTCTTCCTTTTTGGTTTTCTACATTTAATTATAATAAATGATTTTCTCAAGCTGCCTTTTGACATTTCCTGTTGAGCTCCTTGGCTTCATCATTTCTTTCATATGCCTGAGCTCTTCTATGATTAAAAGCCAGTTTCAGAATATTTTCTGATAGCCAGATTATCTTTTCTATACTATTGTTTTCATGATCCATTGTTTCCTTCATCTTTAATGTTTCTGACGTCATCCCACGGCTCATCAGATCTTCTATCCTTAATGTTCAATGCATCAAATCTTTTCTTGAGATATTCTCAAAATTCAAGTGGTACATACTCAACTGTTTGGGTAGTGTCTGAGTCTAGGAGACTTGTTTTCATTTCCTACAGCTGTATCTTGTACTCACATCCATATAATTGACAGTCTGTTCCTCAGTAGTCCCCTGCCTTGGTTTCAGCTGCTGATATTGAGCTTCTCTATCGTCTCTTCCCATAGATGTAGTCCATTTGATTTCTGTATGGTCCATCCTGAGAAATCTTGGTGTAGTGCCATTGTTATTATTGTTTAAAATGTAATTAATGAAAATTAAAAAATAAATATAGTCCTGTCTATACATTGGCTGTTCTGAGCAGGAATATTGTCCCCGGGGCTTGGTGGGCCAGGATGTATTCTACTCTCTCTCCTTCCCTCTTTGCTTGCTCCTGTGTGCTCTGATCAGACCCTCCCCTCTCGCTGAGCTGTGGCTTCAGTGCTGTCCTCTGAAGGAAGGCCATATTTTCTAACTACTGTTCCTCCCTCTTTGTTTCCATCTTTTATATTCCAATCACCAATAATTATCAATACATCTTGATTGCATGTTTGATCAATTTCAGACAGAAGACACTGGTAGAATTCTTCAATTTCTTCTTGACTAGCTTTAGTGGTTGGTGTATAAATTTGAATAATAATAATAATTAATTTGAATAATAATAAATAATAAATTTGAATAATAATTAATAATAAATTTTAAAAATAATTGATTGGATTTGCCTGCATACAGATAAATATGCTATCACAGATAGCATTATACTTCAGGATGGATCTTGAAATATTTGTTTTGACAATGAATGCAAGACCATTCCACTTGAATTCATCATTCTCAGCCTTTTTTATTAAAAATGGCCAATACCAGTCCATATCAGCTGACTAAAGCGTAGGATATCAATCTGTTAATATTCCATTTTATTTTTGATGACTTCCACTTTTCCTTATATTCATACTTCATACATTCCAAGTTCCAATTATTAATAAATATTTGCAGCTATTTTTTCTCATTTTGAGTCAGGTTCAATAAACAAATCAAGGTCCCAAAGATTTTCCTCGATTCACGTCATTATAATAGACTCTCTTTTGAGAAGCCAGCTGTTCTTCAATCATATCCTCAGTGCTTCCTGGGCTAAGGGGCTCACCTTCTGGCACTATTACCTGACAATACTCTGTTGATATCTGTGAGGTTTTCAGGAGCTGATAATGTTCTGCTGCTATCCACAAGATTTTTTGTGGATAATCCCTCAAAAGTGAACAGCCTATACCTTTTTTGTAGGCTGCAAATTCTGCTGAAACCTGTTCACTTGGGATGACCCTTCTGGTATTTGAAATACCCATAATTTATCCTTCAGCATCATAGGTACACAGAAGCCACCACAGTATGACAACTAACAGAGAAGTGATAGAAAGTGGAATACTAACAATATTTGATTCGAGTAAATGAAGGAAAGGAAGAAGAAAAGAAAAAGAGTAGATGAGTTAAAAAAAATTAAACAAGATGGCGACTTAACATCCAACATAATATGAAATGTACATAAACTAAATATTGTAATTTGAGCAGTATTTGTCAAAATGGGAAAAAAACAGGACACCTATATGCCATACACAAGAAATTCACTTTAAACCTAAGGGCACAAACAACCTGAAATTATAAATATATTTAACAAAGTAATTAGATTAAAAGGCAGTGTTCATAAATCAAGAGCATTTTCATTAGTAGCAATAAACCATTCAAATATGAACCATTTACCTTTTAAAAAAAGGAGGGGAAATTGATTTAAAAATGTGTAAATTCTGTATTATAAAAGATCACTAATAATAATTTACAAAGGTATAGGTAAATGGAAAATATATCACGATCATAAATTGAACCAAAAAACTCACTGCCATCGATGTGTCTATATATAAATAGGGTATATGGGAAAGGTTTGAAAGAAAAATAACACCCTACTTAGTTGTTAATGTCAGTTAACTATGGAAGAAGGGATTGGGGGACTAAAAACAAACATGTTTCTGAAGAATTTCAGAAAATATATTAAAAATGCTGTGAACAGATAATCACAAAAGCACACACACACGTATGTATAATGCATGAGAGGATACTAACCCAAATTTTAGTGCATACTAAGATAAAATGATTTCTACTTCCTCCTTTATTCTTTTGCTGTTTGCATTTTTACTCTCAGCACATATATCTGTGTGGTCAGAAAAAAGAGAAACATTTTTTGTGGGGAGAAGGCATTGAAAAAAAAATTGAGACCCAGAAAATGCAGGTAAGGATATTGTGAATTCTACATGTGTTTTGTATTTAAAAATGTCTAATAAGAGATAATTAAACAGCATGAGCATCACTGTCATCAACGGAAAAGAGCAAAATAACACACCCAGAGACAAGCACGTAAGCATGTAGGAACCCAGAAATGGAAACTCATCCACATACCTGGGTGATTCAGAAGAGTCTCCAGTTCTTCTTTGGCCACAACCATTCTCAATCTGTCACTACTATCAATGACAAAAATAATGGCTTGTCCTTCTCTGTGTAATATAAAAAGAAAAATTTAAACCACACTTTGAAATTTTTCCATGTTTGCTATCCATTTGCATTTTTTAACCTCCATATTATGACTTCATGTCTAATGTCTGCTGAACATTAGATTGTGGAGTTCTTTCATATTAATTTGTTTATGTGATTAGTATATTAACCATTAGTTATATGAGGGAGTTTTAAATGTTTGTGGAAAATAGAATTAAAAGACAATGGAATTTCTCACATTTTGAAGCCCCAGATATTTTTTCCCCTTAATTACTAAATTTTTTTAGCAATATAATCTGACCTACAAGCATCACTTACTTTTCCAAAGTATGGTTTATACCACTTCAACTTCATTTTTATCAAAGACTAGATTAGTACCTGTTTTCAAGCAAAGATTTTCACTTTTACAAAAAAAAAAAAAAAAAAAGGGGGCGTGGCGTAAAGTGAAATAGTGGTCCGTGTTAGTAAATGTAGGAATCTATGAATGAGGCAATCGCACCCTGAGCAGAGAAAGTGGTATTGCTAAGTTCCTTCCCTAAGAACTACACAGCATCAAGCCATCACAGCTTTGAATTGGGTCTATGGACACTATATAAGCAGTGTTATCTTCATTGTATGTGCTGTCTGGTATGACTGATAGGTTAATTGTTAGGCCAAGGAATTCTAAAAAATTCCTATATAAATTAATGGTAGTTACTTCTCTGATATATGCCATTTCAGCTTACAAAAGGCTTCACAGGAATGCTTACTGTATTTTATTATCAAGCACTGAGGCTATACACCAGTGTTTCTCAGGTTTTTAAAAAAATTTTTACATAACCTATAGTGAAAAAGCAATGTGTTTATAAATGAGAAACACATTTTATTTTATTATTTTTTTAAAATCATTTTATTGGGGGCTCACACAACTCTTATCACAAGCCAAACATACATCAATTATATAATGCACATTTGTACATTCATTACCCTCATCATTCTCAAAACATTTGCTCTCCACAGAAGCCCCTGGGATCAGCTCCTCATTCCAGCCCCCCTATGAATCCTTGATAATTCATAAATTATTATTTTGTCATATCTTATACTGTCCGACATCTCCCTTCACCCCCTTTTCTGTTGTCCGTCCCCTAGAGAGGAGGTTACATGCAGATCCTTGTAATCGGTTCCCCCTTTCCATTCCCCAGGGAGGAGGTTACATGCAGATCCTGTAATCCATTCCCCCTCTTCAGCCCACCCTCAAGAAACACATTTTATATTTGATATGCCGCATACAAAAGCATACATAAATATAACTTAAATGAAACTACTCTGAAACAATACCGAGTAATGTCTTTTATTCTATTTGATTTGATGGCTAGCAACTGAGTAGGTCTAAGGATTCACTAATGCAGTAAACCAGCAACTGAAAATTTACATTATTTTCCGCTTTTCTTCTAATGGTTATAAAAGAGACACGTTGCAAGATCACTCACTTGCTGACATGGAGTCCATGACAACTTACTACGATGCTATAGGAAAGGGTAGCACTGCCCCTGTGAGTTTCAGAGACTTATGATAACTTTTTATGGGAGTAGAACACCTCCCTCCCTCTTTCACCAGGAACCCTGGAAGGCAGGTCTGGGATATGCTGCTGGAAGGGCAAAGGCTTAAACCCCCTATGGAGTTGTTCTATTCCGCATGCTTCAGTGTCAACTTAATGGCACGTAGCAACAACAGCAACATATATACACACATTTTTATTAAAACAGGATTTTCCTTTATAAAATTGAGATCTGAAAACATGTCACAATCGATCATTCTCAAGGCAAATTTTTCTCTTTATAGCTTTACCTGCTAGCTCTAGTCATAAAATATATTTCTAAATGTACAAATGCTGGGCATGAACATTTTTTATTTGAACAAATATTGTTAAATCATCCTCAAATATATATTTCTTAGAATCCCACTTGTAAGAGTGGCTCCTTGTTCTCTCAGCAATCTAATAAATCTCTTAAGCCCCTGCAGTTTATCAGTTAAAATTCACTTATTCTTTCATAATCAGAAAAAAATAGACATAGAGAAAATAAATGTATTAACTTCTTCCTAATAATTATATTGAGTATTCAATTTACACCTTAACTACAATATTTCTGAGCTTATCAACTTCTTCAAAAGTCTTTAAAAGAAAAATAGATTAAAGTCAGAAGAAAATGTTCATTTTTCAAATATATTTTTTTATAACTAGAATGCATATTTCTTAAAGTATCTAAATTAAACATATTGTAGTGTAATTAATAACTAATTAGAAGAGGAATACAGAAATCCTGTATTGAAAACAGGTTTTCTAAAAATCCAACATTTCTCAATAAATTTAATACAGTATACCATAAATATGCCACTTTTCATTTGATAGAGTCTTTTTTTCTGATCTCTGAGCTTCTCTAGGTTTCTATGTATTACAGTCCTAACCTAAAAGATTATCTGTAACAAATTTTTTATTCGTTCATATCAGAGGAATGCAATATATACTCCCATATTCATTTGCAGGAAAGAGTTCATCGGAATCTAAATCTGATCTGGCAATGATTACAGGTATAATAACAAAAGGGAGTTTAACTTAAGAGCCTTGTTTTTAAGTACTGGGAGCAAAAGTGAGCCACCCTAATCTTCAGTGAAGGAGTCCTAATAATATTAAAAGCAACAAATTCATTTGAATATTACAAGCATATCTTTTTGATCCTAGTACCTGGATGGTTCTTAATCTCTCTTCTAGAACTGAAAGTAATTAGTGAGCACTTGATTTTTCTTTTTTTTAATTGTTTATTGTTTTATTTTATTTTTCAATCATTTTATTAGGGGCTCATACAACTCTTACCACAATCCATACATACATCAATTGTGTAAAGGATATTTGTACATTAATTGCCCTCATCATTCTCAAAACATTTGCTCTCCACTTAAGCCCCTGGCATCAGGTCCTCTTTTTTCCCCCTCCCTCTCCGCACACCCCTCCTTCATGAGTCCTTGATAATTTATAAATTATTATTTCGTCATATCTTGCCCTGTCTGACATCTCCCTTCACCCACTTTTCTGTTGTCTGTCCCCAAGGGAAGAGATCACATGCAGATCCTTGTAATCGGTTCCCCTTTTCCAACTCACTCTCCTTCTACGCTAGCAGTATCGCTAGCAGTATCGCCACTCACACCACTGGTCCTGAAGGGATCATCCGCCCTGGATTCCCCGTGTTTCCAGTTCCTATCTATACCAGTGTACACCCTGTGTTTCCAGTTCTTATCTATACCAGTGTACACCCTCTGTACATAGCCAGGTGCGATGTAGCAACAATGAAAAATACAACATTCCTCTAGTCCCTAAATGCTTCCTCCGCCCCCCACTATCATGATCCCAATTCTACCTTGCAAGTCTTGAGCCATTCTTAAAGGATGGCTATCTGCATCTTAAATGGTAAAGAAGTATGGTACAAGAGGGCATGAAAAACAAGATCATGAAAGACCGAAATACTTGACATAGTGTAAAATATGACCATACTTCTTTAAATAAGAAAATGTAAAGTACATGAAAAATCAACATTACAATGCAGCCCATGTGAACTGACCGAGAAAGTAATGAGAGCCCATGGACTGAGAAGACATCTTTAGCAATGACACATCAGACAAAGGCCATATTTCTAAAATCGACAGTACTTCTGCCAACTTCCAAAAAGAAAAAAATAAATTGCCCATTGAGGAGGTGGGCAAAGGAATTGAACAGAAGTTTCACAAGGGCAGAAATCCGAAGAGCCAATAAACATATGACAAAATGTTCCTGATCATTACCCATTAAGAGAAATGCAAATTAAAACAATGAGATACCACCTAATACCGTCAAAGATAGTCCAATTCAAAAAATCAGAAAGCAACAAGTGTTGGAGGGGCTGTGGTGAGATAGGAACTCTCATCCACTGCTGGTGGACCTGTAGGTATGTACAGCCACTATGGAAATAGATTTGGCGATATCTAAAACAGATGGAAATTGAGCTACCATACGACTCAGCAATCCCCCTACTGGGCATATACCCAGAAGAGGCAAGAAACAAACCATGGCCTGACATCTGTGCTCCAATGTTCATCGCAGCACAGTTCACAATTGCAAGGAGTTGGAAACAACCCAAATTTCCTTCAACAGACGAATGGATAAAAAAACTGTGGTACATACATACAATGGAGTATAACACATCCCTAAAAAACAGTGATGAATGCATGAAGCATATTGCCACATGGGAAGAACTGGAGGAAATTACACTAAGTGAAGTAAGCCACGCACAAAAGGACAAGTACAACATGAGTCCAATGAGGTAAGCTTAAAAATGCAAAAGGGGCATAAGGGAAAAGCTATTATATACATTCATTCCTGGGGTGAGGTCCAGGTACTATGACAGAGGCTAGACCCAATCCAGGGACACATATGGCAGTCAACTAAAAAGGAGGGGGAAAAAAGACATGGGTATCAGGGGAAAAGGGCACTAACGCAATCAAGGGAAGGGTGTTGCTTTTATCGCCACAGGAGAGGGAGAGAGGGATCAGACTTCAACCCAGTGTGCCAAGACGTGCATGTAACATACTAGCATGAAGCAGGGAACCAATAGATAGAGGTCTGCATGGCCGGCCCCAATCCCAATTACATGGACACCCCCCCCAGAAGAATGCACCACAGAGGACAGCACTGAAGCTACATCAGGTAGAGGGGAACATCTGATCAGAGCACATAGGAGCAATCAAAGAGGGAAGGAGAGAGAGTGGAACATATCCTGACCCACCAAGCCCCGAGGACGATATTCCTGTTCAGAGCATCCAATGCACAGAGAGGACCATAGGGTTGGCACCACCATGAGACAAGACATCCCTCACTGACCCATTTTACTACGAGGAACAACACTGAAGGCACAGCATGGTAACTGTGCCCAATCTGACCCTACCACTCCAGGGCAAAACACTAAAGGCTTGCATGAGAGCAGCAAGGGAAGCAAAGCAACGAAGTCCCGGGAATACCAAAAATAGACTTTGGGGCCAGGGCATGGCACCCTATCAGAGTCGACCTGAAACATTCCTAAAAAGTCAACAAACAGAACTGGAGCTATATATAGGCTTTTCTTTTCGGGTGTTATTTGGTTTTGCAGTTTTTTTATTTTGTTTTGCTCTCTTGTTTTTGTGCTTACTATAGTCTCTGCATATCTATCTATATAAGATAGGCAGGATAACTAATCGAGAGGAGAAAGCAATGGGACCGATGGTTCCAGGAATGGGGGTGGGGGACATGGGAGAGTGGAGCTCGGGAAAGGAAGTGGGTGTTAACAAACACAGGGACAAGGGAACAACAAGTGATCTAAAATCGATGGCGATGAGGGCATAGGATGCCAGCTAGGGCTTGATCAAGGCAATGTAACGGAGAGGAATTACTGAAACCCGAATGAAGGCCAAATATGATAGTGGGACAAGAGGAAAGTAAATGGAAATAGAGGAAAGGACTAGGAGGCAAAGGGAATGTATAGAGGTCTAAATACAAGCAGGAACATATGTAAATATATTTATATGTAACAATAGGGAAATAGATCTATGTACATATATTTATATGTTAATTATCAAGGTAGCAGACGGACATTGGGCTTCCCTCAACACAAGAAAACTTTGCTCTAATAACCTTGGCATTCCATGATGCTCACCTTCCCAATATGATCGCTGAAGACAAAAATAGGTGCATAACAAATGTGGTGAAGAAAGCTGATGGTGCCTGGCTATCAAAAGATATAGCATCTGGGGTCTTACAGGCTTGAAGATAAACAAGTGGACATGTAGCTGAGAAGCAACAAAGCCCACATGGAAGAAGAACACCAGCCTGTGTGATCATGAGGTGTCGATGGGATCAGGTATCAG
>NW_022103903.1:18852317-18862401 GCF_000313985.2 Echinops telfairi | reverse complement strand
GAAAGAAAATGATGATGGCAACAAATGTACAAATGTGCTTGATACAATGGATACATGTAGGGATTGTGGTAAGAGCTGATGAGCCCCCACCCCAATAAAATGATTAACCCCCCCAAAAAATGCAGCCCATGTAATGATTTGTATTTATAATCACTATTTATTGAAGCATTAAAATATAACATGTCACAATTAAATAGTATTTAATCATCTAGTTAACGAACATTCACAAATGCACTTACTTGTAATAGTGTTCCCAGAGATTTCTGTATCTTCCTTGACCTGACATATCAAACACTGTAAAAGACAAACTACGAAGAGCAAAGATATAAATAAAATGACCATATTGTACATCACTAACTTAAAGTACAACTTTAAAATAAAGACTCAGTTGTTTTTAATGGAAGAAAATCATTCTTAATTACAAAATTTCAAATTATACCATTTCTCAAGTTAAAAACTTCAAATATGAATTTAGTGAAAATAAACATAAATTTTCAATAAATAACATATAAAAATATATTCTATTTTGCTAGCAATGTTATCAGATTGTCTAAACAAGTGTCTCTCAATGGGGGTGATGCTACCCACTACGGGGCACTGGGACTGATCCAGGAGGACTAGAGAAACATGTACCGACGCTTAATCCCAGATTAGGGTTGAGACTACAAAATGTTTTTAATTGCCAGGAGTGCTGAGAAGTTTTTTGTTTCGTTTTTTTTCTGAAAAGGAGACGGTCAGGCAAACATATTTGGGTGCATATGGTCTAAAACCCAGATTCTGAGAAATAATCCAGAGGTCACTGTTAAAATTATTATTATATTAATGACTATAGGTTTGTGAATGAAAAATTTTTTTTCTAAGAATTAAGATCTAATATCGTCATTTTTCACTGATAGCTTCTTTTCACCCCTCCTTAAATTATAAATTTTATTTTCAGGTTAAAAAAACACACACAAAAAGATTTACGTAATAATCACCAAGGTTCCCATTACCCAGAACTGACAATTAGTATTTAGTTGTATTTCCTCAAGGAAAAAAATTTTTAAAGACTCATCACCATTTTTCTAGTGTCAAGTGATACAATGATTCAATGAAGCAAACAGATAATCCTTATCTTCTTGAAGCACACATTCTAAAGGGGATACTGATAATTATATACATTTATATATAAATACACATGATATATATTGATATGTGACTGTCTACCCACTGAAAAATAAAACACAAACAAACGAAACCAAAAAACCAAACTCACTGTTATTAAATCAATCTTGACTCATAGCAACCCTATAGGGCAGGGCAAAAATGCCTCTGTGGATTTCTGAGACTGAGACTCTTCATAGGAAAGTCTCATCTTTGTCCTGCAGAGTGGCTTGTAGTTTTGAACTGCTGACCTGTGGTTAGCAGCCCAGTGAGTAACCCACTATGCCATCAGGGCTCCTCTAAATTCCAGGGGGCTTCAAAAATAGTCCATTATTTTTTAATTCCATTTTCCCCACAAAATTTTTGAAGCCCCCATTTACCTCTCCAGTTCACAGATGTTCCCATAATCATTTAGTCTCTGAAACGCTCTATCGGGTAGCTGTGAGTCCGAACTGATTCTATTAGTGGGTTTGATCACATATCTTTATACAGGACTCAACTAGAGAGCAAGGGAAAAACGTTTAAAATGAAAGCAGTCACTCATAGCTTCTTCATCGAAATACACTGCTTCTGTTGGTACTGTCAAGTTAATTCTGAAATATAGTGGCCTCATATGACAAGAGTATAAACTCCCTATAGGGTTTTCTTAACTGTAATCTTACGGATGAAGATGACCAGGCCTTTCTTCCATAGAGTAGTGGAGTAGGTTGTAAATGCCAACCTTCTAGTAAGTAGGTGAGCGCTAATCAAAGTATAAACAAAGTGAATTACCTGGATGATCTGAATTTTTCAATGTTGAATCCTATTGTTGGAACTATATCTTGAGACTGAGCCTTTAAGAAAAAGACAAGTTTGGAAAGTTGCAATTGATAAAGATGAATTTTCCCTCAGATTAAAGAAAAAAATGCATCCTTTCTATTTTTAAATCTGTCACTAAGATTAAGCAAAATTATAATTTTCAAAATGGGCTTGCTGTATATTTTTTATAGAAGTTTAAGCTTTACTGATTGTGAATCTGCAAAATGGATATGCCTTAATTCATATTTTATGGGTTGATGTTGTCCAGGACTTAAAGAAGTATTTTAATAAGTCACCTGAGTTCACATATAGACTTTTCTAATCTTACAACACACATATTTAATGAGTTTTTATATGCTAGGGATTGTCCTCATGTTTAGATGGTAAACAAACCAGACAAGATCTCTGCTTTCATGAAGCTGGTGGCAGGTGAGTGAAAGGTTCTTGGGGTTGGGAGGTAGTAGGGCAGATGATAATTGGTAGGATAGCTTTGAAGAAGGGTATCCAAGAAAGGCTTCTTTGAAGGGGATATTTCTGACCCAGGAGTAAATGACAAGAAGGGAAAAACCCTGACAACATCTTGGCAAAAAACATTTCAGTCAGAAATGTCAGATGGTGCAAAGGCCTGAGGCAAGCTGGCCTCTCTGGTAAATCAGTACCTAGTAAGAGAAGGTTCAGTAAGTAGCGGGATAAGAGAGGTAGGGTTTTGTAGGCCATAGCAGAGAATTCTGTGCGAAGAAGAGATTGAAAACAGGGGCAATTGTTAAGCAGAATCTGCTGATGGGATCCAAGGAAACTAAAATGCATCATCCCAGTAAAATGAACTCATTAAATGTATCAGTTGGGCACGTAATCGGGAGAGATTAGTCAGTCCCTAGAAGAGGACATCACGCTTGCTAAAGAACAAGGTCAGCGAGAAAGAGGAAGACCTCAACTAGCTGGACTGGCAGTGGCTGCAACAATGAGCTCAAACATAACAATTGTGAGGATGGCGCAGGACCCGGGAGTGTTTCCTTCTGCTGTGCACGGGGTTGCTCTGAACTAGAATCAATTGGAGAGCACATAACAACAGTATTTCTATCACCAAAACTGTTCTTCTTTATCAATAAGAGTTCATCCACTTTGATTTAGTCCTAGAAGTTGTTCTCAACTTTCTCCTTTTCTACACTCAATATACATATTCATCCTTTAAGCTTCATTGGTTTGATCCAAGTTCAGGCATGTCTTATTTCTTGTTTTGAAATACTACAACAGTTTCCTAACTGCTACCTTGGGTAAATTACTTAATTCCTCCAGGTCTTAGTTTTCTCAAATGTGAAATACATTATTATTATCCTTAACTCTTCAAGTAATCATGAGAGTTATTTAAATGAGTTAATTGATGCAACGTATCCAAGGTGCTGCCGGATGGTGTCGTATGCCTTCAAGGCACAAGAAAAAGTATGAGGATGGTGCCGGACTGGGAAGTGTTTCAGGCTGTTATGCACACAGGGTCATTATTGGTTGGAAGTAACTCCATGGCACCTAGCAACAATAACAACAACTATTTTATTGTCTCCCACACCTCAGTGCTTGGGGGCTTTATGCATAATTATGTAAATTGTTACAAAATTTATTTTAGGGCCTTTGTGCATAAATTATAGAATATAATGGTCACAGTATTCGGAAAAACATACCAATAAAAAAATGTGATAAAGTTAAAAGCTTGAAGAAATTTCAGCAAACATGTAAATCAAAAGTTATTTCGGTGGAGCTCCAAAGCCCATCTGTAGACCATGGGACATCCCATCGCAGAGAACTCACAGTGAAGGGATGAGTCAATCAGGGTGCAGCAAAGCACCTATGAAACATACAATACTCCTCTGGTTCCTTGAGGCTTCCTCACCCTCCACCATCATGACCGAAGTACTTCCTTTCACTGTGGGCTAGACATGAGCATGTGCACAGGTACAGATAAGACAAAAAAGCTCAAGACACACAGAGTCCAGGAACAGCAATGGGGGAAACCAATCACCATGATAGCCACATAACTGAAACACCCCTCCACTATGAACAGAAACAGGGGGGAGGGTGTGAGGGAGACAACGGTCAGTGTAAGATATGAAAATAATTATAATTTATAAAGGGACCATGAGGGTGTGGGGCGGGGAGAAGAGAAGCTGACACCAAGGGCTCAATAGAAAATAAATGTCTAGAAAAGAGTGAGGGCAACATATGTACAAATATGCTTGATACAATTGATGTATGGATTGTTACAAGAGCTGTAACAGTCCTCAATAAAATGCTTTAAGAAATAGTATTTCAGTCTTCATTGAATTATAAGTAGCATATCCTTCCAGCCTCCCCAGAGTCACCCCTAGGCTTTCCACAAGCTGGTTTGGTTTCCAGAGAAGTTATTCTATTTGCACAGAGGATGAATGAAATTCGGCAACTTTTTTTGGTCCCCTCTCACTTCTCAAGTCCTACTTAAAGTTCATGAGAAAAGAGAAACTTCATAAGTTAGAACAGATATGTGGGCGAATGCTCCCAGATACATATAGGATCAACTTTCTTCTAAAGAAAACCAAAAGCAAGTGTCCAGTATTAATCTCTCACAACTGTATTCAGGTACAAAAACATTTGATCCTTTTCAGAAATAGATGATCAGGAGTAGTGTAAAGCAAAGAAGACGTCGTGTAGGAATTATTTCCTAAGTAGAGCAGACATCTATGACAGCCCAGAAATAGACCAACAAGAACTGAAAAGAATTTGAGACACACTCTATTTGGAACAAGATTTCAGTAAGAGACCATGTATTATATTATTTGATGCCATCAGTTATCTTGTTGGGCAAGATGCTACATTTTGGCTGATATAAAAATCTTATAATCATCTAGGTCAGGAGACAGTCTCCAATATAGTGTGGTTTTTTTAACCTATTCCTTACTCAGGAGGGATTTTTTTCCAGTTCTATATAAAGATAATTCTATCACACTGCCTCCTCCGCTCTGGCCCGTTTTCTGACTGCTCAGTTTTTGAGAGGGAGCTAAGCATCCTTGGCTCAACTCCTCCCACCAGCTTTCATTTAAGAGCCAGCTGCTTATGGGAGGCATGCACTCTCATCTGCTCTTAGTCATGTAGTGAACCTGCACAAGTAGAGTAGGTTCTTCCTGAAGGAAAGAAGCTTAAAAGTTTGGAAAATCTCAATTCAAGAGAGTGTTAGCAAGTCCTCTGATCAGATCTAAGCACTCTTCAATATCAGCTTTTTTAAGAATAAAGCTGCTTTTCTTTTTTTCTTCTTCTTTTAAATTCTGTTTGTCAGCGGCTTTTTTCTTTGTTAGCATGTCGGTGTTGCTGCCGTCATCATCACCATGTTGTTATGTGCCACTATGGTGCTGTCAAAGCCAACCCCGATTTTATGCACATATGAATATATCTGCAGGTCCACCTGGATAAGATAGGCTGGACAAACAATGTGAGAAGAAAATAACGGGACCAACGGTCCTGGAGGGACATGAGTGTGGGAGGTAGGGGAAGGGAGGAGGTGTTGGCCAGCCCAGGGACAGGGGAACAACAAGTGGTTCAAAACCAGTGGCAGAGAGGGGGTGGGAGGACTGGTAGGGAGTGACCAAGGGCAAAGTAACTGAGAGGAATTACTGAAACCAGAATGAAGGCTGAACATGGTAGTGGAACAGGAGGAAAGCGTGAGGAAATAGAAGAAAGGAGTAGGAGGCAAAGGGCATACATAGAAGCCTAAATACAGACATGTACATATGAAAATATATTTATGATTATGGGGGGAATAGACCTATGTGCATAGGTCTATTTATAGGTTTTTTTAGTATTTATAGGTTTAGTAGTAGGGTAGCAGGTGGACATTGGGTTCATGAGGGGGGGTGGGGAGGGCAGGGGAGAGGAAAAAGGAAAATGAGTAGCTGATTCCAGGAACCCAAGCAGAAAGCGAATTTTAAGAATGATGAGGGGAACAAATGTATGTGTGCGGTGCACAATTGATGTATGTATGGATTGTGATAAGAGTTGTATGAGCCCCAATAAAATGATTAAAAAATAATAATAAAGCTGCTATTACAGGTGTAAAAACCTGTCTGACTTCAGCATGTATTTCAGTTGAGCCCCGACTCAGTTGGAGAGCCCCTTAAAATGCCTAGATTAGCTTCCAAATCCATTTTCAGTTTCTTATCCCAGCTGCCTCAAATTAACTCCCTTCTGAAAATACACAGGCACTTAGACATTTTTGCATGGAACATTCCTGTCAGTGCAGAGCATCATGACAGTGAGACAAGAAAGAGCGCAATTTTTGTAATCCCAAAGCAATCTTCACCTGAATAGAAGTAAAACAAGCTGTCCCCAAAGAAACTCGAGTTCTACAGATTCTCTACACTCCACTATTTAAAGGTATTGAAGGCTATTTACCTTTAACTACCATACAATATAGCCTCCCCTCACCCCCCTCATTTTCAGTCATTCAACCATCTGCAATTTCACCGCCTCCATATTTTCTGTAGCTATGAGCTGAAATCAATTTGGGTTTGTTTTTATCTCCTTTTAGGTATACCATCTAGATTATTGCTCAACATGTATTATTAGTTGGCTATTAGTTTTAGCCTAAATAAAGGTGCTTATCAATGATGGGAATTATTAGTTGCCTACTCACTAACCACTCTCCCTTCATTCCATACTTTAGGATTTCTGTTTTTGGAAGAATCCCTGGGTAGTGCCAAAGAGTTCATGGTACTTGGTTTCTACCTGAAAGGTTGGAGGTAGAGGCTGGTAAACTACCATATACTATACTCGAGTATAAGCCAAGTTTTTTCAGCACATTTTTTATGCTGAAAAATCCCCCCAGTTTCTGTGGTAAAATTAGGTGCCTTGGCTTATATGAGAGTATATATGGTACTTTTGAAAATTCAACCACTTAAAGCACTGGAACTCTGTGTATTCTCATACATACAGTCTATTATATTGAGCTGGAATCACGTTGACAGCAACTAGTTACTGGTTCTATTTTCGAAAGCAGCAATATGGTGTTGTCAGGGAAAATCAGTCGTAGGTGCCAACAGGGGTAATCAGCGAGGTACATAAAGTGGCGCTACAGGGAAAGTCTCTAAAGAGGGCTCACTTAGTAGGAAGGCCTATCCTTTTACTCTTTTCTTTTCCCCTTCCTGCCACTTAGATTACAGGTGTAATGATCAACTACAGTGACTATGCAGACATTTACAGCCTCAGAAACCCTGTACAGTATGGTTATGAGTTTGAATGAATTTGATGGCAGAAGAGATTTTTAAAATAAGATTTTTAAAAATCTTATTTAGGTTACTGTTATGTAGCATAACCTAATTGTAGCTTATGTGTTAAAGGTGCTAACTTTGCTAACTACTGCTAAGCATACCACACTTGGAGGGGAAAATGTTTAAGAGATACATTATTCATAGACTCGATGAAGAGGGTCCCCTCTACCTCTGGGAAGAAAGAGTCAGAAAGAAAGCGACACATCCTGAAGGGACACTGGGTAAATTTACGAGCCTTTTGAGGGGAAAGGGCATTTGAAAATGACTTTTCAGTCTAAATAACCAGGATTTATGTGTGTGTTTACCTATTTGTATATATATATATATCCATATTCTATATACATGCATGAAATTAACTGCAAATTATGGTTAACTATACTAATTTAAGGCACTACTCAGCAAACAGGATTTCTTATGATGATGACATGAAGTTACAATACCAAACAAATCACTGCATATTCACTTTGTTTAGAAGAAGAAAATGCAGAAGTAATCTAATAACGATGCTCACATTTGCAGGTTTAAGCTTGTTAATGATAGTTGTTTTGCCACTGTTGTCCAGTCCAAGGCATAACACATGAACCTCTTTCTTCTTCAGGCCCAGCAGGCATGACAGTTTGTCTAGCAATCCCATAACGTGATTCAACTATTAATAAACTAGCTGCAAGTAAGAAAAAAGTAAGATATTATTATGCAAAGGCTCCTAAATATGGAAAACTAAGCATGTAAACTATAAAATGTTTAATAACTTAATGACACATATTAAGGAAACCATGTAGTACACATTGGCACATAGTAGAGAGGATAAGCTGATTATTAGAAAGGCGCTTTAACTGAAATGCAGATTGACAGCTCATACCACCTGGCAAGACAGTATAATGCCCTTGGAATAGCATACATTTTTCATTGTGGTTTGTTTTATTTTAGAAGAAACTGAGGCCATACTCCGTATCATGTGAAGTCCGCAGTTTGTGAGATAAAGAACAAATAGAATTATTTACTGACAACAGGGTTCATGGAAAGCCTGACAATGAAGCTTAGAAAGCAAAAGGCTAACCAGGACAACAGACAAACTGGCATTTTGACTTGATCATTTGAGCTACCGGCTAACTTTACCCAAAGCCAACTATGCTTTTATATTTTGCAATAACATGAAGTAATAAATTCACTGTTGTAAATTTGCTTACTTCTACCCAGTTAGGGTTGGAATTTTTATCAATAGCAGCAAAGCTCCTAACTGAGACGTCCTTATTGCCTGTTGACCCTTACATATATCCTTGTAAGTCACTAAAAATCTACTAAAGAAGAATATCATGCAGAAGCATGCACACAATCTGTTGGAACCATACTACTGGCTTTCATAACTGTAACTTAATCTAAATCAACTGCCCTTGAGTTAGTTTTGATCCACAGCAACCCTATCTACAGGACAATTAAACTGTTCCCTAGGGTTACCAGGATCATAAACTATGAAGCAGCTGGTGGGCTTGAACTGACAACCGTGTGGTTAGTCACTTAATGGCTAGCCCACAGTGTATCTAAAAGCCAAACAAATTCAATACAATCAAGTGATTGCTGACTCATAGTGGCCTTATAGGGCAGGCAATACCCCCATGAGTTTCTGAGACTATAACTTTACTGGAGCTGAAAGACTCGTCTTTCTTTCACCCAAGGAGCAGCTGCAGGTTCTGTGGATGGCGGCCCAATGAATAAGCACTGTGCCACCAGTGTTCCCAGAGTACATGGCGCCTTCGTATTACCAATTCAATGATAGATGTATTATGAACTCAAACATAATACACTGCCTATTATATACTAACATTATGGTGGTTCTCATCCTTCTCAGACAGTTAAATTTAGATTTCAGATCACGAAAGAAAATATTCAAGAGGCTCACTTTGGGTCTACCACCCTCTCCACAAAAAAACCTTACCATGTAGTGGGAGATAACCCTTTGTGAACTGTTACAGCAAGTAACCAGAGCCATGGTGGCACAGTGTGTAAAGATTTGAGCTGTTAACTGCAGGGTCAGCACTTCAAACCCACCAGCCACACCATGGGAGAAAGATAAGGCTTTCCGTTTCCATAAAGATTTTCAGCCTTGGAAAACTGATGGGCTAATTCTCCATCCTATGGGGTACACCAGGAGCCAGAATCGACTTAATGGCAGTGAGTTTTTTTCTTCACAGCAATAATCATAATATATCAGTATTCCAAATATTTCCTACTACTCCCCAAGCTACCGTTTTCAAAGATCTTTACATTGTTTCCATGCAATTTATTTATTCTATTCTCTACCTAAGTTTCAGTAAGCTTGTCAACGTAGTTTCTTTGGTATTTTTATTCCATACCAACCCAGGCAAGGTTGTCAATCAAAGATGTCAAGTTGAAGCAACTTTCAAGAGGCTTTCAAAATAACTTCTGAAAGAAGCTCGCACCTAGACATTCTGCTAAGGTCTCCTGGGAGACAGAAATTCAAAACTGAATTTCAAAAATGTGCACAAGAAAAAGATGCCCAGTGTTTTATCAAGTTTGACCTCAAGTACTTCCATTTTTGCCAAGTGAATCAATTCTCCTCCTAATGGAGATTTAAATAGTCACAGTCTAAATATTTTAAATTTCAGCTTAAGGACCAGCATTTGTAGAGAGTCTAGTGAAATGAACTTTCTGATATTCTGAAACAGTTATAGACCACTTTACTGCAAAGCTATTACTTTGCTATTTATTGTATTACACATTGATACAAATGCTTATATCCTCTTTTTTCACATAATTTCACAGATTTTTTTTTTAACATTTTATTAGGGGCTCATACAACTGTTATCCCAATCCATACACACATCAATTGTGTAAAG
>NW_022103903.1:18814715-18850218 GCF_000313985.2 Echinops telfairi | reverse complement strand
AAATGTGGTGAAGAAAGCCGATGGTGCCCGGCTATCAAAAGATATAGTGTCTGGGGTCTTAAAGGCTTGAAGATAAATAAGTGACCATCTAGCTCAGAAGCAACAAAGGCCACATGGAAGAAGCACACCAGTTTGTGTGATCATGAGGTGTCCATGGGGTCGGGTATCAGATATCAAAGACCCAGAACAAAAAAATCATATCAATGTGAATGAGGGGAGGGCGGAGTTGAGACCCAAAGCCCATCTGTAGATCATTGGACATCCCCTTACAGAAGGGTCACAAGGAAGAAATGAGCCAGTCAGGGTGCAGTATAGCACCAAGGAAACATACAACTTCCCTCTAGTTCTTTAATGCTTCCTCCCCACCACTATCATGACCTCAATTCTACTTTACAAATCTGACTAGACTAAAGCATGTACAGATAAGAGCTCACAACACAGGGAATCCAGGATAGATAAATCCCTCAGGACCAATAATGAGAATAGAGATACCAGAAAGATAAGGGTAAGGTGGGGGTAGAAAGGGGGAACCCATCACAATGATGGACATATAACCCCCTCCCAGGGGGTCGGACAACAGAAAAGTGGGTGAAGGGAAGCAGCGATGGATGTAAGAAATGGGGGGCAGGGGGGATTTCTAAATTATTAAAGGTTGATGAGGGAGGAAGGGTGGGGGATGGGGGAAATAAGGAGCTGATATCAAGGGCTCAAGTAGAAAGAAAATGTTTTGAAAATGATAACGGCAACATATGTACAAATGTGCTGAACACAATGGATGGACGTATGGAGGGTGCTAAGAGCTGTAAGAGTCCCCAATAAAATGATTAAAAAAAAAAAGAACCTTGCCAGTTTCATTACTTACACTAACCGTCTCTCTGTCAATCCAATTCTCTTGGTAGTTAAGGAGGAATTGCTTCCTAAAGGGTTACAGGTTCCAGAAAAGCCCAGGAGAATTAGGATGTGATCCTTACTTAACGGGAGGGTAGGAAAGGATAGAAGTCATGTCATAAAACACCATGCATGGCACTTTGCAAAGCTGAAGATGAGTTGACTGTTGAGTGCATTATTGCACATCCTAATACTGAACAATTTTATTCAGTTTTCCGATTTTGATGATCAAATTTCATCTACGCTTCAAACAATTCACGATAAACAACACCCTGTAGGGCAGGATTAAAAACATACAGAACCCCGCACACGAGCATCCGATAAGCATGCTGGGGTCCCGAGTAGTTACCGCATAACCCCATTTTCCTCTTCCGTCTCACCCACCTTGTAAACGCACGGGAGTGACAGACGTGGGAAAAGCCAAGGGCGGTTCAAAACTCGAGGGGTCACCGAGCAGGATGAGTTGGGGTGGAACAGGGACGTAGAATTTGCGGTCCGGCCGACGGGTAAATAAAGGATGGACGCACTTACCCGGACCTGTCTCGGGCCCCAAGCCTTTCTCTCTAGACTCCCATGGGCAGGACCCGGCTCCGAGCGGAGCCCGCGCCAGGAAATGCGGGACCAGCCAGCCTTCGCCTCCGCTCCGGCCGCAGTAGCCGGGTTGGCGCCGGCGCGCGGCGTTTCCCTGGTAACCCAGGCTTCTTCCGGCTCCGAAGCTCCGCCTCCCCCGGGGGACGGGGGGTCAGCTTCCCCGGGGTCGCCTCTGGGATTCGAGTCCTGGTGCCGCTAGGGTCGGGGAGCTCCCGAAGGACGTCGGAGGCCGGCGGACGCGCTCAGTGGAGATTTGAGCTCGGGGGCGGGGTGCCCCGCGAAGGATGATGGGAGTCGTAGGCGCTCGCACAGTCTGATGGGAAGCGTGTGGCGTCTACTTTTTTGGCAAGGTCGGGTTGCTTGTGAGCTGCGAGCGCGCATTTGTGTGGCTTTGGTCTCATTCCCGTGTGTGTGTGTGTGTGTGTGTGTGTGTGTGTGTGTGTGTGTGCGCGCGCGCGTCTGTGGTCTGGTGTGTGTGTGTGTGTGTGTGTGTGTGTGTGTGTTTGTGTCTGTGGTCTCAGTGACCCTAGGGAGTGTATCAGCGCCTCTGGAACAGGCTCCGGCGCCTGGAGCACTAAGTCTCGTCGTGTGTGCGTGCGTGTGTGTGTGTGTGTGTGTGTTCTCAGTGACCCTAGGGAGTGTATCAGCGCCGCTGGGACAGGCTCGGAGCGCCTGGAGCACGAAGAAGTCTCAGCTGTGTTACTGGTTCCAGCACAGCATGGTGACAGCAATTACAGGTCCTGAATATGCTACTGAGACTTGGGTGAGCGTTGAATGGTTGAGCTGCGAGTTGGTGTTCAAAGCCTCCTTTGAACTCTGGCGCCTGACTTGAGTCCTGGAAAAATAACGATGAGTACAAGAAAGAAGTAAATGTCCTAACATTGATGGTGGCAATGATTGTACAACTCTTCTGGATATGATTGAACTATACTGATTTATATGATATGTGGACTATGTTCCAATTAAACTTTTTTTTTTTATTAAGCCATTATTGTGGGTAGGAAGATGTGATAAACTCATGTTGAAAGTATGAGGCATTACTTGGCATGGACGAGACATGCCTGTACTGCTGGTGAGCCGCTCATCTCCCAAAGAGATTTCCATGAAGTCAGTCTCTTCTAATTTGTTAACAGTTCCCAGAATCAAATCGGGAGATAGTCAGGAAAGGAGTTAAATCGAAATGCTTGAAGTTAGTCACCTTCTTAAATTACACTGGGGTCTTGTAATATGTAGGCCTCAAATCAATTGAGAATATATCATTAAAGACATACGTTTTGAGCACTATGTAATGGACAGAGTAATTAAATACACACATTATGCCCTAGGATTTCTTTTGTTGTTGTCCGCCTTCCAATCTGCCTACCCCCACCAACTTCACCTGTACCCCACCCTCTGAGTGACTTTCTTGTTGGACTCAATTCTAATTTTCTGGTCTCATTTCCCTTAAGTCATGGTATTTCCAGAAGGTCTGCAGGTCTAACCCACGAACCCCTCCTTTGGAGAAAGATGGGGCTATTTTCTGTAAAGATTTACAGCTATGGAAACTCCATATGTTGCGGGGTGGAGTGGGCTAAGAGTGGGAAGCCACTTGATGGCAATGGGTTTGGACTTTTGGGGTTGGTTTTCTAGTGTTGCTGTTACAGAAATAATTTTTAAAACGTTACACCATTTAGGAGACTGTAAGTCTGAATTCAAAGCACCAACTTGAGGCTTTCTCAGGACTCTTGAGTTAGGCTCTTCTCCATTTAACTAGTATTTCTTGTTCTTTGGAGATTTTCCTGGGTCTTCTTGGCATCTGTTTGATCCTATCCCTGCTTGCTGGCTTGCTTATTTAATCTCTTTATATCTCACAAGAGACTGACTCAAGACAAAACCTCCACTAATCCTCTCCATTAATATAATGAAGAAAATCCAGTCCCAAATGGAATTATAACCACAAGTTTGGAGGTTAGGAATTAAAATACATGTGCTTGTTTCTATCCATAACAGTTAAGCAGCATGTTATTTGGTCAATTATTTTGGTCAATTAGTTGGATTAGGAAAATAAAGTTTAGCACACAGTTCAGATAGCAGCCTATCTTCCTTTGTCCTGAAATATTTGCTTTATGAGCAGGATTTAATCCAACCCTCAATGTGGTGGTTTTATTTCTGATTCCAAATGACATTTACAGTGAGGTACTGATCAGTTTTCTTCGTGTCGGGGAGTTTTGATTTTTTGATAAGGAGATGGAAGTCATTGTGTTATAGCCATGTGAATTACTTGAGGAAATTCTTCTAGCCATGGACTTGGGTAAGAGAATATGGGAGAAGATGCTGATGGGATTATATGATTTAATTATTAGTGATTGGTAACAGGTTTGCAAAACTGTGGAACTCTAATGTGGCAGTCGGTCAATTTTCCCATCCCGGTGGTTATAAAATGAGCCATCTCAGAAGCAATAGTAGGTGGTTTCACTACCGTCAAAAACGAACAAGGAGTGGAGGATATTCTCTGGACCTAAAGATCCCTGTGCGTGGAGCCTTCTTGGTACAGGAGACAAAAAGCTGTGATACGGGGGGAGTGGCAGCAGCAGAGTCAAGAGGCTGGGCATGCAATAGCTCAGTGGGCTCCCCAGCCCACAGAGCTAGTGAAGCTCACTGCCCTGGGCAGAAAGATTGCCTGTGGAGTCGGGTGCCTACACACACATAATTGGAACTAGGTTTGCTGACCCATGGCCTATAGCCAAGCGCCTTCCAGCTGACACTGAAGGCGGTATGGAGTGTCCTTTGAACATTTATCAGTCTTGCTAAAAGAACTTTGTAACCTTGCCTGCGCAGGCCAGTGGGTTGAGGGCCAGAGAGAAGCAAGCCTGGCTTGGCTGTGCATGGCTGTGAAGAGGCTGTTCTGACCAATGTACCGTGTCCATGTCCTAAGCATTTCTGGCCCTGCATTTTAACGGCTCTAATAAGCCCTATGATTGTGAATATGGTCTACGAGCTCTGTGTTACCATTGTAATGAATTATAGAACTCAGCAGAGGCGTCGAGGGTACAGTGGCAGCTACAGTTGGTATCAGAATTGGCCAAGGAGGAAAGAGGCTGAAAAGGCATGTCTGACCCTTGCCTCAGGGAATCCGCTTTGGACTGATTTTGAGTTTGATTCTCTTTCTTCTTTGTGATGTCAGAGGAAGCCAAATATGCCCCCAACACACCCCGATTACAAGCCAGACTATGACATTTGTTTTTATAGAAATAAGTAGAGATCTTATGTTCCAGAAAACTTTTGTGGCCACATTTAATTTACTCATTTTAGGAGCTGATATTTCTCCCCTAGGTTGAATCGTATTTTTGCTTAGCACAAAATATTGAATGAACACTGGAAATATTGTAGTGGGTAGATTGGGCATCCAAATTTTCCCTTCACTTAACAGATACACAGAACTTTGCAAAAAAACCAAAAAACAACAGCAACACACACAAAACAAAACCCAAATGAACAGATAAGTAGAGTGTATGTGATGATATTTTAATTATTATAAGAGCTGAGCTTGTGGTCATGATAACCCACAGTTTACCTACTCTTCTAGAAAATATCAGTCTTGAAAATGATTTGGAGGCACAGAGTCTTGGTTTTGTGGGGTACTTCTGCCTCATAGGAATTTGCCTCAGAAGATATTTGGTGCCTCTGTTCTATCTCCTAGTTTGTTCTGGAAGCCCGGGGTCTTAAAAGCTTGCAAGTGGCCATCTCAGGCACAAATGGTCTGTATTCAGGAAGGATGAATCCCTGAGATAATCATTAAACCTTAAAAGAATCCTAAGAGTAATTTCACTTAACTAGTGAAAACTATTTGGAGTATTTCCTATGGTTGAACCTTCTGCTTGGTGCTTTGCCCACTGAACATACCCGTAAGAGTGTATGCAGAGGCTCAACATACAAACATAAAAGTGATTCAGAAGATAACAAACCTTAAAATGGTACATGATTTCTTTCAAAGTCTACTTAAAATAGGCTTTAGTTTTGCAGGAACAGTGAATTATTTAACGTTACTCCTCTAGCCGAAGTCTGCAGAGGGTGTGGTAAGAAGGTGTGTGTATGTGGGGTGGGGGAACACTAATAGGATCCTGGGGCAGCATCCTGCTGTGCATAAAATGAGCCTCCTGAGAAGCAGGAGGAGGGCTCTCTGCCAGCAAGAGCCAGGAGGGGAACTCCTCCTCTGGACCCAAGGTCCCAGTGCAGTGAATTTCCTGTATGGAGAAGACAGCTTACCGTTAGAGGACCAGCAGCAGAACTAGGCACCAGAGCATGGCACAGAGAGGTGGACTGTCCCAACCACAACCCATGGAGCAATGAAGCTGAGTGCTTTTGTGTAGAGGGGCTGCCTTGCAGAGTATGGTGCCCTTGGCCACTTAATTGGAGGAAGTGGAACTTGCTGACTGAAGTGAGTGAGTGCCTTTGGGCCCAGGCTGACTGGAGTGATGTGCCTCAGGGCAACTAATTCAGGTTGCTGGGCTTGCTGACCCATGGAATTTAGCTGACCGCCTTCTAGTTGAGGCTAACACAGAGTAGTATGCCCTTTGGGCACTTTTTAACAGCCACGTCAGAACTGTAACACATCCTGATAAGCTGGTCAACCCTGAGCATTTTTCACTGGCATTATTACTTGTTAACTTTCTTAATAAAGCTTTTCATTAAGAATTTTGTCTGTGAGTTCTGTGTAGCCTTTGCAAGGTATGTTAGGACCTAGAGAAATGAAATAGAGACCATTAATTAAGGCTTAACATGTACTTTATGACTAGTTTTAATTTCATATTGGCTTGTAGAACCCTAATGGAATTATAAATGAAGAAATAAAAGTAGATTTGATGAATGCACTACTGTTTTTTTATTAATCAGGATACTTTTAAGATTTTTTTTTTTAATGGTCAAGAAGGAATCTTGAAAAGAATACACAGAACCCTTGATTGATAATTTACAGAGACTTTTTGTGGGATCCTGGTGGTGCAGTGGTTGAAGGTGAGCACCACAAGAGCTGAATGCACTTGCTTTGTGTGGCAGTCCGCTTCCGTAAACGTGGGCGGCCCCGGAGACCCTACGGGGCCATGCTATTGGGTCTTGTAGGGTTTCTCATGAGTTAGAGTAGGCTTGATGGCAGTGAGTCTGGCAGATTTTTGTAGTATTTTGGAATATGTTGAGCAGTCGGATGCTACATATGTCCTTTTTAGTGGCCTGCATTTTGTGTACAACACAACTTCTTTAATGAATGTAATTCACTTAAATCTCGAAATGATGTATCAATGTAAAATGACTACTAAAATAAGATGGCACCGGTAACAGTGATTTATGTAGATTGTTGGCTAGCATATGCATGTGTTGTAAGCAGTACATTTAAAATGAAACTGGATGCTAAAGGATGGAATGTAGAACTCTTGACTTTGATGACATTATTATTTTGTAATATTACAGCTATGGTTCAGTGTTCAGAATTACTAAAACAGAATGTGCATCTAGATTTAATCGGCTAAGAAATAAGTTGAACCAACATACGTAGATAAAATAGTACAAAAAACTCACAAATTGAACACCAGAACTGCTAACTTTTATTTGCGAATAGATATTTTAATAAACAGGCTTACTCCATCTGTAAGACCCTGATAATGCCTCTTAGGAAATCATAGAAAAATAAAATACAATAATTAGTCATTTGTACTTTGTACAAAAATCTTAGTATGTTGCTCAGCAGGTAGTTTTGCTAAACACCATATTTTTTCCAGCAAATACTCGTAGATGACATATGTAATGCAATTCACCATAAACAATCCCTCATGTTGAGAGCTGAGCATTCTAAGACACTATTAACTTGTATGCATGCCAGCACATGAAAATTTACATGGAACAGTATAATAATATAGATTTTTAAGGTAAAACAATACCACCTTCGCATAAATCTGGACTGCTTCACTGCTGTGGTAAATTAGATAATAGGTAGGTAGGATTACAGTTCAAGTTTTAGCATTCTTTTACACTTGTCTATCTCTCTACCATGTTGTGGTTACAACCAGAAATGAGAATCTAGGCTGTATAAGGAACCTGAGTGGAAGGCATACATTGAAGCTCTAAATACTGATGGAAGACCAAAGAGAAAAAACCAGTACAGGGTAGCACTTCCTTCTTTCTTCTCCCCAACCGAGATCTTTCCCCGTCTTGTAAAAAAAGTAGAGGAGCACCATGCCAAATCCATAATTAATGACAAATAGCTGATGATAAATTACAAGGGGATACTATTTAAAATCATTAGTGTTTTTAGGAAAGAAAATTTTTCCAGCTGCAGTTTTTTCATGAGTCAAATATACCTCTATGAGGGATTAAATACTTTAACCGAGACAAGTGTTATCTAGGTATTTATCTTTAAGTAAATGTGCTCTTTAGTATTCAATTAATACACTTTAGGATTTGTGCTACAAAGATTTTTATGACTGTTAATTTACTTTGAATACCCTGCTACTGCAGATGTCATCTACTCTTTAAGATTTGAAATGGCCATTTAAATATCTAAAGTGTTCAATCACATACAAATTTATATCTATATGTATTTTTTTATACTTTATGGCTATGCTAGAATAGCAGAAAAAATGGAGAGCAATCTTATTCCATTATCCACAATCGAATTTCACACCAAATCCAGTGAATAAATATGCCCTCTTAAATCTCCACATTGAATTACACAGTCTATCCTGAAATGAAGTACCAAGCACAAGTAAAAGGATTACATTCTCTCAATAGGACAGGGAGACCACAATGAGCAAAAGAACCATATTGCTCATAGGGTCCCACAATGACAGAAGGTTTTGAAGTTTCTCATGTGAAATCAAAACAAAAGAAAGGAATTGTTTTACTAAACAATTAAGAGTCTGATAAAAAAAAATTCAGATGAGAGCTCAAAATGCTCCAAAATACTGTTTTGAGAAAACTGACAGCTTGAGTATAGTATACGTATTTTTCAGGATTAAAAAATGTTTAATTTCAATATGCTTTGAATGATAACATAATAGCTATAAAATGTTTCTGCCTCTTTGTCTTCCTAAAATAGGCAAAAATATGTATGAAAGACAACATAAGAAATATAACAGTGAGGCATCGTCACTGAATCTCTATGTTATGGAAAAGGGGATTTTTTTTGTCCTTGGACAGCATAGAATTAAAAATGTCACATCTTCCAAATAATATGACTCAAAATATTTAGTAAAATTGCCTTGAGAACATTTTATACAATGGATTTTCCCCTATTGCTTATTATATTCACACATACCTATTGAATCTATATATTCACTTCCCCACTCTTCAACTATCTACAGCTTTCTTTTAACTTTTATCTCGTTTTTGGTACATAAAACGACGTACACAGTGTAACCTGTACATTTCTACAGCAAATCGACCCATTTCTCTGCATAGTACATAGTGTCTTCTTTCCGACTGGAATTCTGAGCCCCTGCTTCTACCCAAAGTAGCCTCTCTAGTTATGGGCTGCATTCAACCTCTCTACCTTTCAAGGCTTCTGCTACTAGAAGTGCCATCTTTTCTACAAATTTGGTTTTCCCTCTGCTACAACATTATTCACAGTAAAACACCTGGAGAAATTTGTTTTATAGATATGGATTCCATCTTGTTTCCTTACTTCTTAATCCAGGTTTTTACCTTATAACTTCAGAGAGACCAACATTTTCAAGACCATCAATAATTTCCAAGTTGCCAAATCCAGCGATAATTTCGTTATTCTAATATTGAATTCTTAGAAGCATTAAGTGACCGATCTTAATGCATCTCTCCCCTCTGCCTTACCATGTACTTGTTTCTGATGTAGTTTTCCAACGTTCTGCTTAAGTGTACTGTTTTAACAATAGAATGCTCAATCTTAAACCAACTTTTCTCTCTGTAGTCCATTTCTTGGTGATTTCAAAACGTTAAACACCACGTGTATACAGATGCCCCCACACCTTGATTTCTCACCCGGAGTGTTCCTGGGGAATCTCCTATGGAACAATCTGCTTGATATCTCCATTTAAATATGTAACAGGCATCTCAGCCTTTACATGGCGAAAAACAACTCTAAACTTCCCTTTTCTCTACCACCAACGAGTCTTGCAAACCCACTTGGGCAGTTCTAGCCTGTCCTAGAGGATCACCACGAATCAGAATTGATGGCAGAATGGACTCATTTGCTCATTTCCCAAAATTTCCCTCCATTTTTCCTTTTTTGTTCCTTATGCCCAGACATGAGCAAACCCCATTCTGAAACGTGTCCAAAATCCATGAACTTGTCTCCTTCTCTACTTGAACCCTCACACCAATCACTATTCAGGGTTGGAACTACAGCAGGGTCTTCACAAATCTTTTCTGAGCTTCTCATCTCTTTCCCCAGACCTCACCTCATCCATGGCGTCCCACCCACCTGGTTCTTTCTGTCCTCAAACACTGACTACCCGCACATGCGCTGCTCCCACTGCCTGCAACGAGCTTCCTCCAGAAGACTTTGTCTGCCTCCTTTTTGCAGATTTCCGTTTAAGTGTCCAGTCCTCAAAGAGGCTTCCCTTTAATTTAATGAAGCCCCAGTCATGGTGGGTCACATTATTAACTTTTAGCATGAGGCATATCACTATTTCTTTACTGTGCATCTTCACCATTAGAAGGTCAATTCCATGAGACAGGGACTCTGGTCATCTGGGTCGCCTTGCATCCTCAGTGTTGAGAACAGAACATGAGTACACAGTGGTGTTCAACAAGCATTAGTTGAATGGAAGGATGTATTTATTATGTATGTATATATTTAGCATAAATCAGTGTATATACTGATTTTAAGATTCAGAAAGTATATATTTTTGGACCAGCAAACAGACATGACTTTTTTTTTGTGTTGTTATATTTGTTTCCCATATCTAAACAAGTCCTGCTTGTTTTTGTTTGTTTATGTTAAGTATGGTCCCTAACTATTGCATTTGATGATACAGCGGTCAGTGTTGTAAGGTGGGAAATGGGGATGTTTTTCTTTTTGAGAGGAATTTTGAGATATTTGAAGAAAATAAAAATAAACATAGTAATGGAATGACTTTTCACTGTTTTTGAGGCCTCCAAATGGGTGAAATTCTTAAAATCAAATAACCAGAAACCAGTAAAAAGTAACCAGTAACTATAAAAAAATTCACTACTTTGAATTCACAAATTCTAATCTAAACACATTTTTTTGCATTTCCACTTATGAGAAGGAAAAATAAGCTTTTTCCAGCAGACTTTACTTGATTTCTGACTGAAATTAGGTAAAAGAAGAATAACCTCTAGCCATCATGTTAGTGCATTTGGCTTCAAGTTTGAAAATTTGAAAGTTAGGAACAATATGAAATGATGTACCGATAAATAGAAAGTGGTACAGAATGGCTCTTTTTCAACACACACACACACACACACACACACACACACACACACCTTCATTGGAAAGCAAGAGCAATCTCCTTGAAAGAGTGATAAACATGTACAGAGCAAAAATATATAAAAATCATAATGTAGAAGTCATAGTGTTTATATATTTATGATCACATCATATTTCTGTAACGACTTAAAAAGCATCCACTCTTGTGAAAAGACTAGACTTTCAACTCTGCACCTTTTATATACTATTTTTACTTGAATAACAGCTGTTGTGTGTGGTTGAGTCAAATCAGCCTCACAGAGACCTTACACAACAGAATAGAACTGTAGGGATTCTTAGGCTGTAATATTTATGGGTGGTGCTGTGGGTTAGGTGTTGGGCTGTTAGCCATGAGATTGGTAGTTCAGATTCACCAGCTGCTTCACAGGAGAAAGATGCTCTGTCTGCTCCCACAAAAATTTACGGTCTTGGAAGCCCAGTATAGAGTCTTGAAGAGTCAGCACCCACTAATGACAGTGGTTTGTGGTGGCTTTGCAGTGGCTGTTTTGGTCAGCTTTATGGGAGCAGATTGCTGGGTCTTCTCTCCGACAGAGTAGCTGTCAGTTCAAACAACTGACTCTTTGGTTAGCAGCCCAATACTTATCCATTGCACCACTGGGCTCCTTCTTAATAAAAGTAGAAAGAGAAAAAAAACTTAATTATTAATGAAAATGATTCATTGATATACAGGGGAATTTGAAAACCCACCTTTCAATGAAATGTTGATTTTGGGAAAATTCCTTGATTATATATGTATTGGAAATAAAAGGAATTCATAGCACAGAAATGTTAAGAATTGTGATCATTTGGTCTGCTAATTTTTTCCCAAATAGTTTCTCTTTCTCTTTTTGATACTTTGATAAGATTTATATCTAATTTTATATACCAGTATATATTTTAGAAAATATTTGTGAACTGACTACTTATCTGAGAATTTCCCATTCTTAAAGTGCATTTTAGTTTCAAAATTACCACTAAGCGTAACAATGTAATTTTTACTTACTTTTTCCTAATATGTGTGTGTTTTTAAAGAGGTAATGTTTCAACACAAATTTGTATTGCCGTTTCATCTTCTAATTATTAGTGGGACTTGGTTCTCTTACCATAGTCTGGGTTCATGTTCTGTCTTTGAGTGTTTGAAAATGAGCTTATTAGAGCAGCCACAGCAGTTAATATTGTAGGCTGTTAATAAACAATTATTTGATCAAAATTCAAAATTAAGGTGTTTGCAATGTATACAATATTTAATCTAACTAGGAAAATGGTCCACAAGGCATTTATATCAATGAAGGTATTAAAGTTTTCAAGGGCACAACGTAAGTCAGAATATGACTAGCAAAATGATGAATTGCATATCAGGAATCAAACACACACAAACAGATCTGCCCTCCAATGTTGCTCCTGCTCGTAGTGGTCAGTGTTGCTCAGGTCTTGTGCCTCAGCAAACAGGAACAAAACCAAGCAAATGGAAAACACTTCCACTTTATATTCTGACATCTTTCCTTGTGGAGGCCTACAGAGCTTAAAATCACCTCCCGCCTCCAGATCTGTAAGGAAGAAAAGGACATTTTTGCATAGTATAAATATATCAATATGATTCTATCATGTTCTTTGTCTACATACATGTAGCTTGTAAAAAAATCACATTAAAGTCCATTCAAAACTCCAGTGAAGAATACTTTAAATACACATTAAATCTTATTTTTCATGTAATGCAGACATTTTGAAAAGCTCAATCATTGTTTATAATATTGTCCATGAAGTTCAGCATGATTTTATACTTCTGAAGCTATTGAAATAATGGCTCTACATTAAAAAAAAAAATAGTAAACAGGTTAAATATGATAGTAAATCATTTGCATTGACAAAGACATAGCTTGTTCAGTTACAAGTTTGTTAGAAAATGATTGCCACTGATCTAATCATAATTCTTAGATTTGTTTTCAAAACAAAAAATAGAAGGCAATAAATAAATCACTTACAGTTAAAGAAACAATTTATTGCAATGTTAATAATGATATTATTGAGTAGACAAGAATTCTAAAGAGCAAATAATACTACTTTGTGTGTGAAAAATGAACTAAGAATTATTTATTTTTAGCTTCTCAGTGATTAAATGAGTGAAGGTGTGCTCTTGTGAAAATCTAATAAAACAATTTCTATGTAAATGTATACATTTATTTTGACAAATCATTAAAGGTAGGGGAGAGGATTTATTATAAAAGCAGAAAAGGATATTTTAAATTAGGTAAAAATCTTGAAAGTGTATTGTTTACTCATCTTTATGAGGTAGGGTTATTTACTCCATCTATTATGATTTTAAAAGGCTAAATGAAATTGAAACTTTTAGAATGGAGTAAAATGAAGACTTCTTAAAAGGAATGTGATAGATAAATGTAAAAACTTATATAGAAGTGTTCACATAAATATTATTTCTCCTGTAATCTCATATTTAACTCATGAAAGCAAAGAAAGCAATCTTCAAATTTCTGATATTTTAAGCATCCCAATACCTTTGAAGCAAACTTCTATTTACTCAACTCTCATTCCATCTTTTTTCTAAACTATAACTTTAACATTTAATTGAGTACATGAAAAATGAAGCTTCTTTTTCCGTGGAGCTTTCGCTATGATAATGTATAATTTAAGGAGATAGTTCTCCTTTCAATGAAGAGTCATGAAATATGAATTCCAAAGTTATCTAGATAGAAATCCTGAAATAAAGTTTTCCTCCTTTTATCATTTTGCATACATACTTAAGCCATTATCTCAGTTGTTCTGATTTATTGTTTAGGTTAATAATTTATTATTTTAAACAAAAGTGAGTTTATCATACCAAAGACAACAAGAAATGAAAAAAATTGGAACCATTACTGACAAAAGATCTTCACTAGTTCTGACACTTTTCTAATTTAAAACTCTTGAGAAATTATATTAATTTGTACTTTAGTTTCTAAACAAAAGTAGAAATTTATATTACATTTAAGACAGTATTTCATCTTCATCCACTGGGTAATTTTTATTTAATGTTTTTGTCATTGTTAAGGATGAATTAGATGTGCTTAGGGTAGCACTAAGGCATAGGGGGTTAAGAGTTGGGCTGCTAACCCCAAGGTCAGTAGTTCAAAGCCACTAGCTGCTCCCTGGGAGGAAGATGAGGTTTTCTATTCCCACGAAGAGTTATCGTCCTGGAAACCTACAAGAGTAGTTCTACTCTGTCCTATAAGGGCTCTATGAGTTGGGAATGGACTCCATTACAGTGAGGTTTTTTCGGAGAGAGTAGTGAAATTCTTTGAGACAGTCTCTTTTATGGGAAAGCAAAGGTCCTTAGTGATACAGAGATTGGCTACTCTGATTAAGCAGCATAGAAATTCAAGCAACCTCCCTTTGCTTTGTTTTGTTTAGAATGAACTGCTGTTATAAATGGTAAACTGCAAGTATGATATAGTGGAGGTGAGCTTGCATCAGTATGAGCGAGAAAAGACTATATACGATGCATCGCAGACCCTTCTTGTAAAGGTTAGCTTTATTCACTTAGTGGTGCTTTGCACGCTGAGCATTAGAAAAGCTTTCAAGTTTTCATTTCATTCTTAAATATGGTCATTGTGAATTAATCCTCATAAGCTAAAGTTAAACTCTTTCAAATCTATCCTAAAATCTCAAACAAATGAACACCTTCTTTCTTGATTAAAGAGCAAAGAACCCAAGTCTTTCATTTAGGTTATAAATATTGTTTAATATACTTTTCATAGATCCATGAATAGTTTAAACATAATCAGTAGAAGAAAAAGGATGTTTTAATACTACATTTTGATGATCTTTATCTTCTTCTGGATCTCTTTTACCAATAGGCATACACATAGCAGATCATATCGCCTTATCACATTTTTTAAAAGTATAGTTTTAGTCATGAGAAAGCATTGAAACACCTGCCTAATGCTTGACTTTTTAAGAATAACTGAAACAAGAGGGCATTTGACTCTTCTGAAATAGAGTATTTTCTTTCATTTACTAAATACTTTATTATCTCTTGTTAAGTTTAATATCTCTTTCCCTTGTTAAATAGATCACGTTTTGAAGCATTCCATGCCGTAATTACAGATGCATACTTATATTTACTGGGACTAGTGAACTGGCTTGGGCAAGAGACGACTCCAGAAGTGTTTTGAACAAAGGCAGTTGTTTTCTATTTGTATGTACCTTTGAGGTAGTGCGTGCATTCATATAGAAGCTGAAGTTTTCCACTGGGAGTCACAATTTGAGACTCATGAGAAGGACCAAGGGAGACTATGGTAGAGGACCCAACAAGAGTGCTATCTTCTTCCAGAAGGAATATGGATTATTGGAAAGAAATCTATGAGAATGTGAGGCCAAAAGTTTTTATTATCTGTAGAGAACTGCAAGACCAACTCATACTGCACAGCGTCTAGTTGTTTATTTTTGTTCTTGAAAAGAGCCCAGCGCTGCTTACATGAAAACCATAGCCAACAGCAAAGAGGCTCTCACCTTAAATACTTAAGCTTGAGACAGACATGAAATGAAAGGCAGTAAAGTCAAACTTAGCTTTCCCTTCAACTGTTTTGATTCTTTTAACACACAGTTTAAGTGGAGAAGAAGTGCTCCGCAGATATTTGTTAAACTGAGCTGATAAAAGTTAAACAGCTGACTGTAACGTGGACGAAGGTACAGTCATTTACACAGAACAAGGGGATATCGAATGGCTTCAAACAAGGAGAAGGTGTGCATCAGAGTTGTTTCCTTTCATCACATTTGTTCAGTCTGTACGCAGAACAAATTACTTGAGAAACTGGGTTATATGAAGAAGAATGCAGCCTCGGCATTAGAGCAAGACTCATTAACCACCTGTAATATGCAGATGACATACCTTGCTTACCGAAAGTGAAGAAGACTTGAAGCACTTATTGATGAAGATCAAAGACTGACATCCTCAGTATGCATTACACCTCAACATAAAAAAAAAATTCCCAACTAGACTAATAAGTAACATCACGAGGAATGACGAAAAGATCGAAGATGTCCAGGATTCCATTTGACTTGGATCCACAGTCAACACCCATGGAGAGTCGTCAGGAAATCTAATGACATTAAGCAAATAAATTCAGGCAAAAAGTAAAGATGCCACATTGAACACTGTTTCATGTGACTCAAGCCATGCTATTTTCAACTGTTTCAGATGTATACAAAAGTTGGATAATGAATAAGGAAGACTGAAGAATCGATGCCTTAGAATTATGGTATTGATGACAAATATTAAATATATCACGGGCTGCTAGAATAATGAACAAAACTATCTTGAAAGAAATAAAGCCAGAATACTCCTTGAAAGCAAGGATGGCAAGAATTTTCTTACTCACATGATGGACATGCTATCAGGCGAGACCTGGGACATGTGGTCTTGTAATGGGTTATGAATTGAGCTGCTAATTGTTAGGTCAGCAGTTAGAAACCACCAGTCCCTCCTGGGGAGAAAGATGAGGCTCTCTGCTCTCCCAAAGATTTACAGTCTCACAAACCCAAAGGGCAGGTCTATTCTGTCCCAGAGGGTCTCTGTGAGCTGGAATAAACTCAATGGCAATGAGTTTGTTTTTGTTTGTTTGTTTGTTTGTTTTTCCATCAGAAGGGACAAGTCCCTGGAGAAGACCATCATGCTTGGAAAGGTCCATGGAAAAAGGTCAGTGAAAAAGAGAGACTCTTGCTGAGATGGATTGACGCAATGGGTGCAGCCATGGGCTCGACTGGAGGAATGGCCCTGAGAATGGCTTGGGACCAGCAGCTTTCTTTCTGTGATGCCTAGGGTTGCCGTGAGTCAGAAGAGGCCCATTAGCACCTAACAGTAACAGCTTAAAATAGAAACTGAGTTGAAAATATTGATCATGAAGACAAAACAATTCCTGTACTTCAGTGCCTGCAGTCTTAATGGAAGTGTGCCCGATATACCGTACTTCCCACCTTATGGAGTTAGCATATAGAAAGAATTACTGTAGTTTTGGATTGAGTATAAGGTACTGTAGATTTCATTCTTTTACTATGTGAAATTTGATCTTAGAAAAATTAAGGGGATAGTGCTAAAAGAAGTGATCATTTATTTTTAATCTCTTATATATAGACATAAGAATCAATTGTGGCCTTATTGTTTTTGAATCTGAAACTATTAATTTCTTTTAAATTAATGATAAACCAACCAACTTAGTGAAAGATAAAGAAAAGGTTCATCATCATCCTTTGCAAAATTGATTTCCAAAGTGTTTAATTTTTTAGAACCTATACTTCTCACTTATGTAAACAAAACCAAACTCCCTGCCACGGAGTCGGTTCTGACTTACAGTGACCTTATAGGTTAGGATAGAACTGCCCCGGTGGGTGTCCAAGACTGTAAATCTTTATGGGAAGAAAGCTTCAATGGTTGGTGGGTTTGTATTGCTGACCCTGTACTTAGCAGCCTAATGAATAACTCATGTTGGCACCGGGAATCTTCCTTTTATATAAGGGGACTCAAAATATTGAAGTATAACTTCTACCCTTCTTACCTCACCTGTAGTCTCTTCTAAGGCGATAACATAAGATCTCTTAAGATCTGTTGCCACCTTTATTGTGCTGATAGAAATACAACGTTGAGTAGTAGAAGCTGCGGAAGGATAGGGCCCTATGAGAGAAGGATTGAGGGAGCCGAGTGAACAAATTTAAGACATTTTAATCAAGGAATAGAATCAAGAGAACTTGTATAGGTGGCAATTTTGAGATGAAAGCTTTTAACTGAGTGTCCTAACCTCCCAAACCAAACCCATCACCATGGAGTTGATACTCACTCAGGGTGACCCTGGGGCAGAGTAAAACTGCCGTGCAGGGTTCGATTCCCAAGCTGCATTTTTCTCCCTTACAATGATTAAGTGGGTCCAATTGGTCAGCAGCCTAGCATTTAACTACTGTGCCACGAAGGCTTCTCTGACAGAGCAAAAAATCAAGGGGGAAAGATGTCAAAACAGGATTTTTAGGGATCATGGTTGGGCGATTTGTATCCAGTTCATCCTTGATTGGCTTTTGAAAAGACTCCGCCAAGTCTTTCCCTTTTGAGGTCAGGGTTTGGATTGCTTTTCTCTTCAAGGACTGAGACGTTAAAGCTGCATCTGGGAAGCTGTTTAATTCAGGGTATAGTTGGATATATTTTAAAGAGTAAGTTATCTGGCGTCAAAGAACAAAAATCATATCATTGTGTGCTCACCTCCATGATACGATCGCTGAAGTCAAATGGGTGCATAAGCAAATGTGGCAAAGAAAGCTGATGGTGCCTGGCTATCAAAAGGTATAGCGTCTGGGGTCTTAAGACTTTAAGGTAAACAAGCGGCCATCTAGCTCAGAAGCAACAAAGCCCACCTAGAAGAAGCACATCAGCCTGTGCCATCACGAGGGATTGAAGGGATCAGGTATAAGGCATCATCAGAACAAAAAAATCTTACCATAGTGAATGATGGGGGTGTGTGGAGTGGAGACCCAAAGCTCATTTGTAGGCCACTGGAGATCCCCTTGCAGAAGGGTCTTGGGGAGGAGATGAGCCAGAAAGGGTGCGATGTAGCAACAATGAAAAATACAACTTTCCTCTAGTTCCTAAATGCTTTCTCCCTCCCACTATCATGATCCGAATTCTACCTTGCAAGTCTGGCTAGACCAGAGGTCGTATACTGGTACAGATAGGAACTGGAAACACGGAATCCAGGATGGATGATCCCTTCAGTACCAGTGTTGTGAGTGGCGATACTGGGAGGGTAGAGGGAGAATGGGTTGGAAAGGGAACCTATTACAAGGATCTATATGTGACCTCCTCCCTGGGGGACGGACAACAGAAAAGTGGGTGAAGGGAAACGTCGAACAGGGCAGGATATGACAAAATAAACAATTTATAAATTATCAAGGGCTTATGAGGGAGGGCGAGCCGGGAGGGAGGGGGAAAAATGAGGACCTGATGGCGGGGACTTAAGTGGAGAGCAAATGGTTTGAGAATGACGAGGGCAATGAATGTACAAATGTGCTTTACACAATTGATATATGTATGGATTGTGATAAGAGTTGTATGAGCCCCTAATAAAACGATTAAAAAAATGAGAAAGAGAAAAATAAAAGCATTTCCTTAAAAAAAAGAGTAATGAGTAAAATATGATAGCTCTTCATTATTAATTAATATTTGTTTGCCAATAGGTATGGCAATTCAGAGTAAAGGTGTGCCAGTTCTTGATTCTTGTTAAGGGTTTTGCCATTTCTCATTAGTTTTTTTTTTGTTTTGTTTAATGACTTGCATAGCTCATCTTTCTCCTTGATTGTACATTGTTTATACATTATTTGAAGATGTTCCTTATATTATATGATGTGTTGCCAGTAGATTAGAAATTGACCATTCAGAAAATAAAACAAAAATTGTTTTCTTCAAATCTGTTTTTTAAAATCCAAAAATTCTTCAACAAGATAGATTAGGAAATTGGAGATAAAGCAGTGATATGAATCTATATGAACATTTTAGCTATCAAAATTACTTCAGAAGGTTTATGATTATGGAAGTTATTAATTTTCTTTTTATAATTGAGATCTATGCTTATGAATATTAAACAGTTCTGATTACTGAATGATGTGTACCAATCAATCTCAGAATGGTTAATGTGAAATTTCCCAATGAGTGTGGCAATTAAACTGTTAATATCATGGGGTCCATGAGTGGTAGGCAGTAAAGAAATAGATATTCTTACTTTTTAAAATGTTTCTGTTTAATTTTGCACACATAATTCAATCTTTCTTCGACTATGATGAGGCTCAAATTACATTTAATTTTATAATGCTTACAATTCTGAAAAATAGAAATGGAGTTCAAAAGGAATTTTGTAGACGATAGGGGTGAGAGGCAAGGGAAAAGGCAGTTTTATAATACTACAGAAAGTTCTGGGATTATCAGAACCTGTAAGGTAAACAAATCTTTATGAACCTTAATGTCCAATTACTAAATGCCCATTCCCTAGAATTATGTAAATATTTTAATAGGAATTTATATCAACAAGGTATACTGAAGTTGCTGACAAGAGTTCTATGGAAGACCATAATTATTTTAATCCTTATTTCTAAATACCTTTTTTGTTGTATTATAAAAATAAATATATATGGTTAATAAATTTAATCTGTTTTACATCTGTTCTTATTGAATATACATTTGAAGACAGATAAATATGGACATTTTACGTTTCCTCTAAATGTATCCAGATTTGGGTAAACGTATCCAGCAATCTGCAGGTCGTCTATGAGTGATGCATCGCTGTGCAGGTGATGGCTGGGAAATGTTGCTAGCTATTTCTGACGTGTTTACTTAGAAAGTGATGAACTTCCCACTGTTCTCTTTTTTAGTATACTTTAAGGAATAATTGTTAAGACGCTATTCCTTCCAACTCTATCCTTTTTTTTTTAGGTGAGAAAAATTTAGCTGTGGTAGGCAGAACCCAGGAGATAAATCAGCAAAAGAAAATATGCAGAATTGTCTAGTATAATGGTGCAATCAACCATGTTTTGAAAAAAGGAAAGAGGAGAAAATCAGGTTCCTTAAATAATGAGAACACCATTATCACCAAAAAATATAATTTAGGTAGGATATTGAGAATGTAGATATACCACCGTTATCTCTGAGATCAAATAAAAACTGATTTATTAAATCAGCATATTTAGACAACTCGCTATGTGCTTTTTCCCAACCCTCTTAACAAATTCCCTCTACCCATCCACCTAGCACAGCAGTCTTCTTTTTTTGTTGTTTTTTAGTTTCACAGGGAGCAGTTGATTTTATAATTGAATTAGTCCACAAGGTAGCAGTATTTTGATTAGCTGACTCAACTTAACTCACTGAAAAACATTTTCCTTTATTTTTGCAGCTTCTGAAAAGCAGATTATGACAACAACACACATTGGCTGTATTCACCTTTTGCTGTGCCTGTATTGTGGAGCGAGGCTGACACACGATTTATGTATGCTTTCTTTGGCGTATGCCATGGCACACCTGTCTTTTGGAAGTTTTGGAAAACAGCTCAGCATATTCATGCAACTTATTCTTTTTAAAAATTAGCCAAAAATTTTAAACTTGCAAAATGCACCATTATCAGACACGTTAGCTAGCTAGATGTGTTTACTTACTTGGACCTCCAAATAGCTATCATAAAATTCTGTTTAATTAAATTAATCTTTTTACATTAAATCTAAGGCTATAATCTTAGATTTTTATTCAACGTAATTCTATTGAGAACACTTAATTTTCTTAGGGCTTTGATAATTGCTCTTGCAAACTTGTAAAGATGAGCCAAGAGAGCCGTCAACGGGTTGACTCTATGCCTCAGTCTTTGGGAGCCATTTGAACAGTGGACTGACTCACTCTTGATCTCTCCAGTGGTGGTGCTCATAAGGTAGAGAAATAGATTATACAGCTAGTAGAAAGTCCAGGTGAAAAACCTCTAAATTACCCCCTACTGTGAGCTACCCAGGATAGTATGAAGTCTTAAAAAAGAGACAAACCCAGCCTTAGAACATTTTATAGCCCAGCCCTTTGATCTCTCTCCCTCCCCAAAACCCTCTTCTCCCATAGTCACACATGAGAAGAATTCACTACATGAAACCATTGGTCATGTCCGTAAACAAGATCAGGCACCAACAGTTAAACTATTATAAAATAAAGAACAGTACAACCCATAGAGTTGAATATAATTATCTAAAAAATAAATGCTTATGCTAATTTGGAAGCTACTTGATCAGAAAACATGAAAGAAAAGTAAGAGATTTCTGACTTTTATCTATCAAACTCTAAATACATCATTAAGGAAGCCATGCCTAGGCATATTCTTCTCCAGCAAATACTTCCCAAATACAAAGTTACACATCCATGCTGAGTGATTTACCATTGTGTAGCAAAAATTTGCAGCGGGCCACGGTTTTATTTGCAGGTTAGTGAGAGAGGAGCTATATAGCAAGATTTTAAAATCCAGGTTGGAAGCGAGAACCTAAGGTATGTACCCATAGTCTGAGTGGAGACTGCAGTTTCTGAAGCGATGTTTGGAGAATCAGAAGAGAGGATAGTATAGAGGATGTCTTCCGTTTTAGAAATGCTGAGGCACAAAACACAGGTGGTTGTAGTACTCTCATACATGAAATCCTTTCTCCTGTATGTGCATCATATGTAAACGTAAAGTCTGTATACTGCTGACTATTCGTCTCTGGTGTCCAATGAGTATTACTCCAATTCTTCTAATGTCACTGAGAGAAAGGCAGGGAGAAAGAGAGGAAAAATAAATATGAATGTGTGTTAGATCTGAAAAAAATGAGAGAGAAAAAAATGAACTTTGAGATCTGGCAATATGCACCATGTCAGATTTGCTATATGAATTTGCTCAAAGGAGTATAATTGATAAAGGAGAGTTTAAGAGTGTCAAAATGAAGAGCTAAGGTTTTTTCATTTTTTTTCCTCCCAGGCACCAAATAATATATCATGATAATCTCAAATTTAATGGCACAGGGAAAATTTCAAATCTAAGTACTTATATAATGTTCAGAAATTTCATAGGCCTAAAGATTATATAATTTAGGTTGATTACATAAATTTTCAACAATAGTAACAGAATAATGAGCATATAGGGTGGAAAATATAATGTGGGATTCTTTGAGTTCTCACAGTTATTTAAAACAATTGTTATTGTGGGAGACTGGATAGAGAACATTTTGGGTGCATTATGCATAATGGAGTACTATGTAATGTGAACGATTAGTGATGAATCTGTGAAACACCACATAACGTGGATGAGCTAGGAGGATATTATGCAGAGTGAAATTAGACTATCACACAAGCACAACTGTTGTATGACATCACTATATTAAAGAGTCAAGAAGAAGTTTTCACACTAAACTATTCTTTGATGATTATCAGGAGTGGAAGTGAGGAGAAGTGACTAGCCAGTAACTTAGGTGAGAGGGAAGGCAATATACCTTCACCTCATTCACAATAAAATGTCTAAAAAATTGCCATCTCCAACACCCATTCCTGTTTAAGATACTCAAGAAGATAGGAATAGAAGGAAAATTCTTTAATATTCTACAAGCTACACATGAAAAACCAACAGCCAATGTAGTAGTCAATGTAGAAAAGATGAACACAATTCCACTGAAAAGGGGGACCAGACAAGGATGCCCTTTATCCCCACTCCTATTTAACATCGTACTGGAGGTCCTAGCTAACAACAAGACAAAGAAAAGACATCAAAGGTATTCATCTGGGGAAGGAAAAGGCAAAATTATCATTATTCACAGATGATATGATTCTATACATCGAAAATCCCCTAAACTCCACAAGTGGAGTATTGGAAGAAATAGAGGAATGTGGTAGAGTGGCAGGATACAAGATCAACAAACAGAAGTCCATTGGTCTGCTATACACATCAGACAAGATCCCAGAAGAGGCAATGAAAAAGTTATGATAGCCAAGCACAAATTGAAATATCTAGGGATATACTTGAATAAAAAAATGAAAGATCTGTACAAGGAAAATTATAGAACACTATTACAAGAAACCAAGAGTGACCTCAACAAATGGAAGCATATCTCATGCTCATGGATTGGAAGACTCAATATAGTAAAGTTGCCAGTTCTGCCCAAGGTACTGTGTAAGTTTAATGCTATCCCAATACAAATACCACCATCCTTCTTCAAAGAATTGGAAAAACTGATTACCAACTTCATATGGAGAGGGAAGAAGTCCAGAATTAGCAAAGAACTCCTCAAGAAAGACAAAGTGGGAGGCTTGCTCTATCTGGCTTTACCACGTATTATATGGCCACAGTAGTCAAAATACTGTGGTACAGGTATAATAACAGATATTCAGACCAATGGAAAAGAGCTGAAAACCTGGAAATAAAACATCAGCATACAGGCAACTGATTTTTGATAAGGGCCCCCAAAAATATCAAATGGGAAGTGGATGCCCTCTTCAATAAATGGTGCTGGAAAAAATGGACATCTACCTACAGAAAAATTAAGCAAGACCCTTACCTCACTCTATGCACAACAATAAGCTCAAGGTGGATCACAGACTTTGTGGTAAACCCCCGAACAATTAGGGCCATTAATGAGGGAATTGGGACAAACCTGAGAACCTTGGCACAGGGAATACGTAGGCTATCGGAAATAGGGAAGGATACAAATACAAAGGAGCTACAAACTGACAAGTGGTATATACTGAAGATAAATCACCTGTGTACATTGAAAGAATTCACCAAGAGTAATAAGAGAGCCCACTGACTGGGAAAACATCTTTAGCAATGACACATCAGACAAAGGCCTTATTACTGATATTTATAATACTTTGCAAGCTTACAATAGGAGAAAAACTAACTGCCCACTGAAGAGGTGGGCAAAGGACCTGAACAGAAGTTTCAAAGGGGCAAAAATCTGAATGGCCAATAAACATATGAGAAAATGTTCCCAATCATTAGCCATAAGGGAAATGCAAATTAAAACAACTATGAGATACCACCTAACACCCTCAAAGATAGCCCATTTCAAAAAATCAGAAAGCAACATGTGTTGGAGGGGCTGTGGTGAGATAGGGACTCTTATCCACTGCTGGTGGACCTGTAGGTAGGTACAGCCACTATGGAAATCAACTTGCCAATTTCTAAAATAGATGAAAATTGAGCTACCATAAGACCCAGCAACCCCCCTACTGGGCATATACCCAGAAGAAGCAAGAAACAAACCATGGCCAGACATCTGTGCCCCATTGTTCATTGAGGCACAGTTCACAAATGCAAGGAGTTGGAAACAACCTAAATTTCCATCAACAGACGAATGGATTAAAAAACTGTGTTACATACAATGGAGTACTATGCATTGCTAAAAAGCAGTGATGAACATATGAAGCATATCGCTGCATGGGAAGAACTGGAGGAAATTATGCTAAGTGAAGTTAGCCAAGCACAAAAGGTCAAGTACAACATGAGTCCGCTGAGGTAAGTTTAAAAAAAAAGAATGCAAAAGTGGTATAGGGTAAAAGGTACTGTATACAAACATTCCTGGGGTGAAGTCCAGGTAGTATGATGGGCCAGACCAAATCCAGGGCTACATACGGTAGCCAACTAAAAAGGAGGGGGGTGGGAAAAGGTAAAAAAGAGATAGAAAATGTGTAGTGGGGGAACAGGGGACTAACCCACCCAAGGGGAGGTTATTGTTTATTTCTCCACAGGGAAAGAGGGACCAGACTTCAACCTGGTGTTCCAGAATGTGAATGCAGTGTGCCGGCATGCAGTGGGGAGCCAGTGGAGGGGTCTGAGGGCCCGGCCCCAATTCCAACTACATGGACAGCTGCCCCTCCCCCTAGAATAATTTACTTTAGAGGACAGCACTGAAGCTGCAGCTTGGGGAGAGGGGCATATCTGATCAGAGTACACGGGAGCAAATGAAGGGGGAGGAAGAGAGAGTGGAGTGCATCCTGGCCCACCAAGACTTGACGATATCCCCACTCAGAACAGCCAATGCACAGAGTGGACCATATGGCTGGCCCCACTACGAGACACGACGTCCCCTCACTGACCCATGGACCTATGGGGGACAAAACTGGAGACACAGTGTCAGGATTGGCCTGGTCTGGCCCCACCAAACCGAGGCAAAACACTAAGGACGAGCGGCAGAGCAGCTGGTGGGGGGTGGGGGTGGGGTGGGGATCAGAGCAGGGAAGTCCCGAAGGAGTGCCAAGGATAGACTTTGGGGCCAGGATATGGCACCCCATCGGACTCAACTGGAGGACACTCCTAGAGTTTAGCAAACAGACCCTGAACTATTTACAGGTTTGGATTTTTTTTATTTTAATTTTTTTGGCCATTTTTTGTTGTCCTTTTGTCGCTTTGTTTCACATATCTTGTTTCTTTCTGCATATTTTTATCTCTGCAGGTCTATCTAGAGAAGTTAGACTGGATGAACAGTCTGGAGGAGAAAATAACGGGACTGATGGTTCTGGCGGTGGAGGGTGGTGGTGGTGGGAGAATGGAAAAGGGGGAGGTGGGGGGAAGGAGGTGGTATTGATCAACCCAGGGACACGGAAATAATAAGTGATCCAAAATCATGGCAAGGAGGGTGTAAGAGGCCTGGTAGGGATTGATCAAGGGCAATGTAACCGAGAGAAATTACTGAAACCCAAATGAAGGCTAAGCATGATAGTGGGACAAGAGGAAAATAAAAGGAAATAGAGGAAAGAACTAGGAGGCAAAGCCATTTATAAAGATCTAAATACAGGCATGTACATATGTAAATTTATTTATATACGATGATGGGGAAATAGATCTACATATATATATTTATAGTTTAGTATAAAGGTAGCAGATGGACATTGGTCCTCCAATCAAGTACTCCCTCAATGCAAGAACACTTTGTTCTATTAAACTGGCATTCCATGATGCTCACCTTCCCAACATGATCACTGAAGACCAATGTGTGCATAAGCAAATGTGGTGAAGAAAGCTGATGGTGCCCAGCTATCAAAAGATATAGCGTCTAGGGTCTTAAAGGCTTGAAGGTAAACAAGTGGCCATCTAGCTGAGAAGCAACAAAGACCACATGGAAGAAGCACACCAACCTGTGTGACCACAAAGTGTCCAAGGGATCAGGTATCAGGCATCAAAGAACAAAAAATCATATCATTGTGAATGAGGGGGAGTATAGATAGGGGTTCCAAAGCCCATCTGTCGGCAACTGGACATCCCTTTACAGAAGGGTCTCGGAGGAGACAAGCCAGGCGGGGTGCAGTGTAGCAATATGAAACATACAACTTTCCTCTCACTGTCATGACCCCAATTCTACCTTACAAATCCGGCTAGACCAGAGAATTTACACTGGTACAGATAGGAACCGGAAACACAGGGAATCCAGGACATGATCCCCAAGGACCAGTACTGACAGTGGTGATCCTGGGAGGGTGGAGGGAGGGTATGGTAGAAAGGGGGAACGGATTATAAAGATCTACATATAACCTCCTTCCTGGGTGATGGACAACAGAGAAGTGGGTGAAAGGAGACATCAGACAGTGTAAGATATGACAAAATAATAATAATTTATAAATTATCAAGGGTTCATGAGGGGGCAGGGAGGGAGGGGGAAAATGAGCTGATACCAAGGCCTCCAAGTAGAAAGCAAATGTTTTGAGAATGATGAGGGCAACAAATATACAAATGTGCTTGACATACAATGGATGTATGTGTGATAAGAATTGTATGAGCCCCCAGTAAAATGATTAAACAAAATTGCCATCATATTATGTTGAACCATGTAAAATTGTCAGTACCTAAAACAGTGACAATTTCATGTGGCTAAATCTAATATTTTTAGTATCTGATCTTTTAAATTTATGTTGAGTATTTTAGAGCAGTCAAGCAAAGGGTTATCTTTGAAATGGTGGGGAAATGCCCTGTGATCATAAAGTACAAAGGAGCTCTGAAATTATGTGATACTTTTTTATTAACTTGATGAAGGAAATTGGGCTCAATTATGCAATGTTGCTATATATGAAGCATTAATAATTTGTTAAGGTGAATGAGAGGAATTTCAAAAGCAACTAGAATATTTTAGAAGGCTGCATGGATTCAAAATACTACTGCGAAGTTAAAAATGCATTAAAAGTGTGTTGTCCATCTAACTTCCAGTAGAGCAATGCTCAGAAACAGTGAGAAAAGACCTGGGAACATCATGGCAGCCGTAAGAAACCAGGGCATCCCTGATTCAGCGTTCGAATTTATTATCCTCAAAATGGGGCATCTAAACACAGTAATACTCCTAGGACCACTTACTCGATGCTCATTCTTGAAATCAAGTCAAAAGTTGTAAACCCTGCTGCCATGAAATTATTTGTATATTGCCCCATCTTTATAGAATCCAGCCAGTCACCAACTGTGACGAACAAAGGGTATTCAGGAACTTCACCAGGGGACTCTGGCATTCTGTGAGGGAAAAAGAAACAGAAAAAAAGGAGAATATTAAAGTTAGAAAGGTGAGAATTAACTCAGCATCCCTTTTCCTTTTACCATATTCCTACATCTCCTGTTTTTCATCTTGCACTAAAAATAATCTCAAATTTTTCATCTTACTGTAATTAACTACTCTTACCTGTCAAACCCTTGTCAACTTCATTTGCCTGTTTGTCTTCATTTGCCTTTTGTCACTAATGGGTCTTATAATTGGTGGAACTTGAGAAAACCCACGTCTTGCTAACTTCTGGCATACAACTGTGTTTTTTAATTTGAGGACTAGCCTAATCCCACTTCCACTTGGAGAGTCTGGAGAGCCAATCTGTTTACTCTCACCCTTTTGGATCTGCCAGGAAATCATACTCTTCTGTGTTTTCATCATGTACTCTGCTAGTTCCTCTTCCGTTTTATGGTGAATTCATTGACGAAGCCTACATTTATTTGTTTTCTTAAACATTCAATAATCACTATTATCTATTCAAAAGAGCTCTGGTGGTGGAGTGCGTCACACAGTAATCCGTTGGAACTAGCAGCTCTGTGGAAGAAAGATGAGGCTTTCTTCGCCAGTAAAGATAGACAGCTTCCCGCAGCAGCAGTTCTACCCTGCCACAGAGGATCATGGTGTGTCAGAATTGACTCCACTCCATGGCAATGAGTTCAGTTTTCTGGCTTTCACTCTTTTAGAGTTCAGTCGTATGAATACTGTTTACATATGTCAAAACAGAGTATGTAGCCCAAATCACACGTAATAATAGTGTTCAAAACAAAGAAAACCCAAGTGGAGGCTGGTTAAAAAATTTAAAGGAAGGTAGTTCCTGTTGTGGTTGGTGTCATGGAGTTGATTTCAATTCATAGGGACTGCGTGTGAGAGAAGAGGGCTGCCCATGGGGTTTCTTGGCTGTAATCTTCACAGAAATGGATCTCTCCGTCTTTCTCCCATAGAGCCACTGGGTGGTTTCCAACTGCCAACCTTTCAGTTAGTAGCCAAGCACTTGGCTATTCACAATGCCAGGTGAGGTAGTTAGTTTATTGTGCCAACCTGACCGATAAACACGTGGGGTTAATTGAAGGATGGAGGGACAAATGGTTCAGTGAGCCTCGCCTTTCTAGCCTTTCTAGTTCTTAGGTCTCTTGCTTTCTGATGGTCGGACCAGGGTGCAGCTGCCTTAGCAGTTCCCTGCTTCAACTGGTAAGGCTCACTTCCTGCAAGACATCTCTGAGGAGAAGCCACATGGACCTACCCTGATGCAGCCCTGGGTGCTGGAGCAGCCGTGTGGAGACCCCTGCCAGCGCTGAGATGTTTACACATTCACTGACATGGCTTTCCTCCTGCAGTCAGCATCATTGCGTCTGTTTTGTAAGATGGAGGAGGACTTTGTGGATTGGTGTTGAACATATGGGTTAATGGGTTAATGTTGGACTTGTGGGCTTGGGCAGCACTGGGTTGGGATGTTTTCTTGATGTACACTTACCCTTTATATAAAACATTCTCTTGTACATGAGTTTCTGTGGATTTGTTTCTCTAAAGTATCCTGTCTAACACACCAGGACTCCTGATCCACCCTTGGTGAATCATTATTTTTGTTTTTGTTCTTAAGGTCTGGTTCAAAGAGATTCTATTTTAGAATGGGTTTCTAATTCTAATATAAAATATAATTTTAAAGTTTTATTTTAGAAAGTTTAGGGGATGTTTATGTCTATATACATCCATTTACTTGTATGTATATAATAGCAAACATTGGGCAGAGGACATAAAAGTAGATTGAATCTTAGAAATGATAGGTAAAATAACTCAGAGTTGTGTATATAATGCATTTCAGCAATTAACTATATTATTCTCTTTATGGGAACAACTAATGAAAAATGCAAAAAAATACTTTGTATGTTTTTAAAGACTACTTGGTATTAAAATACTTTGATGCTACCAGGCATGTTATATTATCCTTCTAGAGTAATAAAGAGATCATTTCAAAAATTATTTAACCTGAGAGTTTATATCAATTTGTAAAACAGTATTATCTTATTAAAAATATATTTAGTGTTTGTGTAAAATTATCACTAAACAAACCACTGACTTTTTTATAGGAATATTAAAAATTAATCCATCTTTTAATTCCTTTGCTTTTAGTATTTTATAAGGTCAAAGAATGAAAGACTGCATAGACTTACTAGCACCATAGTTTATGACATTAACTTTTGGAGAATTTCTTGTAATGGTTTTACCATTCATATTTGAACCATCTCACCCTTATACTAGAAAAGGATAATTTATGAACACAGATGATTAAGCCACATTAATTAAAAATTCCTCAACTGTGTATCAAAACGTGTATGGTTTTGCTACACATACGGGGGTGAAGATTAAATTATTTCCTGGGGAAAGATACATAAGGATGAATTTTTTAAACTTTTAAGATAAAATTCCTTGATGTCAGGAATTATATCTGTTTATTACCAATCAGGTATCATACCAAAGAGCAAACTTTTCTGCAGTCAATTTTGTAATTAATTCTAAATCACCAATTATTTAATGACTTTTTATAATGCACTCAGCATTATAAAAATAAGGCCTACAGAAAAAACAGATGCATAAATAAGGTGAGACTTGGAAGTTCTTTTCAATAAAAATCAATTTTTAAATATTTACTCATCACCAGGGCTTGGGTCTTCAGGAGCAAAAAGTCAAGCAGTTGGGATTGGCCCTACAAGCTGTCCATTGTAGGCCCCAGATGACTCCTGACAGTTATAAAAGGTGCCCTTTGGAATTGGTCGGGACAACGCTCCTACAGAAGGCTTAGAATTAATTTCTTTCATTTTTCTTTGATCGTCAAGTTGCCAACCCTTTGTCTAAACTGAGGTCTAGTTGATGGTCGGGTAGGGTGAAGAAGGCTAACAGGGAGAAATACAGGGAGTTTTGCATTTTATATACAATTGGAACTGGTTTAAATGAAATGTATGATCGTACTATACTTCATATTAATTTGTTTACCTTTTAACAATGACTTGGCCCTTTTAAAAGGAGCCTCAGTGGCAACACAGTTTAGGCACTGGCTTGCTAACTGCAAGGTACGTAGTTCAAACCCATCTGCTCCTCCTCCAGAGAAAGATGAGGCTGTCTACTCCCACAGAGATATAGAGATGCAGAAACTGTCTATAGGGTCACCATGAGTCAGAATTGACTAGAAGGCAGTGGGTTTGGTTTTGGGTCCTTTTTATCATTACTTATGTCTGTTACCGCACTTCCCATGTTAGAGGCTGTTAAACCACATGCCTTTTTTCCTGTACTACAAATGCAATCCTATTTGATTGTGAGTGGTTTCATTTGAACTGATCTTAGAATGATTCCTGATTTTACCTGAAACAACCATGAGTCATATCCAGCGATTGAAAAGGTGTCCTAACATCTACTAATACTTGAATATTTGAATCATAGCTGTATTTTCTTAGTGCTTACTAGAAAACATTATATAAATAAGCATGATCAAATAAATAAAAATATTAAAAATTATATAATAATAAAGATAATCATGGCAAACGTAGTTAAACAGATGTTTTCAGTTGCCACGGTTCTCAGGCTTTTCATTACTACAATGTCATTGTAACTACGAGAAGTCAGACTAGCATTTGCAACATTTTCCTGTTTGTCCAATTTCTCTGGAACACACTTTGAGAAACACTGCTGCATCTCATTGACTAAGTTTAAATTTCAAAATGACTGGAGTACCTGAGCTATTAATAATATAATTGAAGTCACATCTGTTAGAAAATTGAGAGCATGTTCTATTCCAAAACAGCGTGGATCTCATATGTTTTAACTCCTTGTCCAAGTGACTTCCCTTCAAACTCCTGGGTCATTCCTGATGTGCCACGTGGTGAGAGGACATCCACTTCTCTCTCCTGAGATAGTGCTAGAACAACTCTTGAGCGTTTACAATTTCATGTAACGGTGAGTGGAAATGTAATTTGCTAATTTTATGTCCTTAGTCTAGAAAGGTCACGGAAGGACATGCTGTATACTAAATGACTTAAATGGCCTAGTTCCCTGTTGAAAAGCATTCACTGTTTGCTCTCAGAATGTTTTGATACCATAATTCCCTTTCTCTCCACACATCTTTAGTAACGTGGTTACTCTTTGGCCTTTATACGGCTGCACTGGCAGTTGATTTAGTAAGGTCAGGGTCCCCTCATTGTTCACAGCCACCGTGCAATAACTTTTCTTTCACCTTATCTTATGATGAAGTTGAAAAATGCTGCTGTTTTCTCGCTTCGAGGGCTGGGTACCATTACCCTTACATGAATTCTCTGGAATATTATCTCATAAACAATAAGTGCCCTTCCTTATCAAACCTGCCCTTTGCTGAGCCTGCAGAAATTGCTGCCATTTGGTGATTAGTGGCTGCTGCCCACCTGAGAAAGGTCTTTACAGCAAAACCTACAACTCACACTGGAAATGTACACATTGTTCGGGTGGGGGAAAAGAATCAAGGGCCTACCCTTATTTTCAGAAAAGTGAGGAAAGAGTAGAATTATGAAAATTCCAGGTATGAGTTATGGGTAATCTAGATTAGGAAAAAGGCTAACATTTAAGAGGTAGCAGTTAATAAGTAATGTTACATTTAAGGCTTAGGGATGGTCAGACAATTGACACATCAATTTAGATAGATATGTTTTAAAGACATAATTATAGTCTTTAACTTTAGTTTTTTTAAAGCATCAAACATAGAAAACAGTTATCATTGGAAAAAATGTTAAAAAGTAATACAATTTGCACAACATTGATTGCTGGAAAGAGCCCTGGTTGTGCCATGGTCAAAGTGCTTGATTTCTACCTGAAATGTCAGTTGTTTGAACTCAACTTGCCCAATATTGGTCCAATCGTCAAGATTTGGGTTTTGTTATGGTGAGGTGTCATACATATTGAAAGCTGTATTTTTTTGATCTTCATCAGTAAGTGCTTTAATTCGTCTTGGCTTTCAGCAAATAAGGTTGTATCAGAATTAATTATACACTAATTATTTTTGTATATATTACTCATATAAGGAACCCAAGTTGTGTAGTGGGTTACGTGTTGGACTGCTAACTGGAAGGTGAGTAGTTTGCCTCCACCAACGGCTCACAGGAGAAAACGGAGGCAAGCCTCCCCTGGAAAGATTGAAAGCCTTCTGTCTGATAAGGTCACTATGAATCAGAACTGACTCGGGAACAGGTCTTTTTTTTTTTTTTAATACAACAGATCTTTTTTCAGAGATGTGAGGATCCCTGTTGGTGAAGTGTTATGCTTTAGGCTGCGATCCACAAAGTCAGCAGTTCGAAACCACAAGCTATTCCACAGGAGAAAGATGGGCTTTCTACTCTGGTAAAGTGTTATCAGGGGCAGTTCTCCCTGTTCTACAGGATCCCTATGAGTCGGCATCAACCGATAGATGTGAGTTATATTGTAATGTGATATATTTATGTGTTAATTGACAACGATATATTAATATTTACATGTTACACAATATGTAAATATAACATGGTGATAGATTGTGTGTTAATGAATATGTAGGTGTGCCAATTAAAAACAATATAAATTATTGACCTATGCATATAATTGATTCTGAAAACCAAAATGGGATTAGTAGATACTTGTTAAAATATCTAATTTTGCCATTTTGTTAAAGCTGTTATTCTACTAAGAACTCATCAATGAATACTTTCTCTCATTCTTACTCTAGTTGTTGGCCGTCACCGAGTCAATCTGACTCAGAGCAGCCCCATTGTTGGAATCGTTAGAGGAGCAGGTCCCGACATCTCTCTTCCATGGAACAGCTAGGCTTGAACTGTCGACCTTCTGCTCAGCAGTCAAGCGATTAACCATGACGCAACCCTGCCTCTTTCTCTCCCTTATCACTCTTTTTCCAACCCCACCCACTTCTAGTTCTCACATTTATAATAGCATACCTATAAGAGTGGGGTCAATTCTATGTTATATTGTACTCTGTTTCACAAGTTTATGGATATTTTTCATGTTTATACAATCTTCATAACTATTATTCAAATAAGTGTATACTGTTGTATAAATTGATGCTTAATAATTCATTGAGTTAATTCCCTGAAGTTAGACTATTAGATTGCTAACAATATTATTTTATTACAGATGGCCATGCAATCTTAGAGGGTGTACCTTTTTGCTTCAGTTGAATTACTTCCTTGGGAAAAATGCATAAGAAGAAAGTTTTGATTTTTTTAAACAGTAAATTAAAGCTTTTTGATAGCAGGAATGATGCCTCACATCTTTTATTTTTCTGTAGACCTTAGTGCAATGCTGAGTGTATTATAGAACTCATTAAATAAGTGATGCTTTAAATCAAATATGAAACTATCTGCAGAAAAGTTTGCTCTCTGACAAGATGGCTGATTCATAATGAATGTTCTACTTTCATTTTATTCCATTTCGTGAACAATCTAGAAAAGTGAATGATGATTACAATGGTCAATCTATTAACGACTACACTATTTAATTTATTCCTTTTACTCATATTGCAAAAAGTTTTATTTATTTCCATCGGTTTCAAAGTGGAGGGTGATGCCGTTAAAGACAGAACAATATAGCCACATCACAGGTTAAGGGTTCCCAAGTGATTAGAGTCAGTCCTGGAATCCGTCGCAGTGTTCACCATGTTCCTTGTCAGTGCTGTTACTTGAATTGCTCATCTCATGACTCTGGGACTGTCCTTCACATTACTCAGCTAACCCATCAAGTCGCCTCCTAATTTACGCTACCCATGACTACTGGGAGCCCTGGTCACAAGGTAGCTAAAGTGCTTTGCTGCTAACCAAAAGGTGAAAAGTTCGAATCAATCAGCATTCCATGGGAGAAAGCCGGGTTAGACTGCTCCTGAAAAGATGTACAGCTTTGGAAGTCCAATAGGGCAGTTCTGCTCTGTCTTATATAATAGTTAGCAGGTTTGGTTTGGGAGCTGACCTCTAAGGAAACAAATGGTGAAAATAAGTAAGCATTCTATAGCTATTGGTGGTTTGAAGCTACCCTTAAGTCTTTCTGGAAGAAAAATGTGTCAATCTGCGTCCATAAAAATTACAGTCAAGAAAAGCCTCTGGGACCATTCTACTCTGTCATATGAGGTTGGTACAGTAAAAATCAACTCTACGTGGCCAATAAAGGAAGAATGAATGGATTTAGTCAGGTAGAAAAGAAAGCTTTGCCCTAGATAAACTATTAAACTTAAATGCAAATTAAATGAATGAAAGACTCGATATCCATAGACAATGTTCAAGTGCAGTGTTACCCAGAAGCTTTCACTTGGCTTGCACATAATCCTGTCAAGTGCCAGATGGATAGTTCATGCTTGTGGGTGATTCCCTGTTGCAGCTGAGCTGGGAATCCCTGTATGTTAGAACTCTTTTTTAATAATTAGACAACAAATAAACTGATATTCTGCTTGGTTAAACTGTATTTCCATGATTAAGATGAATTTTCAGTTAATACCTCTTTGTTTTAAACAATCTGACTTTCCACAATGTTAAATTGGGAGCATTCCCCTCGCCACCTCCCCCC
>NW_022103903.1:18811824-18814615 GCF_000313985.2 Echinops telfairi | reverse complement strand
TATAACACTCCCCTCCCCCCCGGGGGGTGGGGGGATGCCATTTTACTTATTTAGTCCTCAGATTTTCCTTTTTAATGCTGTGCATATTTATTCTCACAATAAAAGATACTAATTGTGGCAAATATCAAGAAATGGAATTCAGCACGAAATGTAAAACTATAGATGTGTTTGAGCATTGGGTATAGATGAAGAGCAGAAACAATATTCTGATTAAAAAATTCCCTCCTTCTGGGCAGCGTATGGTCCCTCTGCCCAGAGTATTAGATGACTGAATCTTAAGGAAAGCGTATTTTGCGAGAACATAATCCAGGGATAGAAAATAAATTTCCTATCACATGCTAAAATGAATCATTGCCAATGGTTGTTGAAATGTGGTCTTGAAATGGATACGAAGTCAGCAGCTGGGCTCAGTGGGAACGGGTGTTGGGAAGATCAGTCATATCTGCCAGAGCAAGGGAAAAGCAAGGCATCCGTTCGCTAACACTGGAGAGAGTCAGTCTACAACTTTGCCCAAGGACTTGTTACTGGAGCCTCACTGCTGCTGTAGTTTCCTTATTTCTCTATTGTGTTGTAGATACTTTTCACTTTTTTCAAGTATTGTTCTTAAAATGGCTAGTCAGAGGAGGGGAATGTTGGGTAGATACATGGGCTGTATCTGCTATTTATTCCCTGGACTGACAAATGCATCCTTGTATTTGTTTAGTGAGACATAGTTCTCTGTGCCTACTAAAAATCGCTCTTAGGATTTTAAAATACTTTGTCTCTAAAATCGGATTAACCCAAAGAAACTCTCTTTACCTGAAAATGTAAAAAGTCACCCTTTTTTCTTATAATCATATTTCTGGAACAAAAAAGACTGTATACATCTTGCTATTTTGTGTGACTCTATACTGCATAGTGGAAAGAATAAAGGCTTGAGAGTTGATAGTCCTTGGTCAAAATCTGGATTTACTGAAAACTACTTACTACTTTCTGTGTTACCTTAGTAAAATTGGTCTTTGAGATTTCATTTCCTAATATGGGCTGGTGGGGGATAATAATTACTGTTAACTGATTTTGAATTGGTTCTGACTCAGAGACCCCCATATACAACAGCAAAACACTACGGATAAACTAATGTAACACGTATAAGTGACTAGTACAATGATGGGCACATCTTAGGCTCTCAACAAATGTTCATTTTGACAATCATGTATTAGAAATTCAAATAACATTACTCTTATTGTTGTCTTGTGGCAACTATTCATGTCAATTGAATTAAAATTGCTTCGCAGGCAGCATTTCCTGGCTCCCGATTAATATTTAATATCTATACTACTTCCATACACTGCTATCACACAATTACAACATTGGCTTTGGCCAGTCACTTTGTCATAAAATACATCATTAGAAGTACCAGTAACAAATATCAAAACAAAACTAGTTGTCCATGACTTTGTATAGGGATATAACAGTGCTGATTACGTAGATCCTGGGCATCTCTGAGCAAGGTATCTTTGAAATGAATGGAAAATGCTCTTCTCATAGCAGCATGATAGATGGTTTCTAAACTGGATGGAAGGAGATAATACCATTCAGTTATACAATGTTTACTCACAGTTCTTAAAAACAAGAGTTTTTGTTTTGTTTTTTTAATTGTGGTACTGTTAATGAGCACTCCACTGGCTCCATGGCACTGGCAGTTAAGTGACTGACCGTTCAATAACAGACTCATAAGTACTAAGGAATATGGTGGCTAGGATGAGTTCCACCTCTGACCCAGGGTGTAGTGAGAATAAGTTTCTTAGCCTGAGCAGCACATGACTTCTAAAAGGCAAGCAATACTAGGGACTGGCATGGTCTGTCTGGGCATCTGGTACTCATCTGTGGATGGCACCTCTCAGCAGATGGTCAAGCAGCTTCTAATCTGTAAAATTGTATGCCAGGACCATGCTGAGGACCTGGATCCGGGGTTGGAGGAAATTATTTTCCCATTAGACTGCAGTTCTGTTCTGTTAAAAGGGCATTAGTCAATTGACTGCAACCAAGTAGACTGTAGTGTGGGGAAAAGACAAGGTTGGGGGGGCGGCGGAGCTTGGGGACTGATGGGTGGAGAATGAATGTGCAGGAAAACGGGTGAGGGAGGTAAGGATTAGTGGAAGTCTCTTCATTGGAATGTCATCGAACCACTTTGTGTTATTAAACTCTAGGCTTCTTGGTGTAGCCCTGGACTCTAGGGGGTCTGCTTGCCTTGGGGTTGAGAATGACTACAAGACAGGTCAGGACCCATTTCCCAATTAACGTTTAGCATGGAGTTGATTAAGGTTAGAATATCACCACATGGGTCAGGAGAGAGGGTGTTCCAAGAGCAGTGCGAGGCCGTGCCCCAGATGGCATTCATTCTCTGTACAACCTTGACCTTGACTCTGAGGGGGCATACACTGTGTGATAGTTCCAAATCACTACTTGAAAGGTGGTTATAAGGCATCCTCATAAAACGAGTGCATGTGAGAATAGCTGTCTAGACGTACTTATGCCACATTGACCACCTGTGTACTTTTCCCAATTAACGTTTAGCATGGAGTTGATGAAGGTTCAAATACCACCACATTCACTTATAGTCATATACATACATACATACTCTCTTGCTTAAGCGCCAATGCAAGCCTTCTAGGAATAATGGCACAGCACTTTGACTAGTATGCTGGAGTGTATCAAGTACACTAACATCCAGAGAAGAAAAGGCGAGGACTGCGCTCCACGTAATGAAAGACTTCTCTGGGCACATTTTGACCAGACATATATCACTCCC
>NW_022103903.1:18785668-18811724 GCF_000313985.2 Echinops telfairi | reverse complement strand
CGTCACTGTTAGGCATTGTGATTTTTGAAAGGAAAGAATGCAGATAGCGGGTTTATGAAATTTCCAATGTGGTATTATAAAATTATGAAGCTGTGGCTCTCATAGCTTTCCTTCCTCGGCCTCCTTTGTTTCCTTAATTTCTTCCCGTTTCACGACTCTGCTGAGAAAAGGATAAACGCTTCTCATGTGCATTCTTGAGAAAAAAGCCATTAGAATGGAATAACCACCATGGGGACTTCGTGGATGAGAGAGTTATGTCAGTATAAAAGTGTGCGAGAAGCCTGGGCCATTTGGGGATGCTAGAGAAAAGGAGAGTGCAGGGATTTCAATAAGGGTTGGCTGTGGACTGAACAGGCTCCTCTACATGTTTGAGAGCTACATGAGAGGAAAGATGAACATTCCACGCTATTTCGTGTTTCCTTAGCTCAACATCATTCGGAGACAGACCACTTGTCTTCAGGAGATGGAAGGTAAAGTCACATTTATGGGCATAGAACAAACCAAACATTCTTTAGCATCTATGGGTACACCGTGATTTATCACCTGTCTTCCCCTAAACAGCCCGGGTTTCAGGACAGGGAAGCTGAATGGCCTTGGGGATGAGGGGACAGACTTATGTAAACCAATCAAGGAGACGGTTCCAATTCTCCCAAAGAGATAAAAAAATCATAAGATCATAGATCCTGGCCCAGTGGGTTCAGTGTGGAGGACCGAGGCAGGTGTGTACAAGAGGAACACACTCAGTGATCATGTTGATAAAGGGTCAGGCATCAGACCCTTAGAACTCGGGTTCTTTTTGTTGCTCAAACGAAAAAAAAAACACGAAGGGCTGAAGCAGTCGCTCATGTCTTTGTCAGAAACACGGATGGCAAATCAGTCACAAAATGTTCCATTTGGTTTCCCAGAGATTAGACTTTGGAATTAAATCAAGCTGCCAACTTTAATAAAGTATCCCCACTCCCAGCCTGTGTGTGGTGGAGGCTGTCACAGACCTATGCCTCGTGGACCTGCTCCCAGGGACGACCGCACACACCCTCCTTACTCATGACCAATGGCCTCCCCAATATAAACTTAACCTCTGGCTTGTGTGTGTGTGTGTTTGTATGTTTTATTTTTACTCAACTTTAGATTCTTTATTAATGTTTTTCCAAATAAAATGCACATTCATATTCCTTAAAAGGCAGGGAAGGAATTCTGTTTGGTCTATTTCCCTTTGAAGTGTTTCCTACCAGCTTTCTACAGGAGGCTCTTCCCAGCCAGCTTCGGTAGCCTGGAGGTGGTTGAAGAGCTTTGTTGCTGGACAGTGCCCGTGCACGGGCTCTTGTTGCCAGAACAAGAGGCTCAGCTTTCACGCTGTCGGTTTGTCAAGTACCTCCATTAATGTCTCATCATTCCATGGTTCCCATCTGTTAGTACCTTCCTTTAACATGGCAAGCTGCCCAGTTCTCTTTCACAATAAAAATAAAGACCCACAATCATTTCCTCTAATTACTTCTCCCACTTCTGAAACAGGTATCTTTTTCTAAAAAGCACTTTTCTCTGACTTCTTATTCACTCCTCTTCCTTTGCAATCTGCCTCATGCACTTAATGAAAATGCTCTTACAAAGGCTCATTGTGAATCCCTCCCGTGTAAGCCGATGGCCACAGTTCACTGTTTATCTTACGAGAGCCTTCAGAAGCCTTGGGCCTTGCACTCGTACAGATTCTCTGCGCTGTTGGCTTCTATGATGCCACTGCTTCCTCATTACTGATCTGGGTCTTTTTTTCCTCAGTCACCTTTGGGAACACTTCTTCAGTTCATTTATTCAATCTTGGGGCCCTGAGGGGGTTGCATTGTTTTTTTTCTGTTTATTCTCATTCTCCCTATTCTTGCTGGGCAATCTGAACTATTAAATCATTAACAACAATCTATATGCTGATGATCTGCAAATCTACAGCTCCAGCAAAATTTTTTTTATTGAAATTTAACCTGCTGGCTATGTCACTTCGATGTCTTACAAGCATCTACAACTCGGGCATGCTTAAAGGTCTCGTTTCCATTTATAAATAACCTCTCCCCGCCCCACCTCACCCCAAAAATGTGTCCCTCTCTTTTCTCTCATACTGAATGGTAACCAGATGGTCTAAGGAAAAAAAAAATTGACATTCTTCATTCATTTCTTTCCTCTTCCGTCCATATTCATTTAGTGACTAAGACACATTGGATTTCCTTCCCCAGTAATCACCTTCTCTCTTATCCTGACCTGAAGCTCACTCCCATTTCCTAAGTCAGGTCTTCATCTTCTCCAGCTTGGATTTCAAGCAACTAGATGACTCCCTGTCCAGCCCTGTACTGCACACCCAGTGTGGACTATCCTTGGGGTGATACGTGGTCATGTCCTTTCCTTGCTTACAACCCTTTGAGGGCTAACCATTGCTTTCCTAGTAAAATCCAAAGTACCTTTATGGCACTTTCCCCCTTCTTTTTGTTCTCTCTCACTTCCTTTTATTTCCTTTGGGTACTTCCTGTGGTGGACTGCTTTAGGGAAGATGGGCTGGAGTAATGGTTTAATCTCTAGCTATTTCATGCTTGGCTTCACTTTCCTGAGGCTGCCAATTAGAGATTTAGAGGTGAACTCTTAAGTGCTCTGCTGTGAACTGAGACTGGCTTCAAGCAGTCCTTGAAGAGCCTTCGGCCTTAGCGTCACTGCGAAGTTATCTGACTTAAAAGTGTGACCTAAAATCGAACGTCTGTGTACGCTGTTGGCTATCTCCGAGTCAGGAAAGACAGCTCTGGCTATTTCTAAGTCCAAGGTGGCCCAAATAAGGAAACGCACTTTCAGCTTCATGATGTATTAAAAAGTAATATTTTCAGACATAAATACTAGTCTCTTTTTCTTCCAGTCTCTCCTTGTACAGACTGGTGCCTGAGTGCCTTCATTTTCTTTTCTTGTCATCCGTCTTTTTCTGGTTTGGGGAATGGAAAGTCACCATAGCTGGGTGTGATCACATCAGCAGGACACATCCTGACTCCTGGCTGACTCACAATTTGCCCTGTCTTCCTTGTCATTTCAGAGAGGGGGACAGGGCATGGCACGGACAAGACAATGCAAGGGACTGCAGGCACATACACATCCTTTTCAAGAAGGAGAGTAAGGAACGACATGCTACAGAAAAACTAAAGCCCTACCCAGAAAAAACAAACAAACAAACACAAAACCAGAAAAGAAGTCATTCAAAAAGATGAGATTTAGAAAAATGAGAAGAGGAAACTGCTTTCATGTAAAAAAAAAAAATCCACCTTTTGGTTCTTTAGTGCTAATACTTCGCTTTTTCAGCTGATAGGTAAAATATGATTTACACGACATGTTCTGAAAGGTCGACCACTGGGCGCTTGTCAAGATGCAATCTCTCAGGGCTACCTGGTATTCTCATCGAAACCCCGAGATCCACGCTTGCTAAGGGGGAAAGAAATCAACGCGTGGCAGCTTACATGAGGATGTCCTCCACCAGGGTGTGCAGGGCACTGGGATTGCGGATGAGTTTGTCCAAGAAGCCGACGATGTCTGTGAATTTCGGTCTGTGGTTTCTCTCCTTCTGCCAGCAGTGGAGCATCAGTTGGTGCAGAGATGCCGGGCAGCCCATGGGCGCTGGCAGTCTGTAGCCTTCTTCAATAGACAGGATGACCTAAACGCACACACACACACACGTTAGTTTTTTACATTCCATGCCAAGCTTGACTTCTCTTGTTCACCCCGGCACTAGCAAAGAACCACCGCGAGTCCAAGGGGTTCACGCAAGGATAAATAGAAAAGGGGTAAACAAACACTGTAAGGCGCTGCACTGCATGGGCTGATCTTACGAGAGGAAAATACCCATTTTAAACCTGTGCTGCCCCTGTGCTGCTCTCCAAACCCTATTCGGACATGAGAAAAATCAGCACAGGCTTAATGTTTTTACTGCAAACCACACGTGACATATATTTTCAGTCAAACTGCACTTCTGCTGAACCATGATTTCCTGAATCATGTAGAAAACCCTCTGATAATCGCATTGTGTGTTTTTTCTAGTCACCACTCCTCCCTTTTTTGACACCCAAGTCTTTCCTCTTTGCTTATTCTGGCTTCCTGTTAGTCAGACACTGACCTGACTAGGACGTCCCCTCATCGTGTTCAAAGTCCTTTAGACCTTGACATGCAACCACGGCCAGCTTACACCCACAGAACATTAGGGGGCATTCAGCCATAACATGCTCTGGGTAGTCCACTCCACTAGAATTTTCTGGGACTATGGAAATGCTCTTTCTGTTCAATATGGCAGCCGGTATGTGGCCATCAGACCCTGAAAACATGGTTAGTATGAATGTGACAATAAATTTTAAATTTTTGTTAATTTTAACTCAAACTGAAATCTAAATAGCCATGCGAAGCTGGTTGCTGCTGTCTGGAGCAATGCAGCTGAGAGAAAGAACTCTCTGTAGCAAATGGAAGTTAAGAAAGGCAAAATGACAGTAAGTACTTTTCTGGCTCTTAGGAAGTCACATACAAAATAAAGCGGGTCACTCATCCAGTCGTGGCATGACCCACATGGCATTCCCTAACAATGCAATAAAATTGAATCGGAATTTGTACAGCTTATTTCAAAAGTATTCTTGACAAGCAAAATGGCTCTTATTGTTCAAAAGTATTCTTATGAACTGTTATCCTTATGTTTCTGGGAAAAGAGACAATGGTAAAGGTTTGAAATTCCTATTTTTGAAGTGGGAGAGATGAGCAACTAATTCTTTAATACAGATATAATTCAGCTACCTCCTCATAAGTGTAACAGTAACAGAACTCACATTGCAGTACTAGCTTTATGATTTCTGTAATTCCTTGTGAAAATTATAAGATATATACAAAACAAAATATTTGTCAATTAAATCTGTTTTTACATGTATAAATCAGTGACTGGTTTGTAAGCCCCCTTTCTTCTTTGGAATCATTGGCATCATTTTAATTTAGTGTTTAAATGACACTGTTTGATCATAGCTCTTAAATGTCCATTTTTATGCTAAAGACAGTTTCTAAAAAAGAGTAATAATATGTCTTAAAGAAACTCCTAACGACTAAGCTTTAGCAATTTTAGTAATGGGAGGCTTCTCACCATTCCATCAGTGTCTTTGTGGCTAGTAATTGTTGCCCTGTCAGGCTAATTGCATTTTTCTATTCCTTTTCTGCTTTACTATTGAACAGGATTTTTGTTTATATATTTTTGACTACTTTTGCTACCACCTATAAACCTGAAGCTTAAGACATCTTGCTATATATTTTAGTAAGGGAGAATGTGTATAAAATGCTTGTAATGCATCAAAATTAATGTGGAGAGTTTTGAAAAGTAACTAAGAAAAGTAGTGTGTTGGTCCAGGTAAATTGGAGAAATGAATCCATAGAAACTCCTATGTGTATAAGAGAGAGTTTTATATAAAGGATAATTGTACATTAAGAAAGCATCCCAACCCAGTCCATTCCAAGCCCTTAAGTCCGATATTAGCCCATATATCTGATACCAATCTATAAAGTCCTCTTCAGACTCATAAAACACATGCAATGATGCCGAGTGCAGGACGATCACAGGCCAGTGGGTAGAAAGTTTTTGGATCCAGTGGCGTTGTAAGTATTTCAGCAATGGCAGGGATCTCTAAGTGGCTTCTCCAGCTTTAGAGATCTGCTTACAGCTGGGTAGGTCCATGTGGCTTCTCCAGGTCAGCGAACTTAGTTCCATGTGTCTAGTCAACTGTAATGTCTCCCAGGAAGTAGCCAAGAGAGAGACGTGTCTCCCGCCTCCAAGGAAGAAAATACAGGATTTCCCAGAATTCTCAGAAGAAGGCCATGCCCACACAGAGGCCTCATTGGCTATGATCTGATTGACAGGCTAGACTCCACCCCATACACCCTTAATCCTCAAATTGACAAATGATTATATAACTACCACAACTAAGATAGAAGTCCATTATAGAAAATAAAATTTAAACCACCCCTAGCAGAATTCTATAGTCAACTGGCGACTCACAGTCATGGAGTCGATTCAGACTCATAGCCACCTCATAGGACAGAGTAGAACTGATCCTGTGGGTTGCTGAGACCGAAGTAGAAAGCCATGCCTGTCTTCCCAACTAGCACATTTCCCTAGTTATAAGTGCATGAATGAAATAGATGACTGAAGCTACAATCTGAGGAGGGATAGCTGCCTTCATTATCTCTCATGTAGTAGGTGTTTGTGTTGTTTACCTTTACGCCTTAAACATGGTGGTTATTATCATCACTGTTTCCTAAATGCCAGTGTTTGTCTGTCAGGTTGTCTTACTGTGTTGGTTTTGATTGTTGCTGTGACACTGGAAGCGATGACACTGGTATTTCAAGGTCACCCGAGGTGAACAGGTTTCAGCGGCGCTTCCAGACTAAGAACAGACAATGAATAAGGGATAGGATATTCACTTTTGAGAGCTTAGCCACTGAAAAACTTAGGAAACCTTTTGAAAAATCTTGCATTGTCAGCTATAATGCTGGGATGTTAGGCCCTCAGGTTGGAAGATGCCCAAAATATGACTGGAGAGAAGATAATAATGACACGCATGGAATCAAGCCTTCAGGGCCATCATTTGCTGCGGGGGGAGAACTCAAAATGGGGTGAAATTACTGAAAACATTCATTCATTACTAATTGGAACTTGGAATGTCCAAATGGAATTTAGGAAAATTGGAAGTTCTTTAAAATGGAAAAGTGCAGAAAAATTGATATTCTAGGCATTAGTGACCTGAAATGAACTGGTATGTGCCATTTTTAATCGATCATGATTTCAAATGCTGGGAATGACATATTCAAGAAACGTGGCATCACTATCATTATCAAAAATATTATTTCACCATCAATCCTGAAATATAATGCTTCCTGTTATAAAGACTTCCATAAGGAAGTCTAGTTAATACAATTATTATTCAGATTTATACATGAACCACTAAAACTAATGATGAAGAAAATGAAGAATTCTATCATGTTCTTCAGTCTGGAATTTATCAACTATGTAATTAAGGTTCCTTGATATTCAATATCAACTGGATTGAAAAAGTTGGAAACAAAGAGGAAGAAACATAGTTGGGACATAAAATGTTTAGAATTTTGCAAGATTAATAATTCATTGTGAATACCTTTTTTCAACAACATAAACTGTGACTATACCCACGGATCTTGCCACATGGAGCACACAGGATCAAAATGATTGCAACTCTGGGAAGAGCGTAGGAGAAGGTCAAGAACAGAAGCCAAAACCAGGCTGAGAGCTCACTGTGGAGCTGACCATATATTACTCATATGCAAATTCAGATGGGAGCTGAAGAAATTTAAAAGAATTCCATGAGTACCAAAACATGACCTCGAGTACATCCCACCTGAATTTCAATACCATCTCAAGAACATTTTTGACATAATATTAATGACAGAAGACCTGATAAACTGTGGGATGACATCAAGAACTTCATACAAGAAAGGAAGAAAAGACCAAAGTGAATGGCAGAAGAGACTCTGAAACTTGCTCAGGAAGGTAGAGTATCTAGAACAAGCAGAGGCAATGAAGTAGATGAAGTAAAAGAGCTGAAGAAAAAATCTCAAGAGGCTGCTTAAGATGACAAAGTAAAGCATTAGAATGAAATGTGCAAAGAGGTGGAGCTAGAATGCCCCAAAGGAAGAATATACTCAGGATTTCTCAAGGTGAAAGAACTGAAGGAAAAACTCAAGCTTTAAGCTGCAATATTAAAGGATTCTCTGGGAACCATACTGAATGATGCAGAAGCTTTGAGAGAAGAGGGAAGGGATACACAGTCACTGTATGAAAAAGAACCTGTTGACGTTCAATCATTTCAAGAGGTAGCATATGATCAAGAACGAAAGATAATGAAGGTAAAAGGTCAAGTTACATTGAAGTTAAAAACAAGGCTCCAATAATTGATGGAATGCCAATTGAAATACATCAATAAATTGACAAAGTATTCAATCATCGAGTCAACAAATTTGGAATACACCTACTTGGCCAACTAACTGAAGAGATTTATATTCCAAAGAAAGGTGACCTAACAGAATGAGGAAATTATTAAACAACAGCATTAATGTCACATGCAAATAAAATTTTGCTGAAGATTATTGATCAATGGTTGACCAGCACATTGATGGAGAGCTGCTAGAAACTCCAGTTGAATTCAGAAACAGATGTGGCATGATGGGTATCATTGCTGATGTCAGGTGAATCATGGCTGAAAGCAGATAATAACAGAAAGATTCTTACGGAGTTTTATTGACTAACTAAAAGCATTCTACTGTGTGGATCATGAAAACCTATGGGAATTTCTTAGCACTTCATTGTACTCATGCAGAACTTGTACATGGTACAGGAGGTTTTCATACAAAATGAACATGGGAGTATTTCATAGTTTAAAATCAGGAGAAGTGTATGCCAGAGTTGTATCCTTTCATACTGCATTCTATATGGAGAACAAATAATTCAAGAAATTGGAATATGTGAAAAAGAATGCAGCCTCAGGATTGGAAGAAGGCTTATTAATAGCCTGTGATAGACAGATGACCAAATTTTGCTTTCTGAAACTTGAAGCACTTGCTAATGAAGATCAAGGACCATAGGCTTCAGCATGGTTTACAACTCAATGGGGGAGAAAACCCAGATCCTCACAACCAGACCAGTGAACATGATAACACAATCGCTTGGATCCACAATCAATGCCTATAGAGGAAGGAGTCAGGAAATTAAAGTACACATTCCACCAGGCAAATCTACTGCACAAGACCTCTTGAACGTGAAGAGCAAAGCTGTTCCCTTGAAGACTGGGTGCACCTGACCCAAGCCACGGTATTTTCAATCACCTCATTTGCCTGTGAAACATGGACCAAGAGTAAGGAAAAATCAACGCACTTGAGTTATGGTTCTGGTGAAGAATATTAAAAGTACCACGCATGGGCTGCCAGAAGAATAGTTTTGGGAAAGTACAAGAACGTTCCTTGGGAGGTAGTGTGGCAAGACTTTGTTTCACTTACTTTGAATATGTTATCAGGAAGGCTAGTTCTTGGGAAGGAAGACATCATGCTTGTTAAAATAGAAAGGTTTAGTAAAATAAGAAGACCATCAGCCAGGTGAATTGGCTGCAAAAATGGGCTCAAATGTAACAATGAATGTGAGGATGGCACAGGTCCGTGCAATGTTTCGTTCTGTTGTACACGAGGTTGTTATAAGTCAGAAACAACTTAGAAGCCCTAACAACATTTCTTAAGTGAGAAAATTTAGAGCTTTAAACACTTGCTTGTATTCATATCATTATGAATGATTAGGTGGCAGAGCTGGAATTTCAATGTAGTTTCTTACTTGCCCTCTGTCCATTCCCTACAACTGGTTTGTAGTTCTCATGGAATAATATACTCCTTTTTAATTTTATAATCAACCAAAGCTGTAAAGATATGGTGCTTACAGGCACAGCTGCCAAGGGGCAGGTTGGGATCTTGAGACCACCAGCCTCTCTGGCTGGTGAGAGAAGGTGAGGCAGTCTGCTTCTTCACAGAGGTGAGCTGGGAAGTCTCATGGCACAGTTCTATTCTGTTGTTTAGGGTCCAGATGAATCAGAATTGACTTCAGGGCAAATTCTCTTTCTTCTATTTCTTTAACCATGCCATCTTTTGTTATGGTGGTTCCTAATTGGCATTCCATGTTTTTGTTTGGATCCTAAGTTTATGATTGTTGCCAAAAACATATTTATAGGCCAAAAATACAGGCATGTACATATGTAAATATATATATCTAATGGGAGGGGAATAGAACTGTAGACACATATAAGAATTAAGGTCACAGATGGACATTGGGTCTCAACTCAAGTACTCCCTTAACACAAGAACACTTTGTTCTAACAATCCGGCATTCTGTGATGCTCACTTTCCTGACATGATTGTTGAAGACAAAAGGGTACATAAGCAAATGTGGTGAAGAAAGCTGATGATACCTGGATATGTAGCATCTGGAGTCTTAAAGGATTAAGATAAACAAGCAGCCATCTAGTTGAGAAGCAACAAAGCCCATATGGAAGAAGCACACCATCCTCTGTGATCATGAGGTGCCAATGGGATCAGGTATCAGGCATCTAAGACCCAGAATAAAACAATACCCAGTGTCAATGGGGGGAGGCATGGAGTGGAGACCCAAAGCCCATCTGTAGGCAATTGGACATCCCCTCACAGAGGGGTCACAGGGAAGAGAAGAGCCAACCAGGGTGCAGTATAGCACCGATGAAACACACAACTTTCCTTTAGCTCTTTGGTGTTTCTTTCTCCCCACTCTCATGACCTCAATTCTACCTTGCAAATTGGATTAGACCAGAGCACGCACATTGCTACAGATAAGAGCCTGCAACACAGGGAATCCAGTATAGATAAACCCCTCAGGGACAACAAGGAGCGTAGAGATACCAGGAGGATTAGGGGAGGGTGGAGATACCAGGAAGATTAGGGGAGGGTGGGGGAGCAAGGGGGAATTGATCACAAGGTTCAACCTGGAACCCCCTTCTTAGGGGGGCGCAAAATGGAAAACTGGGTGAGGGGCGATGGAGGATGATGTAAGATCTGGAAAAAATAACCTATAACTTATCAAGGGTTCGTGAGGGAGGACAGATGGGGGACGGAGGGGAAGAAATGGGGAGCATCAGCTCCTTAAGTGGGAAGAGAAGGCTTTGAAAATGGTGATGGCGGCACATGTGCAAATGTGCTGACACCATGGAGGAATGTAGGGATTGTGATAAGAGATGGAAGAGCCCCCAATAAAAGTATTTAAAAAAGAAAAGAAAGAAGGAAAATGCTTTGAAAACGATGATGGAAAAATATGTTCAAATGTGCTTGACAAAATGGATGTATGTATGGATTGTGATAAGATTTGTACCAGCCCCCAATAAAATGATTAACCCCCTGTATTAGTCTGGGTGCTTCGGAGAAACAAATCCACAGCAACTCAGTTTTATGTAAAGAAAATGTGCATCACGAAAACATCCCAACCCAATGCTGCCCAAGCCCACAAGTCCAACATTAACCCATTAACCCAAAACCAGTCCACAAAGTCCTCCACCTCACAAAACAGAGGCAATGATGCCAACTGCAGGAGGAAAGCTGAGTCAGTGAACAAACAAGCATCTCAGCACTAGCAGGGGTCTCCACACGGCTGCTCCAGCACCCAGGGCTGCATTGGGATAGGTCCATGTGGCTTCTCCTTGGGGATGTCTTGCTTCATCTTGCAAGCTGAAGCAGGGAACTGCTTCACAGGTGCAACCATCACAAAACAATAGACCCGAGAACTAGAAAGGTGAGGCTCACCACTCATTTATCCCTCCACCTTTCAATTAGGCCCACATGTGATTATCAGCCAGGTTGTCACAATTAACTAACTCATCCCCCCTCCAAAAAAAAACATATTTATAGTTTATACAGTATAATCTCTGATTGAGCACAGTCATTTCTGAATGCTTCTGAGTCTGTACATATTTCTATTATTGCATCTATTATATTATCTTGTAATACTTTCATTTATTTCTCCTCTAAAGTTATACACATTTGAAGGCAGCAATCATGCCTCTAGGTTTTTCATTCTCATCACTTAGTGAGTACCTGCAGACCTTAAAGATGTTATTGTCATCTAACAGCTTAGATCTTGTTATCTAGATGTTGTGTTCCTGTTCACCTGAATAATGCAAAATAATGGTTAAACAGAATTTAGATAATTAAACATTGTGTTTAAAATGGTGACATTACATCTTACTCCTTTAATCAATTTGAAGTGGCTATAAAGCAAATAATCTGACTGTGTTCATTTAAATTTATAAGAATATACAAAACAACAATAATGATTGGGAGCAATAAGACTTAAAATTCTTTAATAAAGTTGTGTTAAATAACTTATGAAGATACTGAATGGATAATTTTAATTTCTCTGAGTCAAAGATATCTTCACTGCTTTAAGTTTGTGATGCGAACTTTGTAGTTGCATGATAAAAATGATCTTACCATTATTACATTTAAAGAATGATTTTATATGTTTTAAAATACTATCAATATCTTTTATTAATAGTACTCTTCTCCTAGAATGCTGTGAGGATTACATTAAGTAATACTTGTAAATGTTTATTCCATGCCTAAAAACATACAAAGTGTTCAATAAATGCTCATTATTATTGTGAAAAAAATGTTATTGTCCCTGATCAAACAGTATTAGAATAAATCTTTGGATATAGTTAACAGAGGAGCAGTTTTTTAGAGTCTGAAACTATCCCAAAAGTCTTCAAACCATAATGATAACAGCATTGGAAACTCCAGTAAACGAAATATAAAACAATTGATTCTTATTTTAAAAGAAATTGGTACACCAAACGCAATTACCTAAGAACATACCCATATAGCAGATGGACTTTGGGCCTCCACTCAAGTACTCTCTCAAGGCAAGAATACTTTGTTCTATTAAATTGGCATTCTGTGATGCTCACTTTCCCCACAGGATCGCTGAAGACAAAAGTGGGTACACAAGCAAATGTGGTGAAGAAAGCTGATGGAGTCCGGCTGTCAAAAGATATAGCATCTAGGGTCTTAAAGACTTGAAGGTAAACAAGTGGCCATCTAGCTCAGAAGCAAAAAAGCCCACATGGAAGAAGCACACCACCAGCCTGCATGATCACGAGGTGCCGAAGGGATCAGGTATCAGGCATCAAAGAACAAAAATTCATATCATTGTGAATGAGGGGGAGTGCGGATTGGGGTCCCAAAGCCCATCTGTTGGCTACTGGACATTCCCTTATGGAAGGGTGGTGGGGAGGAGATGAGCCAGTCAGGGTACAGTGTAGCAATGATGAAACATACAACTTTCCTCTAGTTCCTAAATGCTTCCTCCCCACTCACTACCATGATCCTAATTCTACCTTACAAATCCGTCTAGACCAGAGGATGACACTGGTACAGATAGGAACTGGAAACAGAGAATCCAGGGCGGTTGATCCCTTCAGGACCAGTGGTATGAGTGACGATACTGGGAGGGTAGAGGGAGAGTGGGTTGGAAAGAGGGAACCTATTATAAGGAACTATATGTGACCCCCTCCTTGGGGGACGGACAACAGAAAAGTGGGTGAAGGAAGACGTCAGACAGGGCAAGATATGACAAAATAGTAATTTATAAATTATCAAGGGTTCATGAGGGTGTGGGGAGTGGGGAGGGAGGGGAAAAATGAGGAGCTGATGCCAGGGGCTTACGTGGAGAGCAAATGTTTTGAGAATGATGAGGGTAACAAATGTACAAATGTGCTTTACACAATTGATGTATGTATGGATTGTGACAAGAGTTGTATGAGCACCTAATAAAATGATTAAAAAAAAGATATGGCAAAATAATAATTTATAAATTATCAAGGGTTCATGAGGGTGTGGGGAGTGGGGAGGGAGGGGAAAAATGAGGAGCTGATGCCAGGGGCTTACGTGGAGAGCAAATGTTTTGAGAATGATGAGGGTAACAAATGTACAAATGTGCTTTATCCAATTGATGTATGTATGGATTATGATGAGTTGTATGAGCCCCCAATAAAATGATTAAAACAAAAAAAAAAGAATGCACCCATAACCTCTTTCTGGTTTACCAGAGCAATGTGCCAGGTGAGACTTGGGGCTTGCCCTTCCCTAAGAGCAAAGGACTTCACCCAGCCTCAGCTTTCCATGAGGCAAGTGGCTTTTCCTCCTGCACAGAAGGGCTAGTATTTCCCACAGGCCCTGAGATCCTTGACTGCTGGGAAGCAGTTTTTCCAGACAACTCCTGTGAATAGTTGAATCCTAAATTCAGACAGCTTAGCTCTAAAAGGTTTTTCATTCCCTCATGACCACGCTGCCCTCACGTTTGCTGTTTAAAAGAAGGGAATGACAAGAGAACAGTGTCTTTCACCTGAAAATTTGACCCCTCATGAATCCATCAAGCACCCAGTTTGCAGCACGTTTCTTTGTGAGGCAGAGGATCAGAGGGAGGATAAGGAGACTGTTTTCGGCTGACTTCTCACTTTTAACTTTCCTTAATTCTTTATTTCATACTTTGGGCCTTGTGAAATTAATCCTGGGCCCTAGTGTCAGCAACTACGAACTCCATTTATAGGGCAACGGAAACAACAAAACAACAACAGTGACAACAATGGCAATAGCCAGCAAACTTGAGAACAGGTGAGTGATTTTCAGGGTCAGTTCTAAGTGACTTACATGTATTAACTCTTTCAATTTCCTCACGAGCCCGTTGAGACAGTACTGCTGTTATCTGCATTTCAGACGAGGTGCTCAATCAGTGAAGTGTTACTTGCTCAAGGTCACATAACTAACATTCTGATTTCGAAAGCAGCCAGAGAAGAGATTTTGGCAATTAGGTTCACATACTTTTACTGCTTCTAATCTATCTTTAATTTATTCATCCAAACATATATATCATTTCAAGTGTATCATTGACCGTTCTGTTCAAAGACAGCATGCTGAGCGAGACAGATCTCTGTCTTTATTGTCAGATGCTGTGAACTCAGTCCCTGATTCGTGTGGCTTCATTTATAATTGTCCAAGCCCGTCCATTTCTATGACTCATTGTGGATTGTTCCTTTGTGATCCAGAGGATTTTCACTGCCTGATTTTTGGAAGTAGATGTTCCTGGTTAGTCTTAGTCTGGAAGCTTTGTTGAACTTGTTTGGCATCATAGCAACATCCACGCCTCCAAAGACAAAAGGCTGGAAGCTGTGCATGGACCAGGGTACCCTGAAGGGACGGCAAGAATCATGCCATTGAACTACCACTGCTTTCATATCTCCATCTTTAAGAAATACACTCATATAATTTAGTGAAGGTATCCATTTCAGGTACGCTATGGCTGTATGCAGGATAGGTACCTAACTCAATCTTGGGGTGTCTGGAAAAGCTTCTTAGAGAATGTGAGCTGAATTTTAAAGGAAACTTAGAAGATAACAGTGTAAAATGGGTTGATGGGTGAGAAGAGATACCATCTCATCAGGAAAGGAGAGTAGGTTGGTGAAGCTAGATGAGCCTTCAAAGAGAAAAATGGTAAGATTTTAAGCTGGAAAGCCAAAAATGAAAATAAAAAAGAAAGAAAGATAGTTCTTGAGGTTAGGAAAGCTTCCACTGAAAACGTGCGCTCTATCCAGAGGAGAAAGTGTTCTGCCAAGCAAGCAACACAGTCGGTCTGCCTTTTAGAACGCTCCCTGGTGGCTGTGGAAAGCGTGCATTGGCGGCAAGCGAGGAGGCCAGAGCGAGGCCTGTAGCAATCCGAGTACAAGATGGTCTCCGTGGAGGGAATGACCATGCTGACAACGCTGTTGCTAGTAGTTGCGGTAAAGGTGGCTCTGACTCATGGTGGCCTTCAGTGTAACAGAATGAAACCATGCCCAGTGGTTTGAGCCTACTGCGGGGTCTTTTTGAGGGTTTTCCGCATTTTGCTGACTTTCAACTTACCAAACACGTTGATCTTTTCTAGAAATTGTTCTTTCCTGATGGCATGTTAAAGCACAAACAGAAATAAACTACTCGACAGCACTCTAAAGGATGGGAACGAAACATCTCTGGTGTCGTAGTGATTAAGCACTCAGCTGCGGACCAAAGGAAACTGTCAGCCGTCCTGTGTAACTAAGGTACTTCCTTTCTACTTCTATAAAGACAAAAGCCTTGGCGACCCGAATAGACAGCTATACTGAATCAATTTGATGATACTGGGTGTGTGTGTGTGTGTGTTTTGGCATAGGTGTGTGTGTGTGTGTGTGTGTGTGTGTTTTGGCATAGAGGAGGAAACCAAAGCTCACACTGGTGAATAGATTGAGTCAATAACTTTCTGAAAAAATACTGATCATGTCTGCAGACACGTCCGTGACTTGTTTGTCCAGAATCAAACCCAGGGGTCTGCTGACTGCTCTTTCATGTGATCGCATACCCTCAACACTTTATGCTTTTGACGCCCAACCTGCAGCTCCAACATCTCGCCATTGTCACAGATGCCTGTACTCGTGGCCAACTGGACGTATGACTTGTAGTGTCAACAGGTACCATCAACGTCTTTTGCATGAGACTACACCCGCTTCTTTCAGATTTCTGCCCTTCACAATGGACAACTGTTCTTCCAGTGTCTTTCCGTCTGATTTCAGAGGAGTTTCGTCTCCTGTTTTCCCTCTTACTTAAATTTAACTGAAGTAATGCCAATCATCCTATGCTTTAAATCAGTCTGGTTTTTAAATGCTTCATCCAAATGATGTGCTTGTCATTTTGATTTCTGCAACTGCCTACTAACGGCCCTCTGGCTCTCCCTCCCATTCTCCCAGCACCCTGCAGAGTGAGTCTCGAGAGAGCAGGCCCACCGAAGCCCAATGTCTGACTTTCTGTGGTGGCTCTCTAGGCCATGGCATATAGGCTCCTCAAGTTCTTGCCGGCCTCTCCGTGCTCACTCTGACCGCCTTCCATTCTTTCCTTGTCTCAGAAGATTCGGAAACCCTTACAGTCTCTCAGCTGGCTGAGCTTAGCTCCTGGAGACAACAGTGACTATGCCGCCCCCTCCTAGGTTTGCAGAACCTAGCATAATGCCTATGTCAAAGAACAGAGCTCCACTTAACAGATCTCTGATCTTTGAAAGCTATATTTTAAGGGGGGCTTGAGAAAACCTGCATTAACCTATATCTTTATATGCCTTTCTTTTGTGAGAAGCTTTGCTTTATAGGTATTTTCTGATTCCTTAATTAAGAACTGACAAGGAGCCACTAGCATATGGGATCTGTTGTCTAAAAGACTAATTGAGGTTTGTTATTGTAGGGTATGAAGGGGTGATAATTAACTAGCGAGGATTTTGTAACAGTTTGGTTTTATGATAGTCGCTAGCTGTCATCTTCTTGGAGAAGAGCTCGACAAGGTGATCCCCTTATTTAAGAATGTAAGAAGAAAATTAAAATAGAGTGAAAAACGCAAAAATGACTGCAACAATACTTTTCATACAGCGGTAGAAGGGATGAGTGTCTGTCAGAAATGATTATCTAAAATGTGTCTGCTTCTTCTCCATAGACTGTACTGGCTCCTTGTACTTGACATTGCAGTTTTGCACAGGCTAACAGAAGGCTCAGTTGGGACCCGTAGCCGACTGCTTCACTCTTGCTGAATCTGATGAGCTTCCAGTTGCGTTGACGGCTCCTGAATCCAGGTAGCAACGTGTGCCTTTTATTAAACAAGGCAAACGGGGACTAGATGGTCTGAAGATGCCAGGATATCCCTGAACAATTTCCCTGAGCAAGACCCACTTGGACTGCGCACAGTTTCACAGTTTTATATTATAAATATTACCCAAAGTGGAGCACCAAAAAATTAGCCTATGAAAAAGATTTTTGGTCGGTATCTTATATATGTATATGTTTTTATCACCCTTTAGATAATGGGAATCTTTCGCTTCACTCTCCCTGTTCTACCTGAAATTATAGGCTTTCCACAAACAATGATTACTATTTAGAGTCAATGTAAAAATCTAATTATGTCACATTCTATTTACTAGTGTGCATTTCAGTCCTTGCTCAATTTCTGAGGCAGTTTCTTTTCAAACAAAATATTCCAAAGGGCCAATTATATACTTGTTTTGGGTGATAATGATTAGTTCTGCAGATTAACATATTTACTCATAATATAAGAACACTCATAATATATTCATAATATAAGAAAACTCTGGTAATATATTTACTTGGTAGTTAGTATAAAGGCTATTTTCACATGGACCCAAAACAATGGTTACAAGTAAATGACATGTATAATCTCATATTTAATCTTCATTTAGTACTTTTAAACATACAGAGCATATAATTCCGTGAAAAGTATTTGGATACAATGCAGTTCATTCTTGAAAGGTGGAGGGAATCAATAAGGTGGTTAAAAAATAAGATACAGTGAGCAGACAATTTCTTAGAGGTTAATTTGTTGTCTGGAAATCATTAGAATATGGTCATGTAAATTTTTCTTTGTTAAATTTAAGAGGAATTTCTCAAGATTCCACATTTACCTCATTTTTCTAGAAGTCACAAAAAATGAGACCTCATTTTTCTAGAAGTCACAATAGAACATTAAGGGTCTATATAAAATGGAGAGTTCTTGGCCCTTAGTAGGCCATCAACTTGTGGATTGTTGAATAAGCAGCCATTATGTGGAACAATATGAAAGGTAGGGCATGATTTAGCTTGTTGATGACATGATTGAAATCTTGATCTCTAACTGTTGAAAATTACAATCGTTGGGACTGAGATAAAGAACATCTTTTATGCAGAGAGAGCTTCAGTTACAGAGTCCTCTGAGCTTCACCAAGGTCCCAAGCTGTTAAGAAAAGGCTCTAATGTTGAGCACGTCCCTGACTTGGCATCGATGACAGGGATGGAACTCCTGCATGGTAATGGTCTTTGATTTTGTCATCATTTATATTGTACTGGCAGCTTTCTTTCTAGAGCCATTTAAAATCGAAGGCTACTTAATTTGCAGGACTTCTGGTCCCGTCTTGAGATTCAGTTTGTGGCCTTCCCACAAAGCTCCATGTACTCAGATGGAAGTCTGCTGGAAAATAGACATCTAGACAGGCCCAGAGAGTATACTTATAAACTAAGACTAGCAAAAGTCTGGAAACTGTGTTATGCCTTTTTCCCTACAACAAATCATGCTTCTAAAATATAAAAATAGACATTTCACATAGACCTTTTTGAAACTTAAGTTGTTGGCTTTTCCTCTTAAGAACCAATGTTCTTGAAACTCATGGCCATTTCCCCAAGCTCTCTCTGGGAATAAAACAAACATTTCTTCACTTAGTGCATGTTTTTTATTTTAGAAAATATTAGGCAACTGGAAATGATAATTTTCCCAGGGTGTCAACCATCAGTATGGATTGCAACTTAGTGTAAAGAAAACCAAAATATTCACAACTAGACCACTATATAATATCATAATCAACAGAGAGAACATTGATATTGTCAAGGATTTCATCCTACTTGGGTCCATAATTAATGCTCATGGAATCAGCCATCAAGAAATCAAAGGCTATCTTGCCTCGAGCCAATCTGCTGCGCAAGACCTTTTAAAATTTTTGAAGAGCAGGGATATTCCTTTGAGAACGAAGGTACTCCTGATTCAAGCCAAGGTATGTCCATCTACATGCAAAAGTTGGACACTGAATAAGGAATGCTGTGGAAGAATCTATCCATTTGAATTATGATGTTAGTGAAGACTATTAAAAGTACCCTGGACAGCCAGAAGAACAAACGAATCTGTCTTGGAAGAAGTACAGCCATACTCCGTAGAAGCTAGGATGGCGAGACTTCCATCTCCTATACTTTGGACATGTTATCAGGCAAGACCAGTCTCTGGGAAAAGATGTCATGCTCTGTAAAGTAGGACAGTGACAAGAGGAAGATGTTCACAATACAGACTAACACTGGCTGCAAGGTGGGCTTAAGCATAGTAGTAATTGTGCAGATGGCCCAGGAACAGAACGTGCTTTGTTCTGTGAGACACAGTGCTGTTAAGAGGTGGAGCTCACTTGATGGCCCCTAACAGCAACAGGCCCACTGAAATTATCGAGGGAAAGTTTAAGAGTGCAAAGACAAAAGGGATCCTAACATGCCGCCAGGAGAACAATGGATGCAAATGAAAAGAGCTAAAAAATATAATGATCTCTCTTCTAAGTTGAAACTTGAAGATATAATTATTTTTACATGAAAGCACCATTGACACGCACATATGCTCTAGTTTTATGGTTATTTAATTTTAAAATATTCCCTTGAAAACTACATTGTGGTAATATTGGTTTCCTCTATTTGGAACTTTGCTATTTGAATTATTTACAATGGTGATTGATTGCATCTCATAATATTTCCTACTGCTCTTGCGTCTGTAGCAGATATACATCATGCTAGTGTAATTAGCATGTATTTAATTAAAAGGTTGCTACTGCCTATGTGTCACGAGTAGGAATTATTGAAAAATTGAGAGGAAGAAAGCCATTTTGAAAATTGCTTTGGTAAAATACATATTCAAATACATGCAAAAATTCTCTCTGTAATATGGAAGGTTGAAATAATAGGAATGGGCCTTTAGCAATTTACTGTATCTTACACAGATCATTACACAAAGACCATTACATAATATAGTAGAGTTTGGAAAATCTAATCAGAGACAAAAATTGGAAATGACTGGACTCTCTGAGTCATAAAACTGTGCTGCATTTCTAGGTAAGTGGATTCTACTCATTCACCTTTCTCGGTGGAAGTACTGACCCATAATTTGGAAAGGTGATGGAATTATGAAGACAAGCAAGGACTATGATAAAAGGTTACTTTCTTCCTTTCTAAATTTTGAAAAGAGGAATCAATTCAGATAAGGTCAAAAGGCTCTTTCCAACCACATCACCTACAAAAAGAAATCCCTAAAAATAAGACTCCAATGTTCCCCTCCTCCACCCCCCACCCCCAGAGAAGCTTCAGAAAGCAATCTAACTCCAAACTCATAATTATAAAACATGTTTGAAAAGTAAGTGGGAAAAAAACAAACATACACACAAAAAAGCACAGAGGCAGCATTATGCTTCCCAGCACGCCTCAAAGGCGATGCTCTGTGATGTTCGTTTGCCTATTTGGAAACTGAAGTAGCTTTGTAGCATATGCCTAACCGATGCCATACCCAGGAGGCATTTGGGTTTTGAATTGCTTCAAGGTGATTTTTTTTTTTAACAGCATCTTGTCAGGGAAACAAAACAAAACCAAACCAAACCTGAGACTCCAGTCTTGCATTCAGATCATTAGCTCGAGCTAAAGTCGCCTCTCATTTAAGTGGTGCGAGCTTCCCTGCATATTAGCTCTGTGGGGATTTGGTTATTTAATGCTGCCGCCTGCTCATGTTTTGCTGCCATTTTCTTCTGCTGAACACATTACATGTTTTGCTGCCATTTTCTTCTGCTGAACATATTACACCGTGCAAGTGTTAGAGGGCAGAGCGGAGGGCCCTCGGTGCCATCTTCGGGGCTTGTGTAATTTGTAGCACTCAAATAAAATCTCGTTATGCAGTAAAGAAGGATTATTTTGAACTTGGATGAAATTAACATTAAAAGCTACCCTGAAATATCTTAAACAAACAAATAAACAAACAAGCAAACAGGAAAACCTCATGTACTCAAAAGCATGAAAGAGCAGGGCGACTTCATGTGCTTCTGAAATGTGGCATGGGATAGATGTTAAGCTACTCGTTTAAAGCATTTTAAAGAATATAACAATATGAATGGCAGGTGGTATAAATTTTAAACACCCAGACATAGCATACTGCAAGACTAATTTACTTTTCAAGCAGTAGTGAGACACTGTACATTTTTTGCTGATAATGGTATACCAGTGAAATTTTGAGCTCCTGATATAGAACTTGTGTGTTATCGACCCTCCTTTGAAACTTAGACTTTTATGGGACATGAAAAAGAGGAGATTGATGAAGGAGACGGATTGACACAGTGATTGCCCCAACAGGCTTAAATATAACAATTGTGAGGATGATGTAGGAACAGGCAGAGTTTCAGTCCATTGTACATAGGGTCGCTATGAGTTACAATGGACTCCACAATATCTAACAACCATCACCACCACAAGAACTTGACTAGCACAGTAGGGAGAAGCATGAACTTCAGAGTTAAGGGACCGATAGTGATGCCATAGGACAGAGTGGAACTACCTCATAGAGTTTCCAAGGCTGAAGTCTTGACAGAAGCCCATTTTTCTCCCTCCACATGGCTATCAGATTGAAACTGGGGAAACCTTACAATAAGGAAAGGCTTGAATTTCAGTTCCACCTCCAATCACCTGTGTAACCTTGTTTCACTAAGCTAGTTTCAACAAGATAATGGCGCATTGGAAACATCCACTCATCTGTGCCAAGGAATTTGGAAGACAGCTACCTGGCCAACCAGCTAGAAGAGATCCATATTTGTCCCCATTCCAAAGAAGGGTGATACAACAGAATGCACAGATTATAGAACAACATCATTGCTATCACATGCAAGTAAAAGTTGCTGAAGATCAGCCAACAACGAAAGCTGCAGTATATTGATAGGGAGCTGCCAGAAATTCAAGCTGGATTAGGAGAGGATGTTGACCACAGGCTATCAGTGCTGATGTCAAATGGATCTTGGCTGAAGGCAGAGAAAACCAGAACTACATTTACTTTTGCTTTATTGACTATGCAAAAGCAATTGACTTTGGATTATAACCATGGATAGCCTTGAGAAGAATGGGAATCCCAGAATACTTCATCTTGTTAATGTGGTACTTGTACATGAATCAAGAGGCAGTTGTACAAAGAGAACAAGGATATACTTCATGGTTTAAAATCAGGAAAGGTGTGTGTCAGGGTTGTATCCTCCCACCATACGTATTCAATTTCTATGCTGAGCAAATAGTTCGAGAAGCTGGGCTGTATGAAGAAGAATGTGCCATCAGGATTGGAGGATGGCTCATTAAGAGCCTTCAAGATGTAGATGATACAATCTTGTTTACTCAATGTGAGGAGGACTTGAAGCATTTGCTGATGAAGATCAAGGGTTGCAGACTTCAATATGGATTACAACTCAATGTGAAGAAAACCCAAATCCTCACATCTGGACCAATAGGGAATATCAAATATTGATGTTTTTCAGGATTTTATCATTGGTTGGATCCACAATCAATGCTCATGGGAGTAGGAACCAAGAAATAAAATGACACGTTCCATTGGGCAAATCTGCTGGACAAGAACTCTTTAAAGTGTTGAAGATCATGGATGTTGCTTTTGGGGACTAAGTGGCACCTGACCCAGTCTATGGTATTTTCAATGGCTTCATCCGCATGTAAAAGTTGGACATTACATAAGGAAGACTGCAGAAGAAGTGATGCATTTGGCTTGTGATGTTGGTGAAGAATATCGAAAGTATCATGGACTGTCAAAAGAACAAAAAAATCTGTCTTGGAAGGAGTCCGGCCAGAATACTCCTTAGAAGCCAACATGGCAGGGCTTTGTCTCACATCTTTTGGACATGCTATCTTCAGGAGTGCAAGTGCTGGAAAAGGACATTATAGGTGACAACGTAGAGGGGTGGTGAAAAAGAGGACGACCCTCATCAAGATGGATTGACACAGTAGCCACCACATCAACAATGGGCTCAAACATAACAATTGGAGAATGACCCAGGATGAGGCAGTATTTAATTTTGTTGTGCACAGGGCCACTACGAGTCAGAACTGAGCCAACGGTACCTGACACCAACACAACCACCTTGAGTGAGTCAATGATTTCATTTAGGCCTCAGCTCTCGTATCTCGAAACTGGACTAGCAAGAGTTATCTATCATAGAAATGTTTTAGAAGGTTCAATGAGTTAATAGTTTAGTAGTTGCTTCACAAGGAGCTCAGACAGTGCAAACTTATTACCACTTATTAAATAAACATCTTCTTTGTACCAGGTGAGGGCAACCCTTTGGGTGGTAGCAGTCTCACCTATCCGAGAGATCTAGGTCTGATTTCTGGTCAGTGCACCTCGCGCACAGCCAGTGCTTTCGTGCCTCGGAGGCGTGTGTGTGGCTATTCGGCAGACCAGACTTCAGGGAAGACTTTCTAGGAGAAAGGCCCAGAGGTTTACTTCTGAAAAGCAGTCCATGAACATGCCGTAGAATACAACGGCCTAGTCGTGTTGGGCATGGAGGCATCCTGACTTGGAGCACGGATGCTGTACTTTTTCACAATCGTTTAATTATTTCAGATTCTGCTACTGAGGATTTGGAGCCCCATGATTGGCAGTATTTCATCAAACTTAAAGCAGTCAATCAAGAGCGCATGGCCAATGAACAGTGGAATTTTGTTTTTCTAATATGCCCAATGCTTTATTAGAATTCAGCGATAAGTATCACTAATACTTATTTGCCATCTGATAGTGTGATAAATATGCATTTCCTTTTTAAAGTGATGCACAATAAAAAGGGAATCCAGGATAGATGACTCCTTCAGGACCAGTGGTGAGAGGGGCGAGGCCTGGAGGGTGAAGGGAATGTGGGGTAGAAAGGGGGAACCGATTACAAGAATCTAAGGGCTGCCTCCTCCCTGGGGGATGGACAGCAGAGAAGGGGGCGGAGGGAGACGTCGGACAGGGTAACTTATGACAAAACTATAATAACTTATGAAGTATGAAGGGGTTCATGAGGGAAGGGGAGTGGGGAGGGAGGGGGAAAATGGGCAACTGATATTAAGAGCTCAAGTAGAAGGCAAATGTTTTGAGAATGATGAGGGCAACAACTGTACACATGTGCTTGACACAAAGGATGTATGTATGGATTGTGATAAGAATTGCACGAGCCCCCAATAAAATAATATTTTAAAAAAAGGGAAAATATAAACCATCCTTTGGCCATACACTGGTTTTCCTTCAGGGACTTCCTCTCTCACTTCATGTGGCCATGGGGAAATTGCCATTTACAGGGCTTCCACCCACCGTGGGATGCATAGGCTGCCGCATCCACCTAGCTGGTCTAATAATTGTATCTATATAACAGAACCACCGGTAGTCATCTCAGGGATTAGGATACACATTTTCACAGAGAGGAAGGCCGATTCAGGTGGGGTTGCTGGACCGTGGAGCAGACAGCAGACAGCAAACAGGAAGACATTTCCAGTAAGAGAGAACGGGGCCAGTAGGCACAGGGAAGAGCGGAAACCCTGCCGGAGCCTCTGGATCCGCCAGCACCAAGTATCTTCTTAGGATCTGGTGTAAATACATTGCCTTGCTTTCGCTTAAGCTGCTTCAGGTCGATTTTCTGTCATTTCAGATCAAACTAACATTGACTAGTAGAATCTGTGTCCATTTGCTTTTGGATACACACACATTTATGACATATACAGGCACATTTGTTTTTTAATATACGTGCATTCTATTGAATAAACATACAATATCATTTTTATTTTAATAAAAAAATGGAAGGCATGGCATCTAGCCTTGAGGACTATACAATCTAGTTGGGGAGATAAGATTGAAAACATCAGACCTTCATTTGCTTACCTAAATAATGGATTCCCTGAGAATGAAAACTGGGTTTTTTGACCCTCCAGCCTCACTCCACAAGCACACCGAATCCAGTGACTAGTACATATTTAATAAGTAATTGTCAAGTGGCTAAGCAGATGGCCCCTGCTGTTATTTTTTTAGATCTTTTATGAGCTACTTCTGCGCACTCGTTTTTTTCTTTTTTTTCTTTCTTATTTCCTCTCCCTTATGTGCTATACCACTGACCTTTGGGAAACTCATTATATTATTCACAAAAACAGATTCTGCAAACTCAGAATTGTTCATTGTAATAAAATATGCTACAGTCTGCAGAATGGAGATTCTATTTTATACAAACTATCTAAAGTGTTCTAAAGTTGTTTAAAATCATAAAGCATTTCATTTCATCTGTGCCCATAGCTTTATTAAGTTCACCAAAATGTAGTAAAAAATAAAATACCCAAACAGAACATAGTTGAATTTTTATTGCCTAACATATTACTTTCCTAATTTAAAATGTACCTTGGTTGCAAAAAAAAGTCAAACCTAAGACTATGCTTTGACCAAACAAATGAGAAATGCCGGACAAATAGGGAATAGCCAGTATTTGGAAAGAGCAGCTGGGAAATTTTTTATTAAGCTATTTTTGCTTCCAAACAGAAATTCTGGTTATAGGATCTGTCACAGATATGCTGACTTCCAATATGTTAAGCTAAACAGAATTTCAACTCTCTTGACTGCAGCAGCAAAAAAATATTCACAAGATACATAAAGGATTTTAGCTTTTACTATTCTCCTGTAGCCTTGTACTTGTCTGACTTCCTCAAAGTTTTGACATTTTCCTTTCCTTCCAACTATTTTTTTAAGAATATATTTTCACACACTTTCTTGAACATTTCTTGATTAACCTACCCAAAAGCCATGGAAATAAGCTGGCTGACAT
>NW_022103903.1:18783913-18785568 GCF_000313985.2 Echinops telfairi | reverse complement strand
GTAGAGAGCTAACCTTGTGTGTGGCCATTGATAATACTGAAAGGATGAGAATGGGTTTCATGTGGGGAGTTTATTCCTGGCTGTGGCAACTTGTGCTGGTTCTGGAAATAGTCTCTGTGGCCAAATGAGGTATAATAGACAAAATTGCTCCCTAAATCAGCAATTTGGGCACAGACCATCAATATTCATGGTCAGCATGGCTGGGTGAACTTTTGGACAAGATCCAGAAAAGGAGGAGATGACACAGGGCTTGGACTACACCAGACAATCCTCAACAGCGATGGACATGGGGTCTATGTTGAAAACTAGACACTTGGGTTTTTGTTTTTCCGACAGAAGCTGTGCTTCTACAACAATCTGTCTATGATTTGGCATCTTTACTTGGAACAGCTCTGCTCAGTGGAAATCCTAATGAATTCTTGGCACCTCCAGAGAGATCTAGGAGTGTCCTAAATTCAGGGGGATAAAAATCCCAAACCAATTTGAATCATTTGGGAAGCATTTGAGAACACTGATAACTATTTCTTTCAAAGATAATAAAATTATAGTATGTTTCTACCAAAGGAGATCTTAAAAATCATCTAGCTCAATCCCCTTTTTGTCTTTATTGGTCATGAAATTGAGACACTTTGAAAAGGTAAGTAGCTCTCATGATTGAATTGTGGCACATATAACCATGGTCACGGTTACTAAATTGGTGGTCCATGTTCCGCAGGCGCTATAATAATAATCTAGAGAGCAAGAAAATCACCGACGCTTCCCTTTACTTGTCCCCTCCTATTATAGTAGTATTTCAACGAGTATCTCAGTGTAGGAAACCGCGTGGGCAGTTCTAGTCTGTCCTATGAGCCCTAACAGACTCGATGGCACACCCCAACTTACAAGCACGGCGTTTGTGAATGCATTCTGTAACATATAGTGTTCTGATACACACCAGAACAAAACACTGCTTGCTCCTAAACCATCATCACAATAGTTCTTTTGTTTGAGCCCATTGTTGCAGCCACTGTGCCAGTCCATCTTGTTGAGCGGCTTTCTCTTTTGGGGTGCCCCTCTGCTTCACCAAGTATGATGACCTTCCCAGGGATTGGTTGCTCCTGGTACCATGCTCAATGTATGTGAGGTTGTTAATCAGCTTTTCTCCAATCTTGATACTGCGTTCTTTTTCCAAACAGCCCAACTTCTTGTATTATTTGGTAAGTATACAGAATAAGTAAGCATTGTGAGATTACAAAGAATCGTCACAAAAATTTCTTGATTTAAGCCATTCAGTATCTTTTATTCTGGCCAAATGACTACTTCCTGGTCTACATAAAGGTTGTCCTTGAGCACAATTAAGTGTCCTGGAATTCCCACTCTTTGAAGTGTTATCGATAGTTTGTTAGAGTCCACACAGAAGAATGCTTTTGCATAGTTAATAAAACCCAAGAAAACTTATCACTGGTTTTCTCTGCTTTCACTTAAGAACCACTTGTTACCAGCAATAATAACCCTCATTTTAAGAGCTCTACTGAATCTGACTTGAATTTCTACCCAGTTTCCTTTTTTCTTAATTTAATGGTTTTATTAGGGGCTCATACAACTCTTATCACAATCCATACATACATCAATTGTGTAAAGCACATTTGTACATTCATTGCCCTCACCATTCTCAA
>NW_022103903.1:18762161-18782643 GCF_000313985.2 Echinops telfairi | reverse complement strand
TTGACTTTCCTCTTGTCCCACTATCGTGCTCAGTTGTCATTTGGATTTCAGTTATTCCTTTTGGTTATATTACCATTAATCACACCCTACCAGGCCTCCTACACCCTCCTCACCACTGATTTGGATCACTTGTTGTTCCTTGTCCCTGGGTTTGCTAGCACCACTACCTTTCCCCACATCTCCCCTTCTTCCATGTCCCCCCGGAACTCACGGTCCCGTTGTTTTCTCCTCCAGATTGTTCATCCAGCCTGTCTTATTTAGACAGACCTACAGAAATAATAACATGCACAAAAACAAGACACAGCAAAACCAAGCAACAATATACAATAAAACATCAACAACAACAAACCAATGACAAAAAAACAAAATAAAACACAACAAGAAAGAAAAGCTTGTAGTTAGTTCAAAGACTGTTTGTTGGCCTTTAGGAGTATTTTCCAGTCCAGTCTGATGGGGAACTATGCCCTGACCCCAAAGTCCACCTTCAACATTCCCTGGGGACCTCGCCGCTCCATTCCCTGGCTGTTCTGTTGCACCCCCTTAGTGTTTTGCCTTGGTGTGGCGGGATCAGATCGGGCGCAATTCCTACATAGCCAGTTCCCTGTTGATGTACTGCTGCAATAGTTTTTGAATGATCTTCAACAACATTTTGGTAGCCATTGATATTTATGATCTATTTTGATAATATCTGCATTCTGTTGGATCACCTTCCTTTGAAATGGGCAACAATATGGATCTCTTTTAGTAGGTTGGCCAGGTAGTCTTATGAGTTCTTTAGTGAGCACCTCCTGTGTTTCATCAGTTTGTTAAAACATTTCGTCAATATTCTGTCAGTTCCTGGAGCCTCGTTTTTCCCTAATACCTTCAGTACAACTTGGAATTTTTCCTTCAATAGTGCCAGTTCTTCATCTCATGCTACCTACTGAATATATGAAGCCCAAACCCAAACTCACTGTCATTGAGTCAATTATGATTCATAGCATCCATGTGGGACAGGGTAAAACTGCTCCTGTGGAGTTCCAAGACTGTAGCTCTTTACTGGCTTAGAAAGCCTCATCTTTCTCCTGTGCAGTGGTTGGTGATTTTGAACTGCTGACCTTGCAGTTAGCAGTTCAACAAGTCAACAGTACTCTACCATGACTCTTGGTTCTTTCTGATACAGGGACTCTGTATTCTTTTATATTCTTTTGATGCTTCCTACTTTGTTTATTGTTTTGCCTATTGTTTGCAGGTGCCGTCTGGTTGGCTCTGACCCATAGCGACCCTATGAATAACTGAGGGAAACACGGCCAGTCATGAGCCATCCTCACAATTGCGTCTATGTTCGTCAGCCCATCACCACAGCCGCAGTATCAATCCATCTCACTGAAGGTTTTCTTTTTCGCTGCCCCTGTACTTTACCAAACATGATGTCCTTTCCAAGAACTTGCCCCTCCTGACAATATGTCCAAAGTATGTAAGACAAAGTCTCCCCATCCTTTCCTCTAGAGGGCGCTCTGATCGTACTTCATCAGAACAGACCGGTTTGTCGTTTTAGCAGTCCCTGTTACTTGCAGTACTCTTTCCCAGCCGCACAATTCCAATGCCTCGATTCTTCTTCAGTCTTCTTAATCATTGTCCAACTTCCACATGCATATGAGGCCATTGAAAATATCTTGGCTTTGGTCAGGAGCCCCTGCGTCCTCAAAATAGCATCCTTCTTCTTTAATAGTCTCAGGACATTTTGTGCAGCAGATCTGCCTAATGCACTGCATCCTTTGACCGCTTGACGAAACTCCATGAGCATCGATTGTGGATCCAAGCAAGAGAAAATCCTTGACGACTTCACACTTTTGTCCATTTATCACGATGTTACCTATTGGTCCAGTTGTGAAGATTTTGGCCTCTTTTACATTGAGCTGTAATCCGTACTGAAGGCTATAGAATCTTTTAATTATATTGCAACTTGAGTTTTTTTCTGCCGGTTCTTTCTAAGAAATGTCAAATGTGTTATTCCCTTATAAATAAATATAATTTAAAGATTTAAAATTGAACTTCCATCACTTCTTAGTCCCTTTTATTGCTCCCCCCACCCTTTTATAGAGTTGATGATTATGTTACACACTGAAGCATCTTTAGTTTTTGTGAACTGGAGAGAAGAGTTATGGTACACTTTTGACTTAAGGCTGAATCTCTATAGGACCCAGATACTTCAGTTTGTGTATTGATACAATGATTTGGAAAATAATGGTGGAGCAGTGTGTATAATCTCAAAACCACTGTTAGGGAGTTTCTGGACCCAATAAATAGGCACACACAAACTGGCAAGGACTCTGCTTTGAAAGCAATAGTACATGGCAAAGAGAGACCATTTATCGGGGCAAACAGACTAAAGTCTTCTTCTCTGTGTCTGACAGAAATGGTCAAAACTTTTCAGGAAGCAGTCTTTGAGATGCTTGGATAATTTGTGGATGGAATATGGTGGGGGGACAGTCTTAATTAATTAACAGGAAAAAAGGAAAGAAGTGGGAAAATGATTGCACTTTGCCTGTTGGTGAGGATTTTCAGCAATTACATAGCCTTTGTTTTCACATTCAAAGTCATATCCGAGGTGATTTCTCACTGTCGTAGAAATCATTCGACGTTTTAAGCAAATCAAGTGAGTGGACAAAGCCTGGATTCTCAGATGAGGATGTAGAAAATTAGAGTGCATTTTCCACCGTGGCAGCTTCCTCACAGGGTAGTTCAGGTACCTACATATTCTGGCTACTGTCTCTGTCACTTTGGGCAGGCTACAGAGGTCAAATGGGTGTTAACCGGCTTATTTCATAATGTCAACCAGTAAGACAAAATTTATAGTTGAAAGAGAAACAAAATGGAGTTCAGGAAGGATCTTGTATATCAAAAGAACCAAACTACATGACCTATGCTGTCCACCTATTACCTGGAAGCATTCATGCTTTTTGCTTTAAGTGTTATTTGGTCTGAATGGATGCATTAAATTGCCCTCCAGAAGAAATGAAAGGTCACCATGACCCTTTCTCTTGTTCTACTGTTGGCCAAGGCTGCTGCGTAAGAACAGCCATGCTGCAGTACCACAACACACACCACCGCTCGGATCTGAGATATGGATGAGGTACCCAAGCATGGGGCACAGTCAACTAAAACCCGAGGTGAAAGGTTACCCACCTTCTCAAAGTTGCCCCTAGACCCTGAGCGGATTTTCAGGCAAGGATAAGTGCTGATCTGAGTGAAGGGAAAGGTACAGCTCCCGCTCCAGGTCAGCAGTGCGCTTACATTCACAAGCCAACAGCAGCACGAGTGGTAGCACTTACGTCTTGGTTGGACATTTCCCAGTAAGGTCTTTCTCCATAGGACATCACCTCCCACATGACAATGCCGTAGCTCCACGCATCACTCGCAGAAGAGAATTTCCTATAGGCAATAGCTTCTGGGGCTGTCCACCTTATGGGAATCTTTCCACCCTGAAAAACAAATGGAAGATTTCTCAGCTGACTCCCTAAGTATGACAAGACAATGCGGCCTCGGTTTAAGACATCTTTTGTTAGAAAAATTTAAGCATTCCATAACAGTGTTGGCCTCTGAAAGGAAAAATCAAAAGGGAACCAGAATATTGTGTTAAACGTCAGAATTTTCCCTATAAAGCTTATTCAGTGAGAACAACTTTATTGGGAAATAAGTCACACTTCAGAAATACTTTATTTCATTCATTAGAGAAATTTATTTTCAATTTAGATTCACACAATTAAATCCAACAGCATGCCATTTGAAGAAAGTTCCAGATTATGGGGTATTAAAACCAAGTATCCCTTTAACATTCCTTACACCCTATTTGAATTCATAAATAATGATCATAAGTTCTAATTCCAAAGAAGACGTGGTTAAATACACAGCCAAAATATTCTGCACCAGTTCAGAGCTTCTGAGAGCTTGATTTCCTTTCCTTCCCTTTGAGTTATGATCACATTTATTTTAAACCAAACCAAGCAAGCCCTTAACGTGACACAAGAGCACCTGAGAAGGAGAATCTCCCTTTGGAACGCTTTAAGCTTGTCGATACTTCTGTTTGTCACTGTTCAAGTTAGCCTTTGAACACACGAAAGAGATGAAATGAAATTGCATGAATTTAATCTGTACGGCTCAGATATGAAAGGCGGCCATTGTGTTGTACTGTACTTAATTTTTAATGAACGTTTATTATGTCTCATCTATTAAAACACTCTATGAATCCCCCTTTATTGTGATGAAAAAAATAAAGCAATCCATCCATTTGATGTGTAATCTTGGAAATCTCTGCCCTGTATCTTCGGCGAACAAGCGCGTCCTGGGTTCCACTAGATGGCGGAAGAGAACAGCGAGCAGCTCCGAGAGGTGCTTCTCGCACCAGGAAGACGGCTTGACTGCTGTTCGCAGCAAATCGCGATCCACTGCTTGAACCCACCTCAGAGCTGGGTTAAAACAGTAGGATTGTTTTATCTTTATCAGCAGTTTCATGGTTACAACATCGGATCACCCACTGTGAGCAAAGTCTGGCGTTAGGGCGCAAGGGTGGAAAGAAAGAAAGATGGGGTGCGTGCTTCCCCTCCTTGCTGAACTTGTTCAACATCTTCCAGCGGGAAGCCATTCACAGTCATTTAACCGCTGTATGTTGAATAATCCGAACACTACTTGGAGAGAAGTAAGCTTCCTCCGAATTAGGAACAATTTTGTTTTATAGGTAAAACGAGGACATTGATGGAAATCTCATTTCAAAAACTTGTAGCTGTGGAAGATTATGAAGGCCCATTTTAAAGGCTAGCAAACTGAGCCCAGAGATATTTAGAAACTAAGAGTCTCCTATCTCTTAATGTAGTAACTATGTAACACTATTGTAATAGCACCAATATTATGTGATGTTGATTAAAAAAAGGGGGGGATGTGCAAAACTAAAGACAACTATCAGAACTGACTTGATGGTAGTGAATTGAGTTTGGTGTGCACATCTAGGTATCATGACAGTTGTCAGGAGAGGCTGCCTGAAGCTTGCCGTTTTCACCATTGGAGCAATGGTTAAAAACAAAGCATCAAACTCAAACCCAAACAACCCCAGGCTCACTGCCACTGAGTCTACTCCCAGTCATGGCAGCCTTAGGGAAGAGATCAGAAGGTTTGGACCATCACATTTAACTTACAGGTTAGTGACACAAGTTTGTTCAAAGGGTGAGGCCATGGGGGCTTATTACGGTTCATTCTTCAACCCCAAATAGGTTGCAGGAAAAATACAAAACCCACAGCTAAATTCCAATTTCAGATAACAAATGATATTTTAGTAGAAGTAAGTCCCTTGAAGGAATACTTTCCCCCTATCCCTATAGTATATCTTAAATATTGTATGGGGCATCTTTAAGATTAGTCATTGCCTATCTGAAATTCAAACTTAACAGGGAATTCCATGTAATTGTTGACTAACTCTGGCAACCCTAAATCAAAGCATTAAAAATTGTTAGACATGCAACTAATCCCTCAAATGGAATAACAGTAGCACCTTGGAATCTGAAAACATCAACTATGGTCTATAGTGCCATGAGGGCAAAGCCACTTGAGGTAGTTAGTTTATTGTGCCAACCTGGCAGATAAACACATGTGGGGTTAATTGAAGGGCGGAGGGATACATGGCTCGCTGAGCCTCGCCATTTGAGTTCTAGGGTCTCTTGCTTTGTGATGGTTGCACCAGGGTGCAGCTGCCTTAGCCAGTTCCCTGCTTCAGCTTGGAAGGCTGACTTCCTGACATTCCTGAGGAGAAGCCACATGGACCTACCCAGATGCAGGCCTGGGTGCTGGAGCACCCACGTGGAGACCCTGCCAGCACTGAGGTGTTTACACATTCACTGATTCGGCTTTCCCCCTGCAGTTGGCATCATTGTGTCTGTGTTGTGGGATGGAGGAGGACTTTGTGGATTGGTGTCGGACATATGGGTTAATGTTGGACTTGTGGGCTTGGGCAGCACTGGGTTGGGATGTTTTCTTGATGTGCACTTACCCTTTATATAAAAGTCTCTCTTATGCATGAGTTTCTGTGGATTTGTTTCTCTAAAGTACCCAGACTAACACACCGCTCCTGTAGGAACATACTCTGCCCATGGCCCCAAAGACTACTGTGTGCTATGAAGTGCCTCGGCCTTGCGGCTGTGAGCAGCGAAGTCACCTTTGTCAGATTGAGGTTGTCTCACAGAGGACACAGTTCCAGAAAATAAACATGTGACCTCAGGGTAGATGCCATAGCAGCAATTTCATCTGCAATTTCTGACTACGGATTTTTCTTTGACTGTTTTGGCAAATATATGTGGAAGTGCAAGTTGCTAGGCCGATAGGCTTTACCTTCACTAAATATTTATTGTGTTCTAATAAGACAGGCTACAAAATGGAGTTAAGAATTATTTTATGCCCATTCACTCACAAATGATAACTCATCTAAGTAATTCCTACATAAATTTGTTTGGTATCACCTATAACTGTCACTTCCTCTTGGTGACTTCATTTTTTCTCCTCAAGGGGAAGGCGGTACGGAACATTTGATTAATGGGATGATTATACTTATTAAAATATCAAAGTATGATTTCCCAAAATGTGTCATCTTTTAAAAAGGCAGTAAATATTTCCATGAAATTCTATTCTAAGTGTCATCTTATGGATGTGTGGAAATGGAAAGTATTAAAACAAATAAAATGTGAAAAATGAGATAAGTTTTAATGTAGGAAATAGAATTCTAATTAGCAACAATGTATGTTAACATGAGCCTGACAGGTTATACAAACTAGAATGATTCTGAACATGTCTGGGGTAGAGAAAAGGAAGCATTCAAATATTTTTTTTTCCAGGGTAAAAAGTAATTTTCTAAATCTCATTGAACTCCACTTCAGTTTATCTGAGAACTTCTGGATACAGACTGGATGGAGTTTACATTCAAGGACAGGCGAAGGCAGAAAGGAAGAGGTCTTTCAGACTCTCTCGTGCCCTCTATCCTGTTTCCTCTCCTAGAGGAAACAGAAACGTAGCTCTCCTTTTAGTAGAACGGACTAACTTGAGCTTCTGCAGCTTTCTCTCATCTACATGGCCCTGTTACCAATGATCTTGAATCATAGACAGAGCGATCAGACGAAGGTACTTTTCCCCCCGGGCATTAAACACCAGATGTCTGGTTCAGGTTTCACGGTGGAACACGTAGTAGTTTAGATCTAAAGCCACACTCATGGAAACACTCTATCCTGCTTTCCCATATGTTCATGAATTAAAAAAAATAACAAAAATGCACATCAAAGTGACTGCATGTAACTTAAAAAGCCTCCTTGTTCCCTAACACCCCTCTGATGCAGCAAACGCAGTCACTTGGGGCACAAAGGGGAACAGAGAGTCAGCAAACTAGCTTGCTACTGAAATGGCTGCCAGACAACCTTTCTTGGCCGTTTGGTTGAAGTCACCTTAGGAGCTTGTTGTGCCTGTAGGCGGAGACGTGAGAGGGAGCCAGGACCCCCTTTGTTTTTCTGCATCCTTCGGTGTGGAATCATGGTACAAGTATATTCAACTAACATTTGGGCTTTACAATTTAACCCTTTAATCATCAGAGCAGTGACGACACAAATTCAAATGTAGTATGGTCATAGTGTCTAAGACTGAAAGAAAATACAAAGATTCCATAGAAAAGCACTAAAAAAATAATCACTGCCATCGAGTAGATGCCTGGTCGATGCCTTTGTCCAGCATAGTGACCCTGAGGACAGAGCAGCACTGCCTCTGTGAGTCTCCGAGGCCGGAATGGTTTACGGGAGTAGAAAGCCCAATCTTTCTCCCACACAGCGACTGGTAGTTTCTGAACTGCCAACCTTGAGGATGGCAGCCCAATGCGTAACCACTAAGCTACTCATAGTACGGCAAGAATACCTAAAAGCTCTCTTCTTTCTTATTAACTGGATCTGATGGCTAGCTAAAAAGCAGTAACTTGATAGCCAGCAATCTGCTTGTAGACTTTCCTTTTCTCAATCTATCCCTGTAGATTTCAAACTTAATATGAGCTACAGTACAGAATATCTCTATCTATATGTAGATATATTATGCTTAAAGGGTTATTTAAAGCATGTTCTTCTTTTTCAGTGAAAATTGTTATTCTCATCCAATATTGAGTCACAGATATTTTCTTAATTCACATGTCGCCACCCGCATCAAACAATTTCATTAACAACCCTTCAGATTCACACAAGTGCATGTATGTCAGCTACCCCAGGCAAGAGATGCACTTAGGAAACTGTGCAATAGGAATCGCTACTTGCCAGGAGGGCAGCAGTAAGCACTTCTCTTCTGAGGGAGTCCTTGCTGCTACAGGCCCCCACACTGAAGACCCAGGACTCAGAGGACAAGATATGTACTGGCTTTGTCCACCATGAATGTTGTCACTCCATCGGCACAGTTTCTATGGTCTCTTCAAGGGATATGGCCAATTACAAGTCTCACCTTACTCAACAAAGCCCCAAAGTGGACAGTCTCAAATAAATGTGGATAGCATGCTTTTTCGTTCCTCCAAGTCCAGATGCGATTTATCAGTAAGGAATTATTATTATTATTTGTCATATTTGATGTATGCTTTTGGTGAAGGTTTACACAGCGGTGTAGGTTCGCTTTTCATCATTTCTGCATAAGTTGTTCTGTGACGTTGGTTCCCGTCTTCACAGTTTCCTTCTGTTGTTCTCAAATTAAGGAATTCTCAAGGGTAACTTTGTCTAAATAACAATTTCTTTTATGAGCTGCATATTCTCAGTGAGAAGCAATTTCACTATAAGTCATTGTGTGACCTTAGGCATGCTGTGAGCATCCGGAGTCTGAGATCTCGATCTAGTAAGTTGAGGGGCTGCAAGTGCATAACTGTTATGGATTGAGTCATGGCCTCTCTTATCAACATGATTAAGTTCCCAAGAGTGCTGTGAAATTGGCATGATGCAAACATGGAGGGTGACCACTTCAGGTCAGAGATCTTTCATAACTATCAAATTACGTTATTACATATCTACCAAATTACATTGCTACTTAACTGCCAGACCCCTGAGAATCATAGCCCAGCCAACCTGACACAATCGTAGCCACCATAGCCAGCATTACTCTCACCTTAAAGGTCGGTGTTCTTATTGCCAGATTGTGTAATTACTTATTGTGTAATTATTGTGTTTATTGTGTAATTACTATTACACACGATTTCTCAATAGGACACTTTCTTAACATTTAAACTATTGTAATTGCAAAATGTCAGGTAAGGAGATTGTTGATAAGGGGAGAGAAGCTGGAAGGTGTAGCATGAGGTACCATTGAATGTGACCTTGTTTGGAAATGGTTTTTGAAGATGTTATCAGTTAACATGAGGGCATACTATTAAATGATTGAGCCTACTCCAATTTGAGTGTTGTTCTTACAAAACTCAAGAGACCTAGACAGATAGCCAGAGGAAGGCCAGCCACATGAAGGAAACCATGGAATGCCTAGAGTGACCAGAAACTGGAAAACTCGAAGGGGCCTTTCCTCCCTTGCATAAACCCTAAGAAACGACAGGCAATGAGGAGCTAATAAGAATGAGTACATGGACCATTTGTAGGCCCTTGCAGAGGAATCTTGGGGAGGAGATGAGCCAGTCAAGGTGCAATGTAGCAATGGTGAAAAATACAACTTTCCTCTAGTTCCTAAATGCTTCCTCCCCCCGCCACTCCCTATCATGATCCGAATTGTACCTTGCAAGTCTGGCTAGACCAGAGGGTGTACACTTGTACACATAGGAACTGGAAACAAAGGGAATCCAGGGTGGATGATCCCTTCAGGACCAGTGGTGTGCCAGTGGTGTGAGTGGCGATACTGGGAGGGTAGAGGGAGAGTGTGTTGGAAAGGGGGAACTGATTACGAGGATCTACATGTGACCTCCTCTCTGGGGGAGGGACAACAGAAAAGTGGGTGAAGGGAGACGTCGGACAGGGCAAGATGTGACAAAACAATAATTTATAAATTATCAAGGGCTCATGAGGGAGAGGGGAGTGGGGAGGGAGGGAAAAAAATGAGGACCTGATGCCAGGGGCTTAAGTGGAGAGCAAATGTTTTGAGAATGATGAGGGCAATGAATGTACAAATGTGCTTTACACAATTGATGTATGTATGGATGGCAGTAAGAGTTGTATGAGCCCCTCATAAAACGATTAAAAAAAAAAGAATGAGTACAAGGAAGAAGAAAATGCTCTAAAATTGATTGTGGTGATGACTGTACAACTCTTTTTAATATGATTAAATCTTTGTATGAAATGTGAATTATATGTCAATAAAAGTGTTGGGAGGAAAAGGGATGACCGACAAATTGATTTGGACTTTTAGACTCCAGACTCGTGAGGTAATACATTTCTGTTTGTAGCACATTGCTTTGACAGCCCTAGACAAGGGATACAATTATCATGTAATAGGAGAATTATAGTAAATTAAATATTTTCCCCAGAGTATCTCAGCATTCATTAAACTCTAAGGAGCTCAGCATATTAGTTGGTGTCTAGACTGTGTGAGTGGACAACCCGATGACAGACAGTAAAGGAGACAAGCACACTCTTAGGTTACATCCCAGTCGAATAATTAATGGTCACAGAAATGACCCTGAGAGGTGATGAAGAGGTAAAGTAACCTCAGCGCCTTTTGTTTAAGAAGGTAACAATAGATAGACTGCACTTTAGAAAGCAATGAGCCAAAGCATTCACATTCCCCTTTTGTTTCTAACTCACAGTGGGGAACTCTTCATTTTCGGGAAAACTCACTACTGAAGCCTGTTCAAACCCATCACCCACTCTGAGGGAGAAAGACGAGGTTACCGGCTGCCATAAAGACTACAGTCTTGTAAACCCTATATATGAGCACCATGAATCAGAGTCATGTTGTTTTTGTTTTTGGCTGAGGTCAGATGAAAGAGGCATTAATGTGAAATTAAAATAACAGTAGATTAAAGGTTCTTGTGGTGAATTATGTGTGGCGGGAGTGGTCTGGTTTCAGAAACATAAGGACAAGGCTTAACGTCTTAGGCCTTCATTCATGATGGCGTCCCAGAGAAGTCAGCAAAATATCATGCATCACCGAAGATACCACACATCTTACTGATATAGACAGCCTCCAATAGGGGACTATTTCCCTCCTCAGAACTGCTGAGCTTAACAAACAAGCCAATTTTTCTGAGTATTTCCTTTTGGTATATATTCCCAAATAAATAATTTATTTTTTGAAATGCAAAACCACATCATATTAACCTCTTAAGGTTACATCCTCCCCCTCTCAGAGCAGCACAGAATCCCTCTTTCATTGTGGCTTACTGGTGTAAGTTAGCTTTGGTTGCAGAGATTTATTCTTTTCTGAAATATGGGCTAGTAGCTGTCTCATTAAAAAAACCCAACAAACCAAGATCAAAGACTAATGATGCAATGAATTCATTTGCAGCCACAAAGGAGACTCGTATGTTGGCTTCCAGGTAGCGTTTCTTAAGTGGAATAATGGAATAAGCACCTTTTCGTTGCCAGCACTTGGTAGGCACTCAGTAAATTATATTTCTTTCATCAGTTTATAGATTAACAATTTGTCTTTCTCTTTGGACGTGCTTGACTTATAGCCCAGGCCAACAATTCAATTCTCTTATATGGAGTCATTTAGTTCATCTCCATAGTGCCCAACCTCGGAGAGGTCCCATTCTTAATAAAGGACCAGGCCGTTTACTAGTCCAAAGCAGATGGACCAGCTTTGACACAGTTCTCATAATTTAGATTTGTTTTTCCCAGTTTCAGAAAATCCATATATCTTGGTTCAGTGAGCTCAATACCATGCCCATATTCTTCTTATTGCCAAGCCAGTGCCTTTCCAAGACCGGAGAGATATCTCCCTTGTCTTAATCTTTCAAGGGTTGATTTCTGTCATTAGAAAACATCACCTTATGCCTAGAGCGTGACCTGCCTCAGTGTTTCTATTCTCTTTGTAGGGTCAGGACACAGTGGTCAAGTGTTTCAAACATTTCTGTGTTTGTGTTGTTATTGTTTGCTGCTGCTGAGTCTATTCAAACTCATAATGGCCCTCTGGGAGACACAATAGACAGTGCTTTGCCATTTTCACAACTGCGACATTGTTTGAGCCTGTTGTGCCCATCTTCCTCACAAACTGGAGCCCTCTATTTACCAAGCTGGGCGTCCTTCAACAGGGGCTGGCTCCCCCAGTAGCCTATCCGAAGTATGTGAAATGAAGATTCTGTCATCCATAATTATAAGGAGCATTCTGGTTGTATGTTTTCCTAGACATATTGTGTTGGTTTGGGTTGACTAGAGAAACAAATCCAGAGATACTCATATGTGTATAAGAAAGAGCTTTATATCAAAGAGTAATTATACATTAAGAAAACATCCCAGCCCAGTCCAGATCAAGTCCGATATTAGTCCGTATGTCTGATACTGGTCTGTAAATTCATCTTCAGACTTACACAACATATGCAATGATGCCAAATACAGGAAGAAAGATCACAGGCCAGTGGGTGGAAAGTCTTGTGGATCCAATGGCAGTGGAAGCATCTCAGCCCTGGTGTTGGGCCTCCATGTGGCTCTGCCAGCTCCAGGGCCCTGCCTCCCATCAGCTTAGCTCTATGTGTCTTGTCAGCAAGAAGACAAAGCAGAGAGAGTGTCTGCCCTCCAGTCAGCTATTTATCTCCGTGGTGTCTCCAAATGTGGTCATCAAGCTGCAACCTGATGGACAGGCAAACTCCACCCCTTTGCAAGTTGACACATTATGTAACTACCACACATATTTATTTGCTCTTTTGCTAGTCCATGATATTTTCAATATTCTTTGCCAACATCTTAATTCAAAGACATCAATTATTATTTGGTGTTCCTAATTCATTGTCCACCTTTGGGATGCATGTGAGGCAATTAAAAATACCATGGTTTGAATCAGGTATGCGCTAGTCCTCAGGTGACATCTGTGCTTTTTAACACTTTAAAGTGCAATCCATCATTCTGTTTCTTGACTGTTCCTTTAATGGGTATTCCTTGTGGATCCAAGTACAATAGAATCAACAACAACTTCCATCTTTTCTCTATTTAGCATGATATCACCTGATACAGTTTGAGGTTTTTTGGTTTCTGTTTAAATTATCTTCAGGTGTAATCTGTACTGGTCTTTGATCTTCATCAATGAGTGATTCAAGTCCTCTTCATTTTCATCCAGGAGGGCAGGGTGTCATATACATATTGCAGGTTGTTAACGAAACTCCCTCTAATCTTGGTGCCTAATTCTTCTTTACATAGCCCAGTTTCTCAGCTCATTTTTCAGGATATAGTTTGAATGAATGTACTGAAAGGGTAATACCCTGACACACACCTGTCCTGATTTTAAACGGAGTCATATCCATGTTCTCTGTTCGAACAACTGCCTCTTTGTGTCGGTACAGGTTCTGCATGAGCATAATTAAGTATTCTGAATTGCAATTCTTTGCAAAGTTATCCATAATTTTTCCTGATGCACCAGTCAGATGACTTTGCATAGTCACAGGTAAAATATGTATCTAATAGTCTCTGTTTTTAGCTAAAATTTATCTGACATTAGCAATGTTATCCCTTGTTCTCTGTCCTCTTTTTGAATTTGCCTTGAATTTCTAGCAGTTCCCTATCCATATATTGCTGGAACTATTTTTTTAATTATCTTCAGTAAAATTTTACTTGCGTGCAATAATAATGATATTGTTAGATATTTTTTCACATCCTGTAGACTCACCTTTCTTTGGAATGGGAACCAATCAGGAGCTCTTTGAGTTCTGTGGCAGCTCTTCCAAATGCTTAGCATAGACCAGTGAGCACCTCCAGCATGGCATCTATTTATTGAAACATCTCAATTTTTCTGCCTGTCATTTCAAAAGCCTGATTTTTCACCAATGCTTCCTGGATGACGTCTTCCTTCAATGTGGTCTGTCCGTGTTTGGTGTCATCAAGCCAATTCAATTTATTGTTCCCAGCATAGTAGACCATATGAATTTCTGATGGCAAATGGCCAGTAGCCATTCATTTCAGTCCAATAATGCCTTTGATAGCAATCTTCAAGCATTTTAATTTATTTGAAAAACTTCCATTTTCCTTGATTCATATTTTGTACATTTCACCTTCCAAGTATACATGGGTGTTTGCAGCTGTTTCTTCTCATTGAAAGATTCCCAAAGCTTTGCTCTTCCCATTTCATTCCAGTTGACTCTATTTGGAGGGGGCAGTTCTTCCCCATAGCACGCAATGTTCTGTTGCTATTCATAAGGCTTTTACGGGCCAATTTTTCAGAAGTAGATTGAATGGTCCTCCATTCCACTATGTAAGCTATGCTGAAAACTGTCCACCATAGGTGACCCTGCTGGCATTTGAAATACTAGTGGCATAGATTTAGCATCATATCAGCATCGATGCTGCCACTGTATGACACTCTGACAAACATAGGGTGGAATGTCTATACTTTTCTCAAATCACAGAAGGTATAAATCACTGTTATGCTTTCAAAATACTTATGTACAGTACTCATAAATTTTAAGTTGGGGGTAAGCAGATTAAAATGTGGAGTACAGTTTTCTTACCCTTGAATTCATAGTTGTGAAAATATACAAAACCAACCCCTTTTGTACTTAGTCAATCATTCTAACATGGAATGCTATCTTTTTAACCTTTCTCCTATCCTTCTGAATCTATTTTCTTTATGACCAGTATTATCCCTCTTCTTGTGCTTTCCTATAGCCCCCTGGAAATGCAGAGAATCAGTGCTCAGGCCGGTGGGGCCGGGTCACCTCTGGGACACTTGCCGTCTGTCTCACTGGCACCCAGCACCAGATTCTCTCTCTGATTGTGTGGTTCTTTAAAAATGTGGACATACTGTGTTCCCATAAAGTCTTGTGGTGGGCCCCTTTTTTCTTCTTTGTAATCCACGTTATTTCATTTAGCACTCCAGTATGACTGCATCATATAGTAGGAATTTAATTACTTTTTGCTGTCAGGATAGCTGGATGGTATGAATTAGGCAAACGATGTAAGATGAAAATCACAGTCTCAGAACCAGGCTGTGTAAAGGGAATTCAAACTTTATTTTTCAGTTCCTTCTTATTCATCATTGTGAATTTGGTTAATGATAAGGAAAGAAAGACAAGGATATTTCACAATCTGAATTTTCCATTTATAAGGGGATCACAAGAGAGACACTGACGGTCACTGGAGGAATTCATTAATGCTGCTATTGGTCTTCTTAATCTTTCTTTGATGAACATTAAAACACACACACACACACACACACACACACACACACACACACGCATCTCACATGCAGTTACCAGTGTCTCAAAGAAGACATGCTTCCTGTCTTCAAGGAGATCATGTTACAGAAGGAGAACCATCCATGTAAACAAGTAGTGGTGGCACAGAGGAGGAGAGCTTTAACTGAAGCCTACATCAGACTCCTGTGGAGACAAAAAGAAGGAAGAACCAGATTTGGGGATCTCTATGGGGAAAGACTGGAAGGTTTCACACGAGAGGTGATGGTTTAGCTGCCACTTAAAAGAAAAGTTACAAGTTTGGTTATTAAGTCAAAAAAGGAGTAAGGGTATTCTTTAAGAGAAAACAGGGAAGTCAAAGGAACAGAGGGTGTAACAGCACCTGGAGGAATTTCAAGTTGCCTGAAAGTTCTGGTGCTTAGACGCTGAGGAGGAATGTGGTGGCTGTCATATTGCAGCCCAGCAGCAATAGTCATACCAGTGATGGCTCGGTCAGACATTTAGAGGGGTAGCTAATGCATGTTCATATTGTCACAACTGCTTGAACTATGTTCCTGGAAAATCAAACTTTTAGAGTTTGGAATGAAACTATCACTATGTGTTAGGCCAGGTTGACCAGGGAAACAAATCCACTGACGCTCATATATGTGTAAGAAAGAGCTTTATGTTAAGATGTAGTTATATATCAAGAAAACATCCCAGTCCAATATACAAATCCGCATACAGACACATCAGTTACAATCAATGATGCTCACAGGCTGGTGGGTGCAAAGTCTTATGGATCCAATGGTGGTGGATGCATCTGAAGGGCTCTGGCAGCAACCAGGGACAGCCAGCAGGAAGGAGAAGGCAGAGAGAGAGAGAGGAAGGTCCCCCAGGCCTTCCTTATGAGAAGGCCAGACCCACCAAGAGGTGCCATCAGGCTGTGACCTGATTGACAGGTTGAATACCACCCTACCCTTTTCTATATCTTCAAATTGACATGAAATTATGTAACTACCACACATGAATTCCGCAAAATTATATGTCATTGACTTGATTTTCAAAATTTGTTTTTATGCTGTTCTACCGCACCCAAGCATTAAAGTTCTGCACCCATGTGCTAAAAAGTGGTGTAAATAAACCCGATTTAAGTATGAGAGAATGACAGGGATCTTGAGCCTTGCTTTTGACTTTTTGTACTAAAAGGTCTAATAAAAAAATAAATTCACTTTTCTTGCTGGCAGAATCACCTGTAATAAGTGTGTGCAACCATGCATCAGCGCAGGCAGGCTGAAAAGTCTAATTTAACTTGCATAATAGATTCACTGTTTTATAGCAGATTTTTCCAGTGAGTAAATTTTGGAAAAGCAAGGCTTAAAAAAAATCTATCCTCCAGTTTATTCTGCACAAGTTTCAGTATACCATTTGAATGTTGAAGCCTTCTTTCTGGTGAACGGCAGATGGCCCTGGAGGAGATCACTGGAGTGTTGACTGGCATGAAGCAAGAGATGATCTCTTCCATCGTGTGAGGATCTCACAAACCAGGGCAAAGGATGAGTTCAAGTCAAAGATGGTTTACCCAGTGATGGGGCGGGAATTTTCAAAGTTCGATCTGGATTTCTAAGAGGCTCTAAAACATTTTTTTAAATTCTTGTTTAGAATATATGCAGCAGAACACACTGGACAAGGTCTTCAGTTCTCATCTGTTTTTTTTCTTCTTTCTTTTTACTATTATAATATTTATTTATTTATTTTTTAAAAATCATTTTATTGGGGCTCGTACAACTCTGGTCACAATCCATCCATCCATCCTTTGTGTCAAGCACAGTTGGACATATGTTGCCATCATTATTCACAAAACATTTGCTTTCTACTTGAGCTCTTGGTATCAGCTCCTCATTTTCCCCTCCCTCCCCTGCCTACCCTCCCTCATGAATCCTTGATAATTTATAAATCATTATTGGATGTCTCCTGGCTCTTCCTCAATTCACTGTGCACATTCTCTCCCGCCCATCAATTTCTTTTGTCCTCTTCTACTCTGCTCCAATAACAAATATTCTTTGTATGCTTACATTTCTGGTCACTAAGTTTGTGGGCCAAACCAAACTTACTGCCATGGTGTCAATGCTCACTCAGAGCGAACCCGGTAGCTTTCCGCATCTGTACCTGTTACTGGAAGTAGAAAGTTCTGTCTTTCTCCCGGGAGCTGCTGATGGTTTTGAACTGCTTACCACGTGGATCTCAGCCCAAGGTGTGTCCACTACCACCAGGGCTCCTTTGTGGACGGTTTTTGTGTATAGTGGAAACCCTACATTCATTTGTGAGTCTCTGGTAAATTTAGTCTCTATTGAATTCCTTCTGGCCATTTGCCAGCAGTGTGAGTAGTTTTGTCCTCAGGCAGAGTGCATTAGAACCAAGATGTTTTGCTCTGCAGCCATTTATACTTTTGTGATGTGTTTCTTTGCAATTCCATGTCCTACATCACCACTGGTCTTCTGCAAATCCTTGGATGCTATTATCACTTTGTGCTAATGGTCTCCCACATCTGGATTCTGTGTGTTTCTCTTGCCTTTGTGCTGTTTAAAACTTAATCCATTTTCTCCTTGGATTGCATTTGGGATTTGGGTCTCCTTTGTACTCTAAAAGAATGCAAAGAGGGTAGGTTCTAGGAGGCAAAGCCCTTCTTTGCTTAGTTCTTTGCAATTTACTCAGTGCTTAGAACAGAGCCGGAGCTCAGTTCACATCAATTACGTGAATATTGAGATGTAACAAAATGCTAAGACCGATCAGTGATAAGGCAATGAAGACAAGTTTGGTGGTTTGTGAAAGACTGTGGTTAAAGGAACAAAAGAAGTGTGGGAGAAGGATGGACAAGGTTTCAAGAGAGGAAACACTGGTCCAGGATGGATGAGAGACGAGCCGGTCCACAAGAAGAAAAATGACAAACACACAGGTGCCCATGAAAACGGAGTGTCATTGGAGACCAGAATGTGAGTGAGGGCCTTGGCAGGGAGCAAAGATGGAGAAGTAAGCAGGGTGAGGTGAGGCGTTTAAAGAATTTGGGCCTGATCTTGTGGCAAAGAGAAGCCGTTAGAAGGATTCAAGCAAGGGTTTTTGTTTTGTTTAGTTTATGTTTTTAGAAAAATCACTTTGGCTTCACTGTGGATTGCTGATGGGAGAACAGGGGATAAAAAGAGGAAAGCTTAGAAACAGGGAACTCTTAAGTCTAAGGAGTCAGTAACAAACTTATCCCACCTACTCCTCAAGTACGGTCTATCTTTCTCTCTGATGCTTCCTAGTATTATAAATAATCTACTATCAGACCATTTATACAGTCATTACATTTGCCTGGCAGATGTAAGCATGGATACAAGAGTAATGCTGACAGTGGTAAGTTAAGGTGACGTGTCAACTTGATGGCCGTAGCTCTCAGCGGTTTGGCAGTTATGTAAGGAAGCAATTTTTCTCCTTATATGATGATGTGATCATCCTCCATTTTGTGATCTGATGGGGTAGTCTTCCATTTTTGCATAGCACTGATTTTAAAATAATGACCTGGTCTATGAAACCTCGCCATGTCAATAAATGAGTGGTGAGTTTATTCTATAAGTCACATATAACAACAAATTTTATATATTGAGGACATTGATTTGATTCCTCTAATTTGGTATTTGTCATACTATGGGGAAGAATGGGATGTAAATTTCTCTGCCTAACGTAATCTAAATGGAGTCGGAATTACTCTCAAAAACAATGTTGAAGAGATTTTAAAGAACGAAATAGAAAATGCAACTTTCAGAGCAGTACACTATAGAAATAATGTGCACATAAACTCTAAATCTATCTACTAGAGCAAATACTGTAAGGACCTTCTTAGAAAATTGAAAGTTTTCTTACAGATATTTAAAATTCACATTACTTCCATTTAATTCGTTAAGGTTTTGTGGGCATTGAGTACATATTAAATAGGTGGCACAAGTGGTTTTTGCTTTCTTGCTAACCTGAAGCTTGGTGGTTTGAAGCCACCACCCGGGAATGCAGACCATTCCCATTCAGGTGACAGTGCAGAACACCTGATGGTGCGCACAGGGTCACCACGAGTTAGCCTGGACTTCACAGCAGCTGACAACAACAAAACCAAGTTTATGGCTTAAATAGTTGATCTGAAAGGGAAAAAGAATGGGCATGAACCTTTGTATTTTGTTTCTTTGGGGTTCTTTTCTCATATATAGTAAGTAGAAGAGAGCACTCAGAAATGTGAACCCTCATGGGAGAGGGGGAGATGGGGGGAAAGGTAGTGGTGTTAACAAACCCAGGGACAACGGAACAACAAGTTATTCAAATCGGTGGTGAAGAGGGTGTGGGAGACCTGGTAGGGCATGATCAAGGGTAATGTAACCAAGAGGAATTGCTGAAACACTGGTGGGGACTGAGCATGAGAGTGGGACAGGAGGAAAGTCAAAGGAAATAGAGGAAAGACCTGGGAGGCAAAGGGCATTTATAGAGGTCTAGATAAGGACATATACATATGCAAATATATTTATATATGAGGATGGGGAAATAGATCTATGTGCATATATTTATAGATTTAGTATAAAGGTAGCAGAAGGACATTGGGCCTCCACTCAAGTATTCCCTCAATGCAAGAATATATTCTTCTATTAAATTGGCATTATGTGATGCTTACCTTCCTAATACAACTGCTGAAGACAAAGCGGGTGAATAAGCAAATGTGGTGAAAAAAGCTGATGGTGCCCAGCTATCAAAAGATATAGCATCTGGGGTCTTAATGGCTTGAAGATAAAAAAGCGGCCATCTAGCTCAGAAGCAATGAAGCCCACATGGAAGAAGCACACCAGCCTGTGTGATCAGGAGCTGACAAAGGAATCAGTTATCAGGCAGCAAAGAACAAAAAATCATATCATTGTGTGCTCACCTCTATGATACGATCGCTGAAGACAAATGGGGCCATAAGCAAATGTGGCAAAGAAAGTTGATGGTGCATGGCTATCAAAAGATACAGTGTCTGGGGTCTTAAAGGCTTGAATGTAAACAAGCAGCCATCTAGCTCAGAAGCAACAAACTCCACATGGAAGAAGCACACCAGCCAGTGCAATCACATGGTGTTGAAGGAATCAGGTATCAGGCATCATCAGAAAAAAATCTTACCATAGTGAATGAGGGGGGGAGTGC
>NW_022103903.1:18751337-18761691 GCF_000313985.2 Echinops telfairi | reverse complement strand
AAGATATGACAAAATAATAATTTATAAATTATCAAGGGCTCATGAGGGAGGGTGGAGGGGGGCGGAAATGAGGACCTGATGCCAGGGGCTTAAGTGGAGAGCAGATGTTTTGAGAATGATGAGGGCAAAGAATGTACAAATGTGCTTTACACAATTGATGTATGTATGGATTCTGATAAGAGTTGTATGAGTCCCTAATAAAATGATAAAAAAAGAATAAAATGACAAATTATGAGCATATTTAAATATAAATTGGAAAAAAAAGAAATGTGAACCGTTACGAAGTTCTACAGGACTGATTTTTCCTCTCCCTCTGCCACCAACAAATCTCCTCGGAGCACAGGACTTCCCGTGTGCTCCCTGTTTCACGCCACAGAGATAGGCCCAGGATCAAGTTGCTGAAGAGATTCAAGGATGCAAAGACAGCTGTGACGGTTGCTTCATCCATTATTTAAGTCCAGAAGAAGGTACTTTGATGGTGTTTTTGACATCGTGGCTTTCTTCTTTACTTCAATTTGAGTTTTGTGTTGTTTTTCAGTCATCAGCCATTTCCAAGCCAGCGTTCCCTGGAGGGCGTTCAGTGCTGGGCAATATGTACGTGCTGCACATGGTCTACTTGTCATATTTCTGCTCTAAGCAAGCATCTCTCACAGCCTTAAACAAGCTCTCATATCTTTCTGGTAAACAATACTGAACTTCAAGTAGAGCCCGGAGAATTCAGGAAGAAGAAGAAATACCTACTTGCTGAGAAACACCTGTGATGTTAAACCCAATACTTTCTCTTAAGAAATAATCTTCATTTGCAGGAAAGCACTTTTCTTTTGAAGTTGGCTATGCTCACACGATTCATCCGAAACAGGAGTTTGGTCGTCTCCCATTCGTCCTGGTCAGCTATTTGCCAGTCTTACATTACTGACAGGCTCTCCTCCCACAGCTGCTTTCTGGAATCGAGAGGGAGCTTCCCACCAGTGTTGTAGTGCATTTGTGCTGCGGTCAGCCCTGCTTTCTGGTGGGCTGGCTGCTTTCTGGCTGACTAGCCAATCCAACTAGATCTTTTACGTTCATGAGCCTCAAAATGACCCTCTCCCAATTATCACTTAAAAAGAAAAGACTAATTTTTTTTTTTTACATCTAGGGGAGACATGTTTAGTATACTGGGTATTCATTTTGATAAACACAGAATGCTTGCCTAATTTGTACTAAGATTTGATTTTTTATTTAGATTTTCATTTGTGTGTTTGCATAAAAATTCCCAGATATTTCATTAGCACAGTGTGTTAGCTAATGGAGCCAATGATCTGTCATGGATTGAACTGTGTCCAAAATACGTGACATCTTGGTGGGGCCATGGTTCTCAGTGGTTTGGCAGTTATGTGATGCTGTAACTGTCTCCCGTAATGTGATCAACTCTGGTATGGTACAAGAAAATTAGGTGGGATACAACAGGCCTGGTCTGATGCAAGGACAGGTTCCCCAGGATATGGCCTGCCTCACTTTTTATTGTACAAGAGACAGAGAAGGACCCATGGCAAACAAGACAGAAGATCCAGGAGAGAGTCCTTTGAACTCAGGATGCTGTGCTGGGAATCCCCCTAGAACCAGGAGACACACAGAAAGCCCTTCCTTGGAGCCAGCACTCTGGACTCACATTTTCAGTCTAAACTATGAGGGAATAACTTTTGATTTGTTAAAGCCATCCACTTATGCCATTTCTGTTATAGCTAAGACAATATCAAACCTGTGAAATCACACAGGTGTGACTCAGTCACGTCAAAGGTGTAGAAGCCAGAATGACCTACATGTTACCTCCTAAAAGTCTAGCCACTGGGGTGACAATGATGAAGGAAATAACTGTGAGCTTGCTGTACCATTTTGTGATAGAAAATACCAACAAGGTATTATCATTACGCATTTTTACGAAAACGCTATTACATTCAAAGGTAGCAGTTCAAACCCACTAGCCACTTGAAGGGAGAAAGATGAGGTTATCTGATCCCATAAAGATTCATAGATTAGGAAACCCTGTGTTGAGCTGCTGTGTGTTGGAATTGATTTCATGGCAGTGGGTTTGATTTTATATTACATTTAAAATAAGCGGATAGCAATCCACTTCTAAACGTTTTTCTCTTTGATTAGTTTTTTAAGTCAGAGTTCTCTGGATTTAAGATTTTGCTGCAATATGTTTCAGCTCTTCTTGGAAGCACCTTGCTTCTAAGAAAATACATCATTCCACACATTCACTCCTTTTCGAAATGTTCATCTATTTTGACTAGCTGCTTAGTTTCTCAAAGCATTGTGGCATTTAAATATCGTCTGTCTTTTACACATTCTAATAGTTGCTCATTTGTTCCAGTCGGAGCTTTCAATACATAATGACAATCCTCATTAGTATTTCCCTTGCACCAAGTAAGTCCAGCATTAAATACAAAGAAAAAACACCCATCCCATATTATAAAGCATTGATCTTCCTAAAGGTTGAAAGATGATAAAATATTTGATAAAAATATACCACTTTGACCCTAAAAATCCATGTAAGTGAAAGGGGAGTGAATGTTTCTGAATGCTCAAATCTGTACTACAATCATATATTCTTGGCAGGCTGATTGAAAGGGCTTTATATGACAGTCAAGTACGCTAGCCGTGACAGTCCCACTGGGTGAAAAGGATTCAGATCTGTTTTTATACTTCATTGGAAGGTAAGGGTCAGACTACCTCTTATCAGTTGTCAGGAAGAGCTAGCATGAAGGACTGCACATACATGACATCACTTTTAAGTTGGCACCCAATTTAATCATGAGGGGATATGCCCTGGTGTCTCTAAACATTCTTTTCTACTACATGTTATTTAAAGAATTGATTGTATTACACCTGATGGGGCAGAAAGAAAGAAGGAAGGAAGGATATGTAAGTGAATGTGAATGTCAAACAATGTATATGAATTAAATTGTGTAACAATCAAGATGGTATGTATATCTCCATTCATCAAATAAGTTATGAATATTTAATTTTAGTATTTAAAATGAATACATAAACACACATTTTATGATTAAGAGGAGATGTTAGACTACCAAGATACATAGCAAATTATGGAATTTATATATTTGTTGTCAATCTGAAATGTGTATTAAAAATCAGATATAACGATTGCTTTGTAAAATGTTTTGCTGAACAAACATAAATATAAGTACTGTTCGCTGTTTCAGAAAACTTAGCCTTTAAAAGATTGATTGGTTCTTGTAACCAGGCTGTCTGACTACAGTCCTCTGATTTCCTTAAGAACACACCCACAGCAATCACACCACACCAAGCTCTTTCTTAATGGCTGGGATCACTTCTAACCCTAGACAGTGCCCCGAAAGTGGTCAGACCCACCACGTGTGTGTTCTCCTTGTTCATTAGCTCCTGCCTGGCTCTTTGTAATCAACTCCTGCCCAGTTCTCATGTCTGGATATTTGTTCTGACCCTCCCTGGTTCATAGAGCTCATCAGAAAAAAATAAAATGGTCCTCTGGTGCTTGACCCTAGAAACCCATAGAATATGGATTTCTTGCTAGCCTTCCTGGACTACCATTTATTTATGACCTGCTGTCACATGCTCTGGGCACTATGCCCCCCTGTCCAACAGCAGGGAAGCCCTTCTCTTCATCCTTTGGCAAGACTCGACTGCCTCCTTGTCTTTGGTTGTGGCCGGTGTAAGCTTGCCTAACCTACTATTGTAGCTTTTGAATAATGTATCCATGTAAATAATGTATGCATGCTTAAAACATGCACAATGCTAATAAGACCCTAGTGCTAGGAGGTTGCCAAAACAACCACATTTGCATAAAATATGTTACTTCTTTCTAGGGTCTCCTGCTGAAAGGGTTTCTATTCTTCCACCTGCAGTTTCAGGGCTGGAGGTGAGGTAAACTCTATTTCCTGTCTATCACCTATGCAACGTTGACACAGAAAAAAAAAATTTCACATGATTGGATAGAATGAAGGCATTTGACGTTGGAAGAAATTTCACACATATCTAGAAAATAAAAAACAAAACAATCAGTTGCCGTCAATTCGACTCCATCTCATGGGAGCCCTGGTGCCCCAGTGGTCACGAGTTGGGCTGATAACCTTGAGGTCAGCAGTTTGACACTGCTAGTTCCTCTGCGGGAGAAAGACGAGGCTCTCTCCTCCCATAAACAGTTTACGGTCTCAGACACCCAGAGGCGGTTCTACCCCACCCTGTCGGGGCGCCATGAGTCAGAATTGGGTTTGGTTCATAGTGAGCACGTGAGTGTCAGCGTAGAGCTGTCCTGCAGAGTTTTCAATCGCAGAGTTTGGAAGTAGACGGCCAAGGCATTTTGTTAAAGAGGTTTTTAAAGAACCTCTAGGACTCAAATATCCATCCATTTGGATTAGCACTTTCACCATGTGCACCACCGAGGCAATCTTATATATGCTCGAGTGTAAGTTTAAAAAGTATTGCTTCTAGGGTTCTTGTTCTGACATGCATGGGTTTATTCTAAACAAGACATGTTTAAAGATGTCGGTGTGGTCCATGGATGGCTTCAGACCAGTTCTCTCAGGAGTATACTTGCCTTAGTCCTGTTAGAGTGCCTTCCAAAATAAAAAGCCCCGCTGAAACAGTGGCTTTCCAGAGAATTCCGGCCAGATAAATGCAAGGCAGAGCATTCAGTTCAGAAGATTTGACAACTGTAGTTTCTAACTTTTTCTTCGTAGGGTCTGCTGAGGAAAGGTTTTCAGCTGAATGTCTGCAAGGTTTTTCCACTCAGTTCCAAAGAGGAAATTTTGAGAGAGGTTCTTGCAGGACCCAGGACATGTGATGACATTTTAAGAAAGTGAAAAATTGCACTGGTGGGAAAAAGGCCAGGAGAGTTTCCCCACAGAGCTTATCCCCATTCCCACGGTGAACCTACTCGCTCTTGGAAGTTAGCAACAGCGGTTGTTTGAGAATTTTGTGTAGTAAGTCTTACCGTACCTGCCCTGCAGCCCTGATTTTGGCCCTGTGGACCACTTTGTGCTCCCGAAACCCAAAGCACATCGCAAAGGAACAGGATCTGAGTCCCCTGAGGACACCCAATGGCGATTTTGATATGTTGTTTCACATGGAAGCGTGCAGAATTCTTTAGGGAAGTGTTAAGAGAGATGGAAACACCAGCCTCAGAAGATTTTTTGAGACACAATAGCTTCATATTTTGGTACTTCTGTTTGATAAAGGTGGCTATGGTTTTGTAGCAATATTTTTGGACGCACCCTTAAAATATGCATACATTCTGCACGTGTATCTGTACTTGTGTAAGCAGTGTGGAGGTGCAATGGGGAAAGCACTTGAGTGCTCACCAAAGGTAACTGTTGAGAACCTGTCGGCTTCTGCAGGGAGAAATGTGTATCAGTCTGATTCTGAAAGGATTTACAGTGTTGGCAACAGTATGGTGAAATTCTATTCTCTCCTATTGGGTCCCCATGAGTCAGAACTGACTCCAAGGTAATGAATGGTCTGGTGAGTTTTCAAAAATAATCTTTCTTGCAGTAGAACGTCACATCGTTCTCTTTCGGAACAGCTAATGGGTTTGAACTATGGAGTTTTGATTAGCCACTGAGTGCTTAACCGGTGCGCCATCAGAACTCTTTGGTCTTTTCTTTCCTATTCTCCTTCCTGTTAGGCGCCACTGAGTGAGCGCTGACTCAACGTGAACGTATGGACCCATGAACACAACATTGACTGGTCCTGAGCCATCCTCCCAATTGTACATGTGTTTGAACCCATTGCTACAGCCACTGTGCCAATCCATCTAATTGAATGGCTGCTTTTCTTCACTGACCTTGTGTTTTGCCACATGTGATAGGTTTCGGGTCAACTGAGCTCTGCCAAGTTCTAGGTAGCAAAACCAAACCTGCTGCCATTGAGTAGATGCTGCCTCATAGCAATCCTCTAGGACCGGGTGGAAATGGCACTTTGAATTTCTGAGGTTGAAACTGTTTATGGGAGTGGAAAGCCTCATCATTCTCCTGAATAGTAGCTGGTGGTTTCAAACTGCTGACCATGTGCATCGCAGCCGAATGTGTAACGACTACACTACCAGGGTTCCCCCATGTTCTCAGTCCCTTGGCAGTAATCCCCCATCATGTGGTCAAACATAACATAATCAACGCCATGTTGGGATCGAACATAAAATAATAAACTCTGAGCAGCTAGCGGTTGTGGTGGAGTGCAGGTCCCTTGATTAGGTGGCAGCCTTGATGCAATAGGAAGAAAGACTCTCCTGCACCTTTTAAAGGAGGCTCTGTAAAAACGTGTCACTTCTGTCTGCATCTGGTTTGTTGAATAGCCCTATGGTCTGCTGATCCCGGAAGCCATCAGTGGCCTGCACACTTGGGATTCATTTGACATTGCATCCACTGGAACGCTGGTCTTCTCGCTTGCTTTCTTATTCAGCTTCCTGGTTGACTACCTGAGTCAGGGGAAGCTTCCAGCTTAACATCGCATCCTTGGACTTGATCTGGATTGGATTTATCTACTTCTACAACTGTGTGAGTCGTTTCTTGCTATAAATTTATTATTATAGACATACATATTTAAGCAGAACTAGACTTGCTTCTCAGGAGAGCCAGTCTAACACATCAAGTTTGATGTCCTTCTCCAGGGACCTGTCTCTCCTGATGACATGCCCAAAGTAGGTGAGATGAGGTCTAGCCATTCTTTTTTCTAAGGAGCATTCTGGCGAACATTTTAGCTGTGGTGAAAATTAGATTTCCTAAAATTGTGCAAATGTTAGGCAACTTATCAACTCTTCTGGTTCATCTTCTTTTGGGCTGTGGCGCCAACTTGAGGGCTAATCAATCCAGCCTTAGAGGTGCCACTCCCATGGTGACTCAAGCAGGCAAATCAGTTAAAGGAGTGGAATTGTGGCTTCCACACTTCACCAACACTTCACACTATAGAAGAGGAAACCTGGGATCTTCGATGGTCACGGAAGGTGTCAGATGAGTCAACGTGGAAGCATTGAGTAATTCATGGGGTAATCCATAAAACGTTCACCTCGTGAAAACAGAAGGCAGAAGGGGCTGCGTAGAGAAATCCACCATTTTTCTTCCTTGCACAACTAGCTTTGTGATGGCTAGCTGTATGTCTGAAGTTGGTTAGGCCATGGTTCTCCATTGTTTGGTACAGAGGCTGCTGTGACAGTGTTTGATAGACGGGGTGTAAATATACTCAGTGGACTTTAAGTAACAAAAGATCATCCTTGAGAATGGGAGTGAGCCTCATCTAGAAAGTTGAAGGTCTTCTAAACAAAAACGAAGAAGTCCTGGGGAAGAAGAACTTCTCCCTCAAGCCTCTAACAAAAACAATACCCATGTTTCCAGTCTGCTGACTTAGGCATTCGGGCTGGCTTCTCTGGAGAACCCCACCAGGCACACGTTTCAAGGCTTTCTCCTTACATTTGGAGAAATTCTGGATGGCTATTGAACACAGTTCTTATTGTTGCGTTATTTTATGTTATTTATGTTGTGGTTCGTTTTGAATAAATCCCAAGCAGGGTACTATGTTGTGACTACGTCACGTCATTTCTTGTCTCAATTCTATTATCCCTACTTAGTGGTCCTGGATTTGTACCTTCAAAATACAACATTATAATTTTCTAGGGAAACTGAGCTAAGATAGTTGTTACAAAAATTATGCCTGACATCGTGACAGAAAATATTCCTGACAGCCAATAAACATTTAGGGTATTTATACTACTCATAAGCAAGTTTTGACAAAATATATTTACTCAAATGCTTATTTGAAAATATGTGATAGAAAACTGGCATAAGGGTGAAAAGAATTAATTTTCATATGTAACGCATTATAAGTATTCTTGGTCATTCTGTGAGCCACAGCTTGCTCTTTCATACTTTGTTGTCTTGTTGAATTTTGAGCGCTGGGTTGCACTTGGGAATTGCTTATCAGGGTTCTGCATATCAGGTGTCTTGTATTTTTATATTCACTGCACCAGGGAGTGAAGTGCATTAAAGGAGTGCAAGTGCTTAATTGCATGGATTAGCTTTGACCCCGATCTCTATAACCTAATGAGATCAACACAGATGGGCAAGTTGCATAATTTCTCCATACCTCAAATTTTCTCATTTGTAGAATAAAAGCAATTATAGTATTTCATAGCATTGTTATGTTGATTAAGAAGGTAATACCTCTAAACCACCCACAACAGTCCCTAATTCATAGTAAGAGTAACTATTAGCATTTTTAAAGAATAATGTCTTTTATTGACTAATATCTTTGTACATGTGTGTTTTAACTTAAAAAAATTATTTTATTGGGGGCTCATACAAGTCTTATCACAATTCATACATACATCAATTGTGTCAAGCACATTTGTACATTTGTTGCCATCATCATTCTCAAAACATTTGCTTTCTACTTGAACCCTTGGTATTAGCTCCTCATTTTCCCCCCTCCTTCCTTCCCACTCTTCCCCCATGAACCCTTGATAATTTATAAATTATTATTATTTTGTCTTATCTTACACTGTCCGATGTCACCCTTCACCCACTTTTTTGTTGTCTGTTCCCCAGAGAAGAAGTTATATGTAGATCCTTGTAATATGTTCCCCCTTTCTCCCTCATCTTCCCTCCACCCTCCTGGAATTGCCACTTTCACCACTGGTCCTGAGGGGATCATCCGCCCTGGATTCCCTGTATTTCCAGTTCCTATCTGTACCAGTGTACATCCTCTGGTCTAACCAGATTTGTAAGGTAGTATTGGGGTCATGATACTGGGGGGGGGGGGAGGGAAGCATTTAAGAACCAGAGGAAAATTGTTTCATCATTGCTACATTACACCCTGACTGGCTTTTCTCCTCCCCATGAAATTATTTAGTATTTTTTCATGCTCTGCCTTTGGGCTAAACATTGTGTAGAATATACTCATGAGAAAAAAAATTCTATCCCTTCAATAAGGGACATAATAATCTATGCTGGCTGTCTCTCTCTTATCTCCACTAATAGTTTCTTGAAGGAGTGAAGGGAAATAAACTAGTTCTTGCAATGGATCAACCTGCAATGTATGCTTTTGAAATGTCCATAAATACGCGGATGCTGTTGTCTACCATGATTAAAATTTCCTTTGTGGATTCCAGTTTTAGTCACATTATCAAGATTTCCAAAATATGATCCTATTCTCACAACATACTTTTCATGTTCATCACAGCTGAGTAACAGGACACTTAAACGTTCGAATCCCCAGGGCATTTATCGGTAATCACTGAAACCAAAGCTGTTGCTGCGACCTTTATTCTGGCTCACGGTGACTCCACATGTCACAGAGAACTGCCCCACGGTGTCTTCTTGGTTGCAATCTTAATGTGAGTAGATCACCAGATCTTTCTTCTGCAGTCCTGTTAGGTGAATAGCCAACCTCCAGGTTAATAGTTGAGTGCATACTGTAAGTGGGGGATAATAATTCCTCACAGAGTAGTTTACTCACCATGAACCATTTACTGGCAATTACAGAGCTAGAACCGACAACAAATACAATAAGATATAAGTTCTTGTGACCACGAGGTGTCGAAGGGATCAGGGATCAGGCATCAAAGAACAAAACAATCATATCATTGTAAATGAGGGTGAGTGCAGAGTGGAGACCCAAAGCCCATCTGTAGGCAACTGGACACCCCCTGACTGAAGGGTTGTGGGGAGGAGATGAGCCAGTCAGGGTGTAGGGTAGCAAGGATGAAATATACAACTTTCTTCTAGTTCCTAAATGCTTCTTCCCCAACTATCATGATCCCAATTCTACCTTACAAATCTGGTTAGACCAGAGGATGTACATTGGTACACATGGGAACTGGAAACACAGGGAATCCAGGGCAGATGATCCCCTCAGGACCAGTGGTGAGAATGGCGATACCTGGAGGGTGGAGGGAAGGTGGGGTAGAAAGGGAGAACCGATTATAAGGATCTACATATAACCTCCTTCCTGGGGGATGGACAACAGAAAAGTGAGTGAAGGGAGACGTCGGACAGTATAAGATATGACAAAATAATAATAATTTATGAATCATGAAGGGTTCATGAGGGAAGGGGAGCAGGGAGGGAGGGGGGAAATGAGGAGCTGATGCCAAGGGCTCAAGTAGAAAGCAAATGTTTTGAGAATGACGATAGTAACAAATGTACAAATGTGCTTGACACAATGGATACATGGATGGATTGTGATAAGAATTGTTTGAGGCCCTATAAAATGATTTAAAAAAAAGAAAAAACATCTGGGGTCTTAAAGGCTTGTAGGCAAACAAGCGGCCATCTAGCTCGGAAACAACAAAGTCCACAGAGAAGAAGCACACGAGCCTGTGCGAACA
>NW_022103903.1:18725655-18750471 GCF_000313985.2 Echinops telfairi | reverse complement strand
GGAATGATGAGGGCAACAAATGTATAGATGTGCTTTACACAATTGATCTATGTATTGTGATGAAATATATGAGCCCCAATAAATTGATTAAAAAAAGATATAGGTTCTTTAATTTGATTGTGGTATTACCATTTTTTCAGACAAAGAAATGGAGAGGAAGTAAGGGTAGAAAAATGTTCTGAGGTAACATAGTCATTATGAGGCTTTCTAATCTGGCCAAGAGTCACAGGCTCAGAAACCCACCAAGGCAGTTCTACCCTGTCTGGAAATGGGTCACAATCAGTCGGCATGGTAGTGATATTTAGAAGCAGGTCTCTTGATTTCAAAGCAGTGCTCTTTTGAATATATAAGACATTCACCTTATTGTCAAAATCCAATAAAGTATTGTGAGTAAATGTGAAGAATGTTACATATAAACATTATTATGTTTGAATTTCCTCTCTCAAAGTTTAGAAGCACAAGATTGGTGGAAGGAGTGTCCTATAAGAGGGAGGAATTCATAAATGGATTTATACATATATGTCGACTTACCTTGTGAAGGAGCCTTCTGGTTATCAAACCCTGTCTCTGCTTAGACCATCACTACTTCTTCATAAGTAAATCGATGAATCAAATAAATATATTTTTAATGTTTTCCTGAAAAAATCATTCAAGTTTAACAAGAAGGTAAAACTAAAACTAAAGCAGCATAAAAGAGTTGAGGATACTAATAACAAATTATGGCGGTTGGTGTTGGGAAGCTTTACTAGAGGTAGTTTGCAGAAGGAGGCTGACAGCCCCCAACATCTGGGATAGATTGACATTAGAATGATGGCTGGGATGCAGAGGGCCCCCCATCCTGTCGAGTAGTTGAGTATATTAGATACTCTGGAAATTGATAACACACCTTCAGGCCAAGTTGAACACTGACAGGTTGATATCAGCTTCATCACCATCTAACCAGAGGATCCCTGGAAGCACCCTAGAACAGGCCGCCCTATTGAAATTGCACACATAAATCAGCTGAAGTATAAACTCCCTTCATGACCCTGAAACATTTCTTGAGGTCTAGGACACATCCATCTTTTAAGGTTTTTACTACTGATTTTGAGATGACCCCCTTGCTTCTAGAAGCCATATACTCCCTTTGAGCTTACAAAAAAAATGGCTTTTATTTTATGAAAGGACATTAAAATAGGACTCTTTCTATCTCAATTTTGGCTGCAGACCTGAAGGAGCAAATAGAAAAAAAACAATTGATAGCAAGAATCTTAAACTTCCAAATGTCCCACAGGATACCAATAGTTGCTAAGGAAATTTGACAACACTGGAACAAATACATTGCTTTTGCTAACTGTTGCTCATGCCCCAGACCACTGAGATAGAAGAGGCTAAGAGGGACATCATTTGGGGAGAAAAAGGAATCCGGGTGGCATGGCGCATGTCATCTGAAGTCTACTGAGGGCTCTTCAGAGATTACTGGGAGAATTTGTATTTGCCCTTGGTGTTTGGGGAGACATAAAGCCTTGGCTTTAAATCCATGCTGGGAAAAGCCTAAGGGTGAGTTGCTAGTTTCTTAGAACAACAGTGTGTAGTTCTAAAACAAAATTTAGTATTTGTGGAAATATTGGAAAAATGAATTTGTGATGTACTTGACAACCTACACACTAAAGCTACGAGCACCCGGGTTTGCGTCTTGACTTTCCTGTTTGTGGTTCTCCTAACGTTGGGTGAGTTCACCTCTCTTGCTTGGGGAAGTAAGTCTGAGAGAAAGTGCAAGACCCTCGCTTAAACGGGCTGACAGAATGGCTGTAACAATGAGCTCACACGAGGATGGTGCAGGGCGGGTGGCGTTCTGCTCTGTGTGCGTAGGGCTGTAGGACTGCCATAGCTCTGAACTGACTCGATGGAACTCACCCCCACCCCCCCACCCCCACTGCACAGGTTTAGACATCTCCCTAAGCAGGGCAATCATACTTTTTCACATAGAGAATGTTTTGGACATTCTAATCATCAAATATATGAAAAATGCCTGGATTGTGTACATATTAAGTGAACGTTTTTGTAATTATTATTGGGTTAGGGTTTGGCTGTTCTTTCACCGACAAGAAAGCAAAGGAACATATGCCCAGTGGGTGAGATGGGGTTCTTGTAGAATTGGGTGCGCTGGCACTGTTTATCCTAAGAGCTTTTCCAAGAAAGGAGTGTTTAAAGAGTAAGATATTGCCAACAGAGTTTCAAAGTTAGAAAACTGGGATTAAGAAAGTAATTCTAGTACCTCAACTTGAAAAGGAACAGGCTTTTCTAAGACATAGTCCGGAAAAAGATGTTTAGTAACCGTTAGAATGGTGGTCCAAAGAACATATGAAAATATGCCTTGAGGGAAAGTCTTCGTTTTAATGATGTCGTTAGTTCAGAGAACATAAATGCAGACCAAGAGAGTCCCAAACACGTGAAATTGATCTTATTTTCCCTTACCACTTATTTATGTTTCCCTCGCCAGCTGCTTCTGACCTGGAATACGTCAGAGGGTTCAGCGGGACAACTGTGAAGGATAAGCAGGAGCGCTTAGCTGAGAGATTGTTCCTGAACAAGCAGTGTTTGGGAGAATCAGGTTTTCTCTTTAAAATCTTAGGACATTGGCTCTCCTAATTTAATCATTTTGTGTCACACTTGTGATGTTTTGGTTTAGAATAAAGGAACCTGTAAGTAAATCATTAATCCAGTAGGCATCTTTTGGATATATAATGTATACATGGTTGTGTGTAAAACATGCTGTCACCAAAGTGACTGGCTTATATCCCGAATCCATCCATTGTTACCCAGCAACAAAGTTTCAGTGCTATGTCTGGTTGGCTTGGGACATAATGACTTTGGACAGAATGCACAGATCATTACACAGTGTCACCTGTAGACTGGAGCTTTATAAGATAACCAGTGACCCTACGATAGGCAGCTTCTTGTAAGAATTTCTCCGGCTTCTTAAAGGTAATTAAGTAGAACTAAATCTCTGCCAAATGCTTGCATAAAGGACAAAAGATGCCATTTGGTTCATACTTACCTATCTACTCTGTCTACAGTAATAGTATTTAAATTGACAGTGCTTTTGTAACCTCACCTCGTGGACTCATCTTTCTTTAACTTGTTTTCAGTTCCAAAGGACATTTTAATATACCACTATACATGAATTCTGGCGCGAGAATATCACCAACCCTATTAATCAACTGAATCTGCTTGTGGTTTTCTATGACGGTGTCATTTTTTTGAGTAATATGAAATCAGATCATCTCTCACTGATGATGTATCTCACTAAATCACTCTCTGAATGCTGATAACATAATGACAATAACATATTAGCATACTTCATCATCACATGTACCTTTGCTCTGGGGATGTTTTATTGTAATGTATAATATACTACCTGTCATTCCGATGATGTATTACAGCAAGACTTCCTCAGGAAAAAAAAGTACATTTTGATGGAATACTATTCATATCAGATGGTACTGCCCAGGGATAAACACTTGAAAAAGTGTGACTTCATTTGCCGTGGAATTGGCATGAAGGTCAAAGGCACTATCATACAGTAGATTAGTCTGACAACAACAGGTATCTCGTTTTAGAGACTAGTTCCTGAAAGTGTAATTTTCAGTTCTACGTGGGTTTTTATGCCTCGTAAATATTAATAGCCACAGTACTGAGACCAGGTAATGCCAGTTTAGCCACAGTACTGAGACCAGGTAATGCCAGTTTCTGCAGACTGCAGTACGACCCAGTGAAACGGCACTCTTAAACAAGATGTGGCGCTGGCTTGGGGCAGTATGAGGTGACTTCCAAGAACAGATGAAAAGTGACTGTCATATATTATAATTCTTTTCTTGCAATTTTGGCCCTTGAGCGAACTCAGAATATTATACATGAAAGAGACTCATAGATGCCATCTATTCTGAGGGTGGCTTAGAGAGAGTAAGACTAACTGGGTGGTAGAGTAACATCGAACACTAGGTTTTCTGACAACCATTGCAGTGCTTGCTATAGGATAACCAATGTTCATTTTGTTTGGTATGTCTTTTTAATCGCTACGATAGGGCATTAATATGAGCAGTCCTTCTGACACGCCATCAGACAATACTCCATTGCTATCCATAAGGTTTTAAGATGTTAATCCCTCAGGAGTAGACCATCTCTTTCTATCTCCTAGTCTGTCTTAATCTGGAAGCTCTGCTGACACGTGTGCACCCTGGGGGACCCTGCTGTTATTTGAAATGCTAGTACATGAGATTCCAGCCTAACAGCCATAGGACAGCAAGCACAATACCACAAACTGACAGAGAAATGGGGGTGCATTGGCTAAGGGTTTGGCTGCTAATCCAAAGGTCAGCCCTTCTGAGAGGAGGCGAGACTTGTCAGTCTGTTCTTTTACAGACAGCAGCCCAGAAACCCTCTGGGGAAGGTTGGAATTGACACCCCAGCATGCAGCCACAATGGGGATAATGCACTGGCGACAAAAGAGTTCTTTCTTTCTGCTACATCTGATGATAGACTTCATGCAAATCAACGTCTACTTGACTGAACACAAATCTCATCTGCTGGAACAAAACTATAATAGTGATAATAATAATAATAACAAAACTCCAAAGTAAACCCACTGCCATTGAGTTGATTCTGACTCACAGCCACCCTAGAAAGGATGTCTGAAGTTGTAAATTTTTATGAGAGCACTTAGCCTTGGATATGAAAGAGACACATTGACACCATCTATTCCAACTATAGATTCGAATTGCCAACCTTGAGGTTATCGGTCCAAAGCTTACTGGACCTTGATAATAACACCTTGATAATAACAGCCACTATGTATTGAGTGTTTACTGCACACTAAGCTAGACATTTTGTAATTGTTATTTTTAATTTTTCTTCTTCACATAGCCTGAGCACTTCCTCCGAGACACAGATTCCAGAAAACAATGGCCTTCAATCAGCATACACAATCTTATCAACATCAATTCTTTTTCTGTCCATAATGCTTGTTCAAGAATGAAACACACCAGGTTCACGTGGCCTTGATGTAATCACTTTTGCTGGTAATTATGATGATGGTTTCATCCTAATTATAATCTCTAAACACTGGAAACCATTGTCTCTGAGAAGAAGACTAGACATAATGTTTTATATTTATTCCAGGCTTTTGATAAGAAGACAGTTTTTATTTAAATGCAGACTGCTACAGCTGATTCCAGACAGCTGAAGTTTTCTGCCAGCACTTTATGTGCCTCTCCCTGTTGTACGGATGCTCTTCAGCATTTCCCTGGCTGCCTAATTTAAATGATAAGGCACCCACATTGGCAGGCCCTTTGCTTCTCCTTATGTTCTATGTAGGGCAGAGCACTTCATACGTGTTCAATCTTCTTGACAAATGCCTATCTCACTGAACCAGACAGCATTTTCCTCACTTACTTAAAAAAATGTTTTTATTATCAGGCCATCATGAAGCCTTGACAGGGGCCACCTACCCACCGCACACGTCACTCTCATAGTCACCATCCTAGCTGCAATGCAAACATTCTGGCTGACCCAGGGAGCATTACTAATAGCACAGCTCTTAATATCACAATAGATGCTCATAATGCTTTCTTTAATTCTAAAGGTCAGGAAACCATTGGCAATGGGAGAACACACACAGGGTAATGATTTGTTGGGTAACACTTTTCAATGGGTGACTTTAAGAAGAGACTGCCCATATGTATCTTTTTAATTTGAAAAACAGCAGGGCAGAAAATTGAGGTCACTGATAACTGAGCCCCAGCGATCTGAGTATGAATGGAAAAAACATAATGTTTTAGAAAAGTTTTCTTCCAGCAACTTTCCACCACTACGAAAAGATGTCACTATAAATCAAAGGCAAACAGGTCGCACACAGAGATGTTCCAGTGCTTCTTACAGGTAGTGTAAATCACATAAATTATTTAGAAAACGGCAGTGAATTCCAGTAGCTTGGCTTCGCTGACTGAGAATTCAACACTGGAAGGTCAATTGGTTTAGGATGAGAATTGGCCTTTATTGAGATTTATGGCATTTCTGGCACTTGCACAATAAAATATCCTGAGTCAGAAAAAATGAAAACAAAACTTCATTTTGAAGCGTCCTACAAGAATTTCTTGAAAATTTCATTAAATGGTGCTTTTCTGCAGAAGATTCATTCTGCTAGATGCACCTCCCGGTCAATGACTGGGAAAGACTTGGAAAAACAGGACTTAGTTATATTCAAAAGGGCACATTTGACACAGCTATTAAGAACAGGTACAGCACAGAAGATGAAAGCAACTTGCTTCAGCAATTTAGCCGTCGGAACAGTCTCCAGGGTAAAGAAAGTTCCACGCAAGAATAGCGATGAGGACCAGGGATTCTGTGCTTCAGGGTGCAAACTCTCTACCTGTGGGGATGGAGAGGAGAGGCTATTAAATTGTTAGGGCCATGTCCTCTGTGGAGAAGCTTCTACACAGTACCTCTATGCCCAAAGAAACGCAGATTCCAGGGAGAGACCATAGTTGTCAGGAAAACATGAAACTAGCAACCTTATCCATAGTTCTGAAATTTCTATAATTGTGTTCTTTGTGGTTCTACCGGAGTGGTCTCTTTGCTTACAAAATAAGTGTTACAGCTAACCATCCAAAGGAAGCAGGTTGGAAGGCTCTAGAAGAGGATGTTCTTTTTTTTTCATCTTGGGATCTCATTTAGCTTGATCTTTCCAAACGTTGTCAAGTCCACATTGATGCTTACTCATCACCATTGCTTGAGTGAATATCTTAGTGTAAGGAGACAAAACCAAACCGGGCATTAGAGTTATTAAGCCCCATTGCTCTCCGGCTGAATCTGACCCATAGTGACCTCACAGGACAAGATAGAACTGTTCCGCGGGACTTCTAAGGTTGTCACTCTTTCCAGAAGCAGACCTGCCGCATCTCTCTCCCCCGCAGCAGTTGAGGCTCAAACTGCCTACTTGTTGCTTAACAGCGGAGCTCACGTTAATCTCTGCACCATTAGGGCTCTTCAAGGTTATTAGATAATGAAAATCAAATATTTTTCTTAAGGAAGAATCTTAGGACAATATAACTAAACCTAAACTGGAGATGCTTTTGTATCTGAATGCATTTATAGTTACAGAAACCAGCAATCTCCTTCAACTGCATTCAGATTATTCCTCATTTTATAAGACCACTTATTAGGCATCCTATTTATAATTCAGATAAAAAAAACAGACAAACCGATATAAGGGAAAAATGAACTTTTCATTTCGACTTTAAAACCACACTGAAATGCCAGGAACTCAAAATGATTTTGAAAAAAGAAGAACAAAGGTAATTGACTCACACATCTGGATTTCAAAACGTACTACGACCCTAGAGTAGTTGATGTAGTGTGGATCGAATGGACACATGTCAATGAAAGACAATTGAGAGTTAGAAATAAATCCAAATATTTATGGCCAATCAATTTTAAGTAAAGTTGGGAGGACAGTTTAATAGACAAAGCATAATCTTTTCTGTAAATGGTGATGATACAACTGAAGATCCACATGTAAGGAATAAAATTGGGCTCCTCCTTCTATATTATAAAAAAATGAATTCAACACAGATCACAGATCTGTGTAAATACAAAAGGTCTTAATATATGAGAAGAAAACATCACAGGAACTATTTTGTGATTTGAAGTATATGAACATACAACGTGGTTTAATGAAACAAAGAACAGGAAGGGAGTTCATGCAGTCCCACATGGCTCCTGATTCTCAGCTGCTAAGCAGCCTGGCAGGAGAGACCAGCTGGCTTCCACTTTACTTGGTGTTATCACGAGAAAGACCTTTCTTCCTCCACCCGCACACCCCTGCAGGACCAGAGCTGGTGAAAAGCAAAAGTAGCAAACTCCCTGCCATCGGGTCAAGTCAGTGCTGACTCATAGTGACCATCGGTGGGGATCTGAGGCTGTAGCTGTTTACAGCAGTAGAAAGCTGCTGGTGATTTTGAACTGCCGACCACACTCCACTCCACCACCACATAGAAAAGGCAACAACAACAACAACAACACAAAAGGGCTGAAAGTTAGTCTTCAGAACGGAATTATTTGTTGTACATCTATCCAAAATCAAACAAAGTTTCTTTCAGCCTATCATCGCTTTTAAAGTGAGTGTACATACATCTTACTATTATACCGGAAAGACAGTGGTTGGCTGTGCCGTGTTTTTGAATATTTCTGAAGAAGGTGACCATTACAGATGTTTGAATGATTGCAAACCATTTGGCCCATAAGAAAACGGCATGGGGCCACATCTGAGCTCCCTCACCTCCATAAGGGGGGAGGAGAATCAAATTCCACATTTGCTCAAGGATGATTCCCATGAGGCAGGAGTCAGACATGCGTCCACCTTCCATCCTCCTGGATGTTATTCTGACAGCAATGGTCCCTTCCAAGGCACTGTAGTCTGCTCGGTTCAAACCATCACAAAGAGCTACTCAGAACTCACAGATGATACAATTACGGGGTTTATTAGGGAAGTTAACAGAGTACAAATCAGGATAAAGAACCACGAAGGAAACAATCCTTTTGTCTACAGCACCACTTCCCATTTGTACCAGCAGGCACACCTCTCTGGTCCTCAGGCTCTCAGCTGCACAGTCCCTGGACATCTGCCCTGCCCAGGCAATTGTTACAATGCTGCATTGGTAAACCTTCAAAAGGCCTGTCAGTCCGACTCCTGCACAAAGCCACCAAACTCTATTTGTTCCATGGGCAGCCTTCTGCCTCAACCCAGCTTCTTTGCCCTATTTCGTGGTCTTGATACCTTTCACCACTCCTAATAGGGCTTTTACATGAGCTACATCTGCTGTGGCTCTTCTTTCTTGATGGTCACAGGACTCCGTTCCTGTTTTGGAGATGGTCACTTTTACACCTAGAGGAATGGCAAAACTAACGAACCCCCAAGTTAGAGGCTTCTGCCCCATGTTTGCATGATCCCATCCAGTGGCTGCAACCAAGGAGCTCAGGTATTCGCACCTCCGGTGAGGTTAGTGCAGGGCTGGGCAGTATTTCCTTCTGCTGTGTATAGTGTCACTGTGCATCAGAACCGAGCTGATGCACCTAGCAACCATACCAACCCAGTGACTGGGTGGGAGTTACAAAGATTTTGGATCTAGGAGACAAACCAAATAATTTCATGTCACCCCAGCCCATCTTTAATACGAACTTCTCTAATCCAACATTACTTATTACTCTACGAATTTTCATGAGCTCATTATTTTTGGCAAAATCCCTTTATTTCATGTATCTGTTGTTGTGAGTTTAATTTGTGTGAAATTGGATCAAAGATTTTAAAATATTTTAAATATCTGAGGTATTCTATTTTCCTGGTATTGGAGCTCTGAAGTGGTAGCCAAGCAATGCACACACATTATAGCCTGTGGAGGGTACGGCATACAAATGACCATATTTAAAGTCTTGATCATTTCCGCTATGCAAATATTACATAAAATCTTTTTATAAAAGACATAATAAAGTTCAAAGAGAAGGCTGACATTGAAGAAATAAAGGTAAAACTATCTTGCAGTACTTAAAACATTGGTTTAATTTATGTATTTGGATGACTTCATTAACAATAAAAAATTTAAAAATACAAAGGTATTTAAAAAGCCTTAGGATAGGGATTATGGGTCTATTGTGTCTGAAATAAATTATTTCAAAAACAAAGTATTAATTTTTCTTATATTAAGAAGTGGACAAAACCACATATTGGTTTTGCTATTTTTCTTTAAATTATCGTGTTTCTTTAGCTATAAAAGGTGATCATCTTAGTTTCATATCAATCCTAATTAAACTTTGGTGCCCCCCACATGCTTTTCTTTTATATAACTTGAAGTCATGACAGACCAACAGAAACAGAAAATCATATATCAAAGAATCAAGCCCAAACTGAACTTACTGCCATTGAGCTGACTCGGACTAGTATCATCACTCCCACATTGAGCTTCCAGATTGTCCGTCTGCACAGGAGTGGAAAGCTTTTTCTCCTGTGGAGCAACTGCTAGATTCAAATTACTGCCCCAAGGACTACCCCATGATGACACCAGGGCTCCTTATGGGGGAGACTGAAAGTTGCAATTGATTTTCATGGAGGAGGGCACCATTCGTCTAGAAGTCTTGCCATTGTTCTTTGGGAGTGAAGCATAATGTCCTCCTTCAATGGCTTTGAACTTGGCACATGACTTGGTTGGCTAAAGAAGGTCTGTGTGGGTCCAATATCCGGTACAGCACCCACAGACTTCACGGTGCTTGCACTGGTTTATGATTACTCTGGTGCTCCCATCCCATGGCAGTAGAACACGTCAGGCTGAGAATTTGGCATGAAAGCAGAGCCCCGTGAACATTTTAAGGATGGCTCTGCCACAGGTGACAGGCAGACCGTCAATGAGAAAGAAGTGTGTGCTATTGCCAATCCCCAAGACTTTTAATTTAATTTTTGAGAGGTTACTGGTCACACAGCATTATTACAGAACTAGGTATTTCTTTTTTGGTATTGTATTTTATTCTTAAATTTTCCATAATATTAAAATAATTAATGATTCTAAGAAGTTTATGTCTCATTGATCATCATCAGCTATTAGAGATGTAAAAATGTGTACCTCATGCCCAGAATGAAAAATTTAGTTAAAGAACTTAGGGTCCCTTCTCGCAGTTCTGCAGAGTCTAAGTTTGAAATAGGGACCATGCTTATTACATTTCATTATGTCACAATTTCTGATCACTTAAAACAATAGTTTCAATATGAACTTCTTATAAATGCCAGAACTCTTCTGAATGTATCATTATCAACATCATGTACAATAAAATGTCTTATGTACATGACAGCTTGAGATCAGACAGGCACTGGCTTGTTGCTGTGATGGAGCCCTGGTGGAGAAGTGGTTACATGTTAGGCTGAGAACTTCAATATCAGCAGTTCTAAACTACCACCCGCTCGGTAGGACAAAGGCACAGCTTTCTACTCCTAAAGACTTACAGTCTTGGAAACCCACGGGGGCAGTTATAGCCTACCCTTTAGGCTCCCTGCGAGTCAGAAGTGACGGGATGGCAGTGAGGTACTCTTATTCTTTTTTTTAGTTGCCCTAACACAGCACACATTCTCTTCAGTTGTTCTTTTAGGGGAAGGGTCTCTGGCAGCCTACAATAGATAAAGCACTTAAAAAAGATGTGCTTGGAAAAGCTCAAGAAAACCTCTGACACTAAACATGGAGATAGGATGCAATGCCAGTAATTAACGTTTGGAAAAGTAAGTTTTATGAGCAAGAGAGAGATTGCAGGAGAAGGACTTTCCTTTGTCCTCTTCATGCACCACAGGAGACAAAACACCTGACACACACATCACTGCAGGCGAAACACAAGGAAGACTCGCGCCAGATGGTTGTAAACAACTCCAAGGAGCAGGAGAGCCAGACACGGAGTTTTCCTCACGAAAGCGGGGAGATGTTTTTTGCTGTGCCACAGGTAAACAATGTATACCCTAAGGCCAGTGGAGGTAGTGAGATGTTTACTAACAGATGCCGAAGCACATAGAAGGCAGGAGCCAGTGTTCCCCGATGGTTATAAATGCATCTTTTTACGATAATTCTGAGAGATTTCAGTGAAAACACTTGAAACCTTAGCTAGGCATAAAGTGATAGCACCATGTGTCACTTGTAAACAAATGTGGGCACAAAAGCCAGGAAAGATAATGCATGTCAGCCGTAAACATATCAGTGAACGAAACCGAAAGGTCTTATGCATTAGAGAGGATGTAAATAAATTCACAGGCTGAGAGCTGTAATAAACACATCCTGGCAAATTACAGCTGGCTCCTGTTCCTATAAAACCAGGCATATACGTATGTCGAGTTTGTAGTTCAGATTCTTTCAGTGTGTCTCACTGAAACTTTCCATTGTGTGTAAGCATTTTACTCAAGGAAGCGATTGTGAATTCCTTGTAGGTTGGGGATGAGTCTTATTCCCGTTAATCTTTCCAATTCCTAATATCTGCCACCTGCCAGGAATGCAATAAATGTTTGTGAAACGGGAAGCATGGGAAGAGAGCAAAGGAAGGGAGGGAAGAAAGGAAGGGAGGGAAGTGGGAACATTAGAAAAGTTAGTGTACTTCTTTGCCATAAGTCATTCCAGTTGAATGATGTAGACTATATGGCTTCTTTATCTCCAGATAAGGTCTTCCTTCATACATTTAAGGGGAGTGTCTCTCTTATCTTTCTCCAGGAAACGGTGTGTCAAACATATGATTCAATGCTTAGCTGTATTCATTTATTAGTTTGGAGTGTGCCTAAGAAATATTTAGGGTTTATGGCTTATGCTATATTACTCATCAAACCAGGAAATGCATGGTTGTTGCCCGTGCTACTTTCTTACAGCTTCTTAGCAAGAATATCATGCTTGTTAAGTGTTGTCGACTCATAGCAACCTGATGTATAAAGAAGCACTGCCAAGTCCTGCCCCGTCCTTGCAGTGATTGCTATGTTTGAGCCACTGTGTCAATCCATTTTGTTGAGCGTCTTCCTCTTTTTTTTTTTTTTTTGCTGCCCCTCTACCAAGCATGATGTCCTTTGTATTTTCTGATCACATTTCCAAAGTACCTGAGATGAAGTCTCGCCATCCTTGCCTCTAAGGAGTATTCTGGCTGTACTTCTTCCAAGACAGATTTGTTTGTTGTTTTGGTAGTCCATAGTATTTTCACTATTCTCCAGCATCATAATTCAAATTCATCGACTATTCTCTGGTCTTCTTTATTAAATGTCCAACGTTCACATGCACATGAGCATTTGAAAATACCATGGCTGGGGTCAAGCATACCTTAGGTAATGCCTTTTGCTGATTTGGGCCTTTGGGTTTACCAGAGAATTCACATCAAAGGAGATAGCAGCATAGCGGTTCATCAAGTGGACTCTGGACCCTGGATTTGAATTTTAGGTTTACATTTATTATTTGTGTGACCTTTGGTTATTTACTACATTTGGAGTGTATACGCTTTACTTATTTGTTTACTTGACAACAGCCTTATAATTTCATTTTTCTATAATAGAAGAAAGAAAATTTAGCTTTTTCCTCTAGCATGGTTTATGAAAACTTGTCTAATTATGAATAGTTTAGATACATTTCTTTCATATTTATAACTTTTAAACAGATGGTGTTGCATGAATTTCTATGACTGTGACAAATTTGGGAAAACCTAGCAAGTTTCTTCCTTGACTTGATAGCAGGGAGTTTATGTTTTTGGTTTTGGTTATTTAATTTTCCCCATGCTTCAGTGGTCTCATATGTAAACTGGTGATAAACGTACCCTTAGGGGAAATAGAGGGAAGAACTAGGAGGCACAGGGCATTTATAGAGGTCTAAATACAGGCATGTACATATGTAAATATATTTATATAGGATGATGGGGAAATAGATCTACGTCCATATATTTATAGGTTTAGTAGTAAGGCAGCAGATGAACATTGGGCTTTCACTCAAGCACTTCCTCAGTGCAAGAACACTTTATTCTATTAAATTAGCATTCCATGGTGCACACCTTCCCAACACGATTGCTGAAGACAAATGTGTGCATAAGCGAATGTGGTGAAGAAAGCTGATGGTGCCCGGTTATTAAAAGATTTAGCGTATGGGGTCTTAAAGGCTTGAAGGTAAACAAGTAGCCAACTAGCTCAGAAGCAACAAAGCCCACATGGAAGAAGCACACCACTCTGTGTGACTACGAGGTGTAGAAGGGCCCAGGTATCAGGCATCAAGGAACAAAAATCATATAATTATAAATGAGGGTGAGTGCAGAGTGGAGACCCAAAGCCCATCTGCGGGCACCCGGACATCCCCTTACAGAAGGGTTGTGGGGAGGAGATGAGCCAGTCAGGGTGCAGGGTAGCAATGATGAAACATACAACTTTCCTCTAATTCTTAAATGCTTCCTCCCCCCACTATTATGATTCCAATTCTACCTTACAAATCCGGCTAGACCAGAGGATGTACATTGGTACAGATAGGAACTGGAAACACAGGGAATCCAGGATGGATGATCCCTTCAGGACCAGTGGTGTGAGTGGCAATACTGGGATGGGTGGAGGGAAGAAAGGGGGAACCTATTATAAGGATCTATATATAACCTCCTCTCTGAGGGACGGAAAACAGAAAAGTGAGTAAAGGGAGACATTGGACAGTGTAAGACATGACAAAATAATAATTTATAAATTATCAAGGGTTCATGAGGGAGGAGGGAGCGGGAGGGAGGGGAAAAATGAGGACCTAATGCTGGGGACTTAAGTGGAGAGCAAATGTTTTGAGAATGATGAGGGCAATGAATGTACAAATGTGCTTGACACAATTGATGTGTGTATGGATTGTCTTCAGAGTTGTATGAGCCCCAACAAAATGATTTTTTTAAAAAATCATTAAAAAAAGTACCCTTGTGAATTCTTATGGCCTGTTTACAAATGTTTCTCTCCTTATAGATAAGAAGAGGGATTGTTATTGCTTTCTTCTTTAAAGCTAGACATGGTTAACTTCTACTGATAGCATTTAAGATTGAGTGTGGCATTTCCTTTCCTTTAGCTATGGTGACTCTTGATATGCCAGATGGTGTATATTCCATCATACTAAGTCTCTATGTGACAACCACGTAGAGGCTAGTTCCTAGCTAATCCTCAAGGATACGAAATGTGAGCTAGAAATAATGATTACACAACTCATTTTAAAGGTGATTTAACCATGGTGTGTGTGTGTGTGTGTGTGTGTGTGTGTGTGCGCGCGTGTGCACATGTGGAGAATGCTCTAAGATTGATGTAGTAGTGACTGTACAATTCTCCTTGATATGATTGGATGATTGAACATTTGAACTGTATGATATGTAAATTATGTGGCAATCAAACTGTTGGGGAAAACATAAAAGGAAATAGACCTTTACTGTGCTAAGCCACTGAGGCTTTGGGCTTACATGTTCAAGTAGCATAAACTAGCTCATTCAGCTGATGGGGTTAAACATTTTTTTTAATAGTAATTTGTTGTGTTTTTGGTGAAAATTTATACAGCAAAGTAGGTTTCCATTTAACACAATAGAGATTTTTCAATGACATTTGCTACATTTTTTATGATGTGCTTGACACATTAACTTATCCAATAGCTTGTTATAAATACAATTTAAAAGGTAAACATTTGCAAAGATTTTAAGCTTAAGAAACAAACTGACTCCCTGCCATCAACTCAATTCCGATGCATAACAACCTCACAGAGCAGAGTGGAACTGCCCCCTGTGGGTTTCTATGGCTGTAAATCTCCAATAGGGCAGAAAGCTTCATCTTTTTCTCTCAGAGTGGCTCATGGTTTCAAACTAGTGCCCTGTGAAGTTAGCAGCCCAAGACATAATAGACTATTCCACCAACACTTCTTAAAACTCTCTAGTAAGCGTTTAATAAGTCAAAATGAAACTTAGTTATTATTCTTATTTAGATTGCTGCCACATTAGAGCAGAGACCGTCCCCTACTTCCCAGTTGAGTGCTTACATACCAAGAGTAAGTACCTGGCATATGTTTATTTCATTAAAAATGGAGTGGATCATTTACATGGGGTAGCCGTGGTTGGCACAATCCAAGGTCAGAGCAAAGAACTGTCACTGGATGGAGGTGTGTGGGAGATAGGAAATGCCTTCTGCTATCAGAATACTTAAGTTATGACACTAATATTTCATCTTGTGCAGAGGGTAAATCTAGGTTTATTATGCCTGAAGCTTAAGAAAGGTATTTAGAATGGGAAAAAGGTGTACCAAAATAAAATGGTGACAAATTTCAAAAAGTGTATTTAACATAGAAAAGTACACATCTTTTGTTACAGTAATTGTGTGGCATGTATCCATCATGTCTTTATGTACTACATTTTGGGGTGAATATTCTGCTTACCTGTTTACTTGGCAATAACTTTAAGATATCATTTTCTATAAGTGCAGTAGAAAGGGAATTACGTTTTTCTCTAGTATGGTGGATAAAAACATGTGTCTAATTATGAGTAGTTTAGACACATTTCTGTCATGTTTATAGCTTTTAAAATATGTGATATCACTTGAATTTCTATGATTGTTGACAAGTTTGGGGAAACCTATCAAGTTACTTCAATAGAAGAAATGTTAAGGACCACTTTTCTGTTTGCAGTACTATTACAGGTTTGTGCCCTGTAAGCACACAGGAATTCTGACAAGCGTATGCTATACTCACTAAAGGTGAAGAAAAGGCAGGATGATTCTAATTGAGTGTACATTGCATTATCAAACCTATTTCTGACAGGAGAGGGCTTTTTTAATAAGGCATTGATTATAACTGGGTCTTCTACTTATAATTTTATGTATCTGGTGATTTAAATAATTTACAACCTCAAAACCTCTAGTGGGTATTTCTACTAGGGTTCTACAGCGTCCTCATGAGTCAGAATCAAATTGATTCCAGGAGATTTTTAAGACTTAATTGTTGTTAATTTTATAGTAAATTTACATATATTCTTTTGGATTTAGCATTTATTCCTACGTTCATTCATTGAACATATTTACTGACCGTGTGACATCATGTTGTTTTCTCTGAGGTGCAGTAAAGTCTTTGTACTCTGAGCAACCCCATGTGACAGCAGTCTCCTGGGGTTGTCTAGGCTGCAATCTTTAAGGAAGAAGAACATCAGGGCTTTTCCCCAGAAATTGACTAATGTTTTTTGATTCCCCAAACTTTTCCTTAGGCAGAAGACAGCTTAGCCATTACAGCATCAGGGCTACTATACTGAATATGATTAAGATACGAATATCAGATAGTGCTCATTATCTGGGAGTTTATATTCTAGTGGGAAGTTGGGAATGCATATAATAAGCAGTAAATGCAGGGAGTAGCAGATATGGTCTAATTTAATCTGATAAACTTTTACCAAACCCAAACTTTTTTTTTCTTTTCTTTTCAAGCAGAGCCAGGATTGTATTTGGGTAATCACCCTCAACTGTACAGCTACACATTTCCTTAAACCAACTGTGTAAATCCTATTCCCTTTGCCAGAGATTGATTTAGGAATGGGCATCGATCAATGTGATATGGAAATTCCTGAGGTATTTCTGGGACAGTTTCTAGAAATATAGAAGCTGGTGGGGTGTGTAGAACTGCCACATCCATCTTCAAACCTGAGAGGCAGAGCTCAGCTGAGCACTGAGGGCAGAGCAGACATCAGGAAAGACATGTCTATGGCCTGATGGGGTTGATAAGCAGTTGAATTTCCCTCTAGCTATACTACCTTCAGGGTCATAGAATTCAAAAAGAACATTTTGAATAAGCTATAAAACTCCAAATTAAACCACAGCAAGTTTATTTTTGCCAGCCAAACCTCCTCTCAGGAAAATGGTAGTTTCATTTTATCCTCACTTTAACACTGGTGCAAATATGAAAATCAACTGAATACCTCAGAGGGTGATTTGATTATCCTTTTTATAGTTACTACATCTGCACTAATGTATTGGGGGCTATTATGTTGTTTATTTTCTATAATTTCCCCTAATTAACAGTTATTACCAGGCGCTGTCTTCGTTCAATGGATGCTGCTGCACACATCAGAGCGCGTGGTGATGTAAGGCAGACAACCTCAGAAAAGGCCTCCTTTCGTTTAAATGGCCCGGCAGCTGACGTATCACCTTCGTGCGATGAAGGCTGTGCACAGTCACACGAGCATGGTGCTAACAAAGCCCTAGTTATCTGAAATTAGGAGAATTTAGCTTACTTAAAAATTATCATTCAAAAGAGTCTAAAACCTTTCTTTTCGTTAAAGAGAAAAATACATCTCTTAATGGTTTTGGACTGAAAAATGCACATCGATACTAAACAAATGACATTTGAGTAAAGGCTTAGCAAAGGTGTTTATATGTTTTGTAAGGCAAAGGGAAGTCCCTCACCTCCGCCTCCCCCCTTACCCCCACCAGCAACTTTTTGTTGTTGTTATGAAGCTGTTGTCCTGGTTGCGAACATTTGTAACATTTCAGCTGTAACTGGCTAGGTGGGTGGTGTCTGTGTTTATCAATGCTGACAGTCCGGTGTGGGAGAAAGTATTTTGTTCTGAACAATTGAGTAGTGACAGACAAGCTGCCCATCGAGGATTCAGATGACAGATCAAGAGGAAAATGAGCTCGCAGAGAGTGTTTCAGTGTCCTTCCCCGGGAAAGCAGCATGCGGCATGCGCACTGGGTGCCTTGGGCTTCTGTGTTAGTGTTCACACTGCTGGAGAATGGATTGCCTGAACCAAGTGCACCCTCGATTGAGCACAAATGATTCAACCACAATTTAATAGGGAGATCATTACTTCTGCAAAAGGATTTTCATGAGGAGCAGTGAGGAGCCAGAGACTATGGAGGAAATTGAGACATTGCTCGCTCAGCATGGTAAAATTGCATGGCAGTATAGATAGATCTTGTCTGTCCTCGATGTCAATAAGTAGAAGGGTCAATAGCAAAGACAGGCAGGCTCCATGAGCCTTGTCAACACGAGCACTTCTGGTTATCTGCACTAATCCTTGGGGATTATTTACTTTTCTTAAATCATTTTATATTTAGCCCAAAGAGGCTCTGAAAAATAATCTATTGAGGGGTCAGGGGTGAGGCATCATCATCTCCATTCATCCTTAACCAGTTGAAGTGCTTGATGGCTTCCATCACACCATCCTCCTGGTACTGATAAATCAGAGCAGGACATAAAGCTTGGCTCCACTTTATAGCCTAAGTGTGTGATCTGAACACTAGTCCAGGTAAGAAAGAAAAGATTAGCTGTAATTAATTTTAATTATTGAATGAAAAAGGCTATCCATTAGGAACTAGAGGAAAGTTGTATTTTTCATCGTTGCTACATCGCACCCTGACTGGCTCGTTTCCTCCCTGAGACCCTTCTGTAAGGGGATCTCCAGTGGCCTACAAATGGGCTTTGGGTCTCCACTCTATACTCCCCCGCTCATTCACTATGATAAGATTTTTTGCTCTGATGATGCTTGATACCTGATCCCTTCGACACCTCGTGATCGCAGAGACTGGGGTACTTCCATGTGGGCTTTTTTGCTTCTGAGCTAGATGGCAGCTTGTTTACCTTCAAGCCTTTAAGACCCCAGACACTATATCTTTTGATAGCTGGGCACCATCAGCTTTCTTCGCCACATTTGCTGATGCACCCATTTGTCTTCAGCAATCGTATCATGGAGGTGAGCACACAATGATAAAAGCTTCCTCCCCCACCCCACTATCATGATCCCAATTCTACCTTGCAAGTCTGGCTAGACCAGAGGATGTACACTGGTACAGATAGGAACTGGAAACACAGGGAATCCAGGGCGGATGATCCCTTCAGGACCAGTGGTGTGAGTGGTGATACTGGGAGTGTAGAGGGAGAGTGGGTTGGAAAGGGGGAACCAATTACAAGGATCTACATGTGACCTTCTCCCTGGGGGATGGACAACAGAAAAGTGGGTGAAGGGAGACATCAGACAGGGCAAGATATGACAAAATAATAATTTATAAATTATCAAGGATTCATGAGGGAGGGGGGAGTGTGGAGGGAGGGGAAAAAATGAGGACCTGATGCCAGGGGCTTAAGTGGAGAGTAAATGTTTTGAGAATGATGAAGGCAATGAATGTACAAATGTACTTCACACAATTGATGTATGTATGGATTATGATAAGAGTTGTATAAGCCCCTAATAAAAATGACTAAAAAAAAGAAGAAAAGGAAAAAAAAAAAGGCTATCCATTATTAAGAACCAATTTGAATGCCTTTATCTCCCAAGAGTCAATGTGTGATGCTCTTCATGTCTCTAATCAGTTATTAATAACATTTCAGCAGCATGGCATAGAAGTATCAAGTTTGAATTCTTTAAACAATGCTGTAACAACCTTTTGGGTTATTTCGAGGCCACATAGAGACAGATATATGTACTTTTATATTTAAATTATATATAAAATGAATTTTATAATAAAATTTTGAATTATACAGGACCATATAGACTAAAAAGGAATCCTGGTAGATGACTGGTTAGCCACCAGCTCATCAGTTTGAAACAACCAGACGCTCTATGGGAGAAACATTAGGGTTTCTAATACTGTAAAGATGTATAATTCGGCAAACCCACAGGAGCAGTTCTAGCCTGTCTTACTGGGTCACTTTGAGCCAAAATTGATATAATAGCAGTGAGTTTATATGTAGCATAAAGCAGGTTCCTGGGTGGTATAAACTGTGCTCTACTAACTTAAAGCCTGGCCATTGGAACACACCCTGCTGTGTGGCAGAATGAATAAAGGCTGAGCGATCTGCTTGTTCTCTTTGTCCACGTTGGTTGCCATGAGTGGGAAGTGACTCCAAGGCAGTGGCTTGTTTTATCATTTCCTTAGAATACAGCACGTAAGCGCCCTTCACACTTGCAATAGTGACCGCTGAGTTTGGTGCATGTCATGCCAACTCTGTCTCATCATACTTCTCCTCTTCATTTGTAATGTAGCATTTCATTCAAAACGGATCAACGCACCAGCTATTTCAGTGCCTTAGGGCATGTTTTCAAGTCATAGATTCATTCATTCAATAAACCAAAAATTTACATGAATGGATCCGTACTCAGATTTTTGTTTCCCAGAGTGCTTTTCTGAGGAGCCCCTGTGGCTCAGTGGTTAAGGGCTTGGTTGCTAATGGGAAGGTCAGTGGTTTGAACCGACCAGCTGCTCGGTGGAAGAAAGACATGGCAATCTGCTTCGGTCAAGATTGCTGCTGTTGTTAGGTGCTGTTGCATTGGCTCCAACTCATAGCACTCCTGTGCACAACAGGTACCTGATCATGAACGATCTTCATGATTGTTGTTCTCTTAGAGACACGATTGCAGCCATTGTATCCATCCATCTCGTCTAGGGTCTTCCTTTTTCACTGTCCTTCTACATTGCCACGTCTATCGTTCTTTCCAGAGGATGGTCTCTCCTGACAATATGTCCAAAGTAGGAGACACTTTCTCCCTTCTACGGAGCATTCTGGCTGTACTTCTTCCCAGACAGATGTGTTCATTTTTTTGGCAGTCCATGTCGTTGTTGTTAGGTGCCATCAAGTCAGCTCAGACCAAAACACTGCAGGGTCCTGCACTATACTTACAACTACTCTATGCCTGCGCCTGTTGATGCAGCCACCGTGTCAATCTATCTCATGGAGGGCCTTCTTCTTTTTCACCACGCCTCCACTTTACCAACCGTGATGGCCTTCTCCAGGGACTGGTCTCTCCTGATAATATGTCCAACGTATGTAAGATGAACTCTTCCCATCCTTGCCTCTAGGGAGCGCTCTGGCCTACTTCTTCCAATATAGATCTGTTTGTCCTTTTAGCAGTCCATGGTACTTTCAATATTCTTCTCCAGCACCACAATTCAAATGCATCTATTATTCTATGGTCTTCCTTATCCAATGTCTAGCTTTCACATGCATATGATGCAATGGAGAATACCATGGCTTGGGCCAGGCACACCTGAGTCCCTAAAGTAACATCCTTGCTTTTCAATACTCTGAAGTGGTCTTGTGCAGCAGAATTACCTAATGCAATACATCTTTTTATCTCTTGACTGCTACTTCCACGAAAATTGATTGTGGATACAAGTAAGACAAAATCATTGACCGCTTCAACCTTTTCCTCCATTTATCATGATGGTCCCTATTGGCCAAGTTGTGAGGATTGGAGTCTCCCTTACATTGAGTTGTAATCCATACTGAAGACGACAATCCTTGATTTTCATCAGCAAGTGCTTCAATTCCTCCTCACTTTCAGCAAGCAAGATTGTGTCATTTGCATAATAAGCCTTCCTCCAATCCTGTTGCCACATTCATCTTCATATAATCCAGCTTCCCTGATGATTTGCCCAGCATCTAACTAAACAAGTCTAGTGAGATGATATAGTCCTGACACACACCTTTCCTGATTTCAAGCCATGCAGCGTTTCCTTATTCTGTTCACACAGCTGCATCTTGATCTACGTATAAGTGCTGAAGGAGCACAATGCAGTGGTCTGGAATTCCCATTCTTCTCAAGGTTATCCACAGTTTATTATAGTCCACACAGTTTAATGCCTTTGCTTAGTCAATGAGACACAAGTAAACATCTTTCTGGTATTCTCTGCTTTGAGTCAAGATCCATTCGACATCAGCAATGATATCCTTTGTTCCACATTTTCTTCTGAATCCTGCCTGAACTTTTGGAAGTTCCCTGCTACCAATTTCTTCATGTAATTCAATTTCTCTGATTATTTGCTCAACACACAGTTTGTTGAGTGGATCCAACCGTGAGGAACATTTTTCCTGATTACAAACCTTGCAGTCTTCCTTTGTTCTATTTGAATGATTATCTCTTAGATCATGTACAGAGTCCACATGATCATGAGGAAGTATTCTGAAACTATCTTTCTTTTCAATGGTATCCATAGTTTGCTATCATCCACACAGTCTAATGTCTTTTCTTAGACTCTGCAATCTCTAATGATTACAGCCTTGGAAAGCCTTTCGGGTAGTTCTACTATCTCGTAGAGGGTCACTATTGGTCAGATTCCAATTGATGGCAATAAGGTAGAAGATTTAAAATGTGCTTTTAATTTTTTCAACAATATGTTTGCAGAACTTCCAAGAGTATGAAAAAGCCTGCTTTATTCTCCCCCCCCCCCCACCCCCCCGGAGAACTATTTGTTCAATACATTTCATTTTTCTCTAACTTAGATGATTTTTCCCTGGAGCTAAATTAGGAACTTGAAGTTTTCTCATAATAAACACTACGGTATTCTCATAAACTGCATTCTCTGATTTTCTTGTCAACCTGCTTCAAGGAAATCCACGTATTTAAGATGCTTCCTCACAGTTTGGCCCATACCAAATGATTGTTCGAGACAAAGATCTGAGCAGCAAACTGAGCTGATGCTTCTGGAGAAAGTAGTTGAACAGCCGAGACCCCTGGGTGGCCAAAGAGAAGATCACACGTCCTGAGCTCCCCAGTCTGGTGTGAGCGGAGGACAGCTGATCACTGGATACACAGCGTTACCAGAAAGCACTGGTCCCAAACCACTGCTCCTGCCCACTACTGCCACAAAGACAGTAGAAATGCCACCCCCTTCACACTAGCTTTAATTCCCAGAGTTTCATCTGGGCCCTTATGGGCAGATGTTACTCGGAGTTCACATGGGATGCCAAAATTTCCACAAGCCTCCTTGATTTTTTTCGCACTGACGGAGATCAGAGGTCGAGCCCATCAATATTATAAGCCTGCGCTGACTTTGTGATTTCAGAAGCAGCTCTACTCTTTCTGCAACCCACTCAACATTTTTCTTGACCATCTTCAGCCCTTCAGGAGTTACTTCTCTGAGGTCACGATAGGACAGTTTGTCCTTCTGTTGGCTTCGATCTCTGGATGGTCAGAGTCTCCAGGAATCATTATCAATAACATCAGCAAGAATAATTTCTTTGGTGGTTACATCAACACCAAATTCAATCTTACGTCAACCAATATACAGTCTTGGGGCAAACAAGACTTTTCCAGTATTTCAAAAATGGCCTGTGTGGCGTGATTCATGATATTCACTTTGGTTTGACCTATCTCAAGTCCAGCAAAGTAAAATTTGGCAACAATTAGCTGCTCCTCAGACCACTGTGTGTCATTATTGGCATCATCCTTGCAAAACAGCTCCACTTTGGGTGGGTAAAGCTTGTAGCCTTCCTTGACGCCAGGGTTCCTTTTGAGAAAAGAACAAGTTGCTATTCTTCTACAGACCCACTCAAGGGTAATCATTTCACACTGGGGGGCAATGAAAGCCGTTTCCCCCCATGTCTTGCTGAAAGCAGTTTTGATACCTGCATCCAGTAACAACTGAAAAACACAATTGGAAATTGCAGCTTTGCCCTCCAGGTGGTTCTTTCTAGCTGCATTCCCTGCTGTAATCTGGTCCTTGGACGCAGGAAAACTTTCCCAACTCATAGACTGCTTTTGTTTCCCCGCCCCCCGCCCAGAGCTTTGGACCAAGGACCACCACCTCAGAGGACGCCATTATGTTGAGGAGGCTGGGGGCTGTGACCACGTGAAGTAGAGAAGCTGGAATCTCTGCTTTATTCTTTATAATGGCTCCATAGTATTTTGTAATTGGAGTGGATAAATATTAATTTGAAATTCCTGAATTCATGGAAATTTAATTGGTTTCTCATGTTTGTCTATTATAAATGATCCTTCTATCAATACTTTGTACATAGTGTCTGTTCTCATATAAAAGTATTTCTTAGGAAAGCATCCTAGTCAATTTAAACATGTGTGAATTGAAAGTTGGAGATACTGTACTATGAAATGCTCTTCAAAATATTGATCAATTTATACTTCCGCAAACACTATATAAAAGTACTTACAGTACTGTATTACTCCTAGTCTTTTAAAACCTCTAGCTTGCATAGTGACTAGAGGTCTTAAAAGCTTGCAAGCAGCCTTTAAGTCATGCCCATTGGTCTCCGTTTGCCTGGGACAAGAGAGGTAGAAGAAGAGGAGGCAGAAATTGGATAAGGACAGAGAATGTGTGGTAACACTCTCTAGGAAGAGAGGTGTCTTTGGCCCTAAGACCAGAAATACTGGATGGTGCCTGGCTATTTTGACTGAACATTTTGTGCAAGGAGTTTACAGAAGGATCCTGATCAATAGGGAGAAAATACAGAATACAATTTCAACTTTTCAAGGACATTGGAGACAGGGCATGGTGCCCCAACAGGCTAGACTGGAAAACACAAG
>NW_022103903.1:18713909-18724186 GCF_000313985.2 Echinops telfairi | reverse complement strand
TGACAAAATACCCATTTATAAACTATCAAGGGCTCATGCGGGAGGGGGGAGCAGGGAGGGAGGGGAAAAATGAGGACCTAATGTCGGGGGTTTCAACGGAGAGAAAATGTTTTGAGAAACGATGTACAACCGCACTTTACACAATTGATGTGTGTATGGATTGGGATAACAGTTGTATGAGCCCCTAATAAAATGTTAAAAAAAAAAAAAAAAAAAAAAGGATTCTAGCCTTTCTGGAGTCATGGGTGCTAGATGAATTCTTGAAACAATTTCCCTGACATAATCTTTAAATCTTAACCAAAAAATGTACTCCAAAGTCTCTTCGAAATAAACAATGTCAAAGTTAACTAGCAAAACATGCCTATCTAGGGCATTGTGCTTTTTAAGGGAACCATTTATATAGGAAGAAATTGATAGCAGCAACTCAACAGATTAGACTGAAAACTAGGGAGGCCTTGGGTGTCTATCCATGGGGGAAAAACAACCCAGAAAAGGAGGATGAGAAAGGCTGCAAAGCTTGAAGAACGCAACCAGGGTCCCTAAATGTTACATGCAGAGATGGTTGGATTGGCATATGTTTTGCTGTGCATATTCTCACACACAATAAAAGAATGAAAAATGAGACTCTATAGAATGTCAAAGATGTCCGAAGTGTTTTGTGAGCCCTGTACTCCAGTATAACGCAGTAAGAAACAAAGGTGATCCTTCTAACTTGACAACAGAATGGAAGGCAGCAGCATTTCTCAAAATATGTACCACTGAAATGACATTCAGTGTTAGGTGAGGAAAAAGGTCCCAGACGGCTAAACATCTGTGACAATGGCGAGCTTTCCGATAGCCTTTAGTAAGTTCATGAGTTTTGTCAATCACTAAGAGAGAATTACAAATAACTTAACATATAGAGCCCTTTTTAGGGGATACCAGCATTTCTCAGGTAAATAAGTGGCCTATTGAGGCCTTTGCACATACCACGGATCCATATTCAGGACAAGTTGAAGGCAAACACCAAAATAGCTGAGGTTATTTACTCTTCAGTGTATTTGAAAGCACATGATTGACTAGAGACTGAATTAAGCATCTGATTATATCCCACTTAATGATTCTTTCATTAAACATGTGCCATATTATAGTACATTAATCAGGCACAGGATACTTAAAGTTACTTCTAAACAGCTTCTTGCAACCTTGTTGATCATGTTCAACAGTCCCACAGAATGCATTTAACATATGAGTTTGTAATTTATTGACTTAGGCACTTTGGAGAACCAGTGACTTAGTAAAAGATTGAACAGAGTTTTGTGATGCTCTTTTGGTTCCGGGAAACTACCTGCTCAGGGGTGTGTAACTAACCCCTCCAGAAGACACTTCCCATTGTCATGAGGGAAATGGGGTGGGTAGACACTAAACCATTAAGTAAAATCTTGGAACTAGTGGGAAAGGAGAAGTAAAAGCTAGGAACATCACATTCTTGAGTTGATAGGAATACCAAATATGCATTTAAAGTAGTTAGAAGTAATCATTCATAGAAAAAAAAGCCATGGATAACTTATAAACCACTAATTAATAATAAATGAGCAAAGTGCTTTGATTAATAGAACAAAATTAGAAAACAAAAAAAGGTAAATTGCAAAACTAAGAAGGCAGGAATAACACTCAGCTTACAACCTACCACAATAAGTGAAGATGCATTGAACTGTATTAAATGAGAATTTCAAGCATATTTAAGTCATGGTTAAACCTTTAGAGAGAGCAAGTAGAATAAGGTTTCCTGGTGGGGCACAGTACCAGGGGCAGGGGATATAAAGGAGAAATTATGTCAAGGAATTCCAGAAGGTAGACAATGTTTTGAAACTGACTGTGGTAGCAATTGCACAACACAGCTTGATGCAATGAAATCTGGAATGATATATCAGTATTAGCTCCCAATAAAATGGTTTCTGGGAACAAAATTCAAATGGAGTCTCATGAACATGCATACACCAAGGGACTTCATAAAGTTCATGGAAAAATGAAATGAAAAGATCATGGAGTTTTTCTAAGAACTTTGTGGAATCTTCTCATATACATATTCACTTGACTATATGCTATTACTAAGCCATATACTAAAACTAAATAACTTAGTAAGGTTAAACATGAGAGAAATATACAAAAACAATTCATAAAATAAAAGTAAAATCAGAATTTGCATTATTATTTTAAAAAGAGCAAAATTAATAGTATGGGCATTTATATAATCAAGAGAATCCATGTGGAGATATAATTGGCACCTCAAACTTAGCATATTCAAAATCGAACTATTTCTTTTTCCATCTATGACTTTTGCTCCATGCGTTCTTCCTTTTTGTTTATCTTTTTTTTTCTAATGTTTTATTTACGAATTAGATGATGGTATACAGAGCAGATCATTAGTCCTACACTCAATAATTCATGCACATTTTATTTTAGCTCATCCACTTCTGTCCTCTCGATGCATCATCGCTTATTCTGCTCCCTCTGTTTCCTCGTTCCATTATTCCTTCTTTTCTAACCCTTTGAATTTCGTCTTTCAGTAAATGCTGCTCTTTTGGTCTTAAATGGTTGCTAGTCTACCACAAGGGCAAGTTCAGTTCCAGAGCCACAGGGTGATGAAGAGCCATAGCCTTGGGGGTTCTATCTATTTGACCCGTAATTTATCACAGAAATAAAATAAGGGAAAAGAATCACATGATCAAACCAATAGATGAAGGAAAGACAGTCAGCAAAATTCAACACTAGACACTCACGGGCATGCTTATAAAGTCAAAGGTCAACCTTATCCTCGGTGGAAGATCAGAAATCATGCCCTTCTGAATGAAACCGTGGCAAGAATACCCTGATCACCACTCCTATTCAATATTCTACGTTCATGATATTTTTCCAAAACCATTTTATTGGGAGTCAATACAGATATCATACTATTCCACAGCTCAATTACAAGCAGTATTGTACAATTGCTACCACAATCAGTTTCAAGACATTTTGTTCCTTCTTGAACTCCTTCATATCAGCTCTCTTTTACCACCCTCACCCCCAACCTTCCCCACCATATCACCCAGGAACCCTTATGCTGCTTGCTGCCCCTCTAGGTTCATCCATCCCAAGTTTCATATACCTCAAAGCAGAAAAACATAGAACCAAGATGCACGAAGGCTACCCACAATGAAAAAATACATCACAGATAAATCCCAAGATGAAATCAAACAGACAAAACCCCAGAACGTATTGAAAACCAGATCAGGCCAGATCAGATCAGAGAGTGGGGACGAAGTGACAAGATTTTAACCACTTAAGTCAGGTTTATCATTTTGATCTCTTATAATCATTTCTCCAGTACTCTCTGTTTGGTAACCAGTTTATTCCCATTCTTCAGTTATGGTTTAAGGGAAATTCCCCTTTTCAATTGCTTAGGAAACCTTGGAATTTTTCTTCATCCCTCCTTCCCCCACCCCACAGCCAATGCATTAGGAATGCTGTTGATTTTACCTCTAAGAATATAACAAGACTCTGATCATTTTAATCACTCTCCATTTTTCTCTTCTGCATATATTTTAGAATTTGATACTCTTTTACTTTATAAGTTAATCGACAGAGGCATACATCCTAACAATCGTCTGATGCAATATTTCTGATGCAAGATGCATTGGCTCTATGTAAGCATTCCTAAAGTTCAATTAAAATACCCAGTGGGATAGATGCATTTTTATTTCTAGACAAAATATAAAAAGAGATTGAAGAGAGGAATTGTTTCAGAAAGGAGGTTATCTTTCAATCCAGGAGTTCCAGAGCTATTCTCCGTGAATTCTTTGGGATGCTATTTCTGCCCAGTCTTTGAGACTCTTTAGACTTCCTATGCAAGGCCTAGAGTTTTGGCTTTACCATAAAACAAGAATTAAAGCATGGTTTTTGAGTGTTCTCTGAAGTTCTTCTTATTGGGAATTAAAACAATGCCATTATACTGTTATTTCTTAGTTTGTCTCTTGCAAAGTAGACATCCCCCACAGATATAATTTTCATTAGCTTGGGAGCAAGGATCCCCCAATGGCTATATGTCTTCAAATATTAGAATTGTGAAAGACTTTCAAAATTGCTTTGTGGGACTTCACCCCTATTTCCCATGAACACCCCACCTCCAGGCTACTTCTTGATGCAGTGAGCTGAGAATGGGTTTTGTCACAGCCTTCAAACAGACTCAGCTGGGAAAAGATGGAGACCCGCTGGCTTAGAAGGTTGTGGTTTCCGAGATGTGCTTTAGATGATCACAGTGAATAACAAACACAGTGCCTGCTTCAGCAAATGGGTTTCCTGTCTCCTTTTAATTGAATCAGTCAGTTATTAGGCTCAAAAAACCATTTCCTAAAGTGGTTGCAATAAACAGAAGCCATTGTACTGTACTTTTCAAAGACCTGATTTAAACTCAGTAATTGAATTTTCCTGATACTTCTTAAGTCACAGGGCTACCTCACTAACAAAAACCGCAGAAACTGCCCTGTCTAATGAAGATTTGTTTTCTACTTTGTCAGACAGAAAAATGCAGATTATGGATCACATTAATTATTAAAATGATCAAGTAAATTGTCTCATGGCCCCAAAATAAAGTTATCTGGTGTATCAAGAAGTACCCATCCATTCTTAAAAACTTTATGTTCAAATGGATAAAACCAAATTGCTGAAAAGAAGTAACTTATAGCTGTTCTTGTCGGAGTGCGGTATGATGCATTGGCAAGTGAGTATGTGTAAATCCTTGCAGCCATATCAAAATCTTGAGGTGGGTAGGAGAATTGAGACAATAAATGCCCTTGGTTGGAAATTCGCTCCAGGTACTTAGAAAAGAAACATGATTTTGTTAATGTGCTTCCGTTACCATTCACCCAGACATTACTTCTAGAGCAATGAGTCACTATTTCGTTACGGACGTGGCAGAGAAACCCTATCTGACTTGCTCTGCTACACAAAGGGGATGGAGAATCCAACTCCCCTGCTGCTCACAGACGATGCCTATGAGTCAGAGGTCAGAATTCCTTCCAACCGCCACCCTTCTTCACCCTCTTCTGACACCAACTGTCCCTCACACAGCCATCTAACTTCTTTGATAAGTCGTTGCAATGGTCACATTATTCACTCAATAGACAACACTCACGAGGATGGGGGTTTCTTTTATGTTTGCCTGTTTCTTAAAAAAAATTTAAACTGTATATCCTTTTATTGGGGGCTTTTAAAGCTTTTATAACAATCCACACATCAATTGTATCAAGCACACTTGTACATAAGTTGCCATCATCATTTTCAAAACACTTTTTTTTACATGAAACCTTGGTATGAGCTCCTGTTCTTTCCCTCCCTTGCCCTATTTCATTATTCTTTTTTACTTTTTTCCTGTTAATTATTATTATTATTTTAAAAAATCATTTTATTGGGGGCTTGTACAATTCTTTTCTTTTTGAGAAATCATTTTATTGGGGGCTAGTACAATTCTTATCACAATCCATACAGCCAACCATTGTCAAGCACATCTGCACATTTGTTGCCATCATCAAAGCATTTGCTTTCCACTTCAGCCCCTAATATCAGTTCCTCATTTTTCCCCCTCCCTCCCCGTTCCCACTTCCCTGATGAAACCTCCATAATTATAAATTATTATTACTTTGTCATCTTACACTGTCTGACATCTCCCTTCACCTACTTTTCTGTTGTCCATCCCCCAAGGAGGAGTTTACATGTAGATCCTTGTAATCAGTTCCCGCTTTCTACCCTACCTTCCCTCCACCCTCCAGGTATCACCACTCTCACCACTGGTCCTGAAGGGTTCATCTGTCCTGGATTCCCTGTGTTTCCAGTTCCTATCTGTTCCAATGTACATCCTCTGGTCTAGCCAGATTTGTAAGGCAGAATTGGGATCATGATAGTGGGGGGAGGAAGCATTTAAGAAGTAGAGAAAGTTGTATGTTTCATCGGACTTAAACCATAACTAATGGTAGGAAAAACCATCGATGTATTTTCAACGATAAGAACACTTAATGACCAGCATTTGCAAAACATATCCTCTTATCAAAATTATTAACCACTCTTTAATTGACCTTCCCATCCCTTCAAATATTTCAGCATGATAAAACTTCAGATCACTATTAGGCTTCTACTTGCTTCTACAAATCCTAACAGGTGTCTTCTTAGCAATGCCTTATACAATAACTGCATTCTCATCAGTTCCCCACATCTGTTGAGACAGGAATCCTGGCTGAATAGTTCGTTTTCTCCACACAAAAGGAACATCAATATTTTTCATCTGCCTCTTTATTCACGTTGAACAAGTTATTTGCCATGGTTCCTACCTATTCTTAGAAGCATGAGCTATCAGAATTACAGTCCTATTTGCAGTGATAGCCACCACCTTTACAGGGGATGTGTTCTACTCCGAGGACAAATCATTTTCAGAGGTGCAGCGGTAATCACTAATCTTCTTTCAGCTATTCCCTATATCGGGACAGTAATAGTAGAATGAAATTTCAGTTGAAAAAAGTAGTTTTTTGGTTGCCAAAGCTACCCTTACCCATTCCCCTCCCTGACCCCCCCTCCCCGGCTTTTCCACTTTATTCTCCTTTTTATTGTAGCCACCCAAGCAATAGCACACCTTCTCTTCCTCCATGCAACCTATCAGGATTTATTTCAGGCTAAGATAAAATTCACCTTTGTTACACTATTAAAGACCTCATAGGGGTTTTAATACTAATCTTATTCTTTTTAAAATCATTTTATTGGGAGCTCATACAATTTTTACCACAATCCATACATACATCCATTGTGTCAAGCACATTTGTATATTTCTTGCCATCATCATTCTCAAAACATTTGCTTTCTACTTGAGCCCTTAATACAACTCCTCATTTCCCCCCTCCCTCCCCTTGCTCTCCCTCATGAAACCTTAATAATTTATAAATTATTATTATTTTGTCATATTTACACTGTCTGACGTCTCCCTTCACCCACTTTTCTGTTGTCCACCCACCAGGGAGGAGGTTATATGTAGATCCTTGTAATCGGTTCCCCCTTTCTACTCCACCTTCCCTCCACCCTCCAGGTCTCACCACTCTCACCACTTGTCCTGAAAGGAACATGTGTCCTGGATTCCCTGTGTTTCCAGTTCCTATCGGTACCAATGTACATCCGCTGGTCTAGCCAGATTTGTAAGGTAGAATTGATATCATGGTAGTGGGGGGAGGAAGCATTTAAGAACTAGAGAAAATTTATATGTTTCATCCTTGCTACCCTACACCCTGACTGGCTCATATCCTCCCCATGATCCTTCTGTAAGGGGGTGTCCAGTTGCCTACAGATGGGCTTTGGCTCTCCACTCTGCACTCCCCCTAATTTACAATGATATGATTTTTTGTTCTTTGATGCCTGATACCTGATCCCTTAGACACCACTTCTTCTATGTGGGCTTTGTTGCCGCTGAGCTAGATGGCCGCTTATTTGTCTTCAAGCTTTTAAGATCCCAGATGCTATAGCTTTTGATAGCCAGGCACCATCAGCTTTCTACACCACATTTGCTTATGCACACATTTGTCTTCAGTGATGACATTAACATGTTGCCTCCAAAATCATGGAGGATACAGGCCTTTTGTTTGCAGCAGAACCTCTTCTAAGCCCTGTCACCAGCCATATCTTTCTCTCGTCCTTAGCTTTTCATCCATGGTACTCCTTGGCCTCTTCCCTGCCCATTTGTTGTTGTTAGGTGCCATCGAGTTGGCTCTGACCCTAGTGGCCTTATGCACAAGAAAAGGAAACACTGCCCAGTCCTGCACCATCCTCACCATATTTCCTATACTCAAGCCCATGGTTGCAGCCACAGTTCAATCATCTCCTCGAGGACCTCCTTATTTTTCTCTGCCCCTCCGCGTTCCCAAGTGTGATGTCCTTCTCCAGGGACAGGTCTCTCCTGACAACATGTCCAAAGCACATAAGACGAAGTCTTGCCATCCTTGTCTCTAGGGAGCACTTTGCCAGTATGTCCAAGATAGATCTCTTTGTCCTTTTAACAGTCCATGGTACTTTCAATATTCTTCTCCATAACTGGAATCCAAATATATGAATTCTTCTTCAGTCTTCTTTAGTCATAGTCTAGCTGGCACATCATATGCACATTCATATAAGACAACTGAGAATACTAATGCTTGGGTCAGGCATACCTTAGTCCTTAAAGTAATATCTTGGGTTTTCAGTACTCTAAAAAGGACTTACACAGCAGGTTTACCTAACACAACTCATCTTTTAATCTCTTAGCTGCTGCTTCCCTAAGTACTATTTGTTGATCCAAGTAAGATGAAATCCTTGACAACTTCAACCTTTTCTCCATTTATCATGATGCTAACCATTGGTCCAGTTGTGAGGATTTTTGTTTTTTTACATTGAGTCATAATCCATACTGAAAGCTGCAATCTTTGATCTTCATCAGCAAGTTTTCTCCTTCTTTGCAGTAATCAAAGGTGTGCTATTTGCATACTGCAGATTGATAAGCCTTCCTCCAATCTTGACATCACATTCTTCTTCATATAAGTCAGATTCTCTGATGATTTGTTTAGCACACAGAGTAAATAAGTATGCTGAGAGGATACAAGCCTGTAACACACATTTCTTGATTTTAAAACATGCAGCATTCCCTTTTTCTGTTCTCACTTTGCCTCTTGATCCTCTACAAGTTCCAAAAGAGCACAGTGAACTGTTCTGAAATGCCCATTCCTCTCAAGGTTATCCATAGTTTGTTATGATCCACGTGGTCAAATGTCATTGCACAGTCAGTAAAACATAGGTAAATATGTTTCTGGTAGCATCTGCTTTCAGCCAAGGTCCATCTGACATCAGCAATGATATCCCTTGTTCCATGTTCTCTTATGAATCCAGCCTGAATCTCAGGCAGTTCCCTATCAATATACTGCTGCAACCATTGTTGGGTGATCTTCTGTAACCATTTTATATTCCATTAGCACTGATAAATGACGAAAAGCAATCCCAGTGTGCAAACAAGTCTTCTACCCAAAGGCTTTCAAATTTACTTATTTCATGGGTTGGCAAGCCAGATACTTTGCCTCCCCGTCTCTGTTTCATGGTTTCTGTGCTGCACCTGTGCTCTGTCTCATGGTCTTGGTAAGGTGGCCTTTAATACCTCTGTGCCTCTGTCACTAGATGCTGGGGTCCCTGCTAGTAGCTCTTCTGTTTTGCTAGTCATGGGGTTCCTCTGTTTCTGCTTTTTAGATGGCTCAGTTTTATCTATAGTAGAACAGCAAAGCTGTCAATCCTCAAGTTGCAGCCCTCTGCACCTTATTTGCATGTTCCCACCCTGTCGCTGGGTGTGGGACCTATGAAGACTATGGATAGAAGATCTAGGCCAAACAATTTGGCTTCAGTACAATCATCATCTAGATTTTGTGGAGGGAATGTGGCTTGTAGTATAGCACTAGAATTTTAGGCTCCTTTCTATTGCTCTGCACACTCATTATTTAAAGCATAGGTCATGCTTGGAAAATACATCTTTTCATTTGGGGCATTTTAAAATTAATTTTCTGGAAGAGCGTTTACAGAATCTACTACATGAATGATGTCATTTTCATCTAGGAGAAGGAGAAGTATACTGTTAATAGCAGGCCCAAATTTTATATATATTGTTCCGCTTCATAGCATCAGACATAGCTCTTAGGTTTTCTTCAGCGTCTCTGATGATCTTATTAGATTTTTGTTCATGTTTGTTAAAGTCTGCTTGGCTGCCCTACAAGTCACTGGTGCGGTTCTGTGCTTCCTCCAGTTGATTCTCAAGGTCCATGGGTCTGCTACTGGTTTTTGTTATCTCCTCCCTAAGGTTTTGTATTTCCCTTTGGTGTATGGACTTTATCTTCTCTATCATTTCGTCCTTTTTCTGTATTGTTTCCCTCATATCCTGTATGACTCCAAGCAGCATTCTGAAATTTTCTTTCTGTGGCAGCTCAATATCTGCTTCTTCTATGCATGTTGTTAAGGACTGGAAAATACTCCTACAGGCCAACAAATAGTCCTTGAACTAACTACAAGCATTTCTTTCTTGAGTTTTGTTTTGTTTGTTTTTTTTTGTAATTGCTTTGTTGTTGTATATTTTTGCTTGGTTTTGCTCTGTTTGTTTTTGTGCATGTTATTATCTCTGCAGGTCTGTCTAAATAAGATAGGCTGGATGAATAATCTGGAGGAGAAAACAATGGGACTGACAGTTCAGGGGGGACATGGGAGAGGTGGAGGTG
>NW_022103903.1:18673050-18712732 GCF_000313985.2 Echinops telfairi | reverse complement strand
ACAATTGATGTATGTATGGATTGTGATAAGAGTTGTATGAGCCCCTAATAAAATGATTTTAAAAAAAGAAAAAAAGAAGAAAACAAAGTAATGTTTTTTTGTAAATTTCTTGAATGCTACGTCTAAAAGGTGTTGAAAGTATTCTTAATCCCTTCCTGAGTAATGTCAACTGTCTTTATGTCATCTTTCTCTTTCTTCTATAGATAGAGCACTATAGCTCTATCTCCTCACCCCCACCTCCTTTAAAATATTTAGGTTACTGGGATGATATAAAAGGAATAGATTTTTTTTTCAAATCAGGCATACAAAATTATTGCTTAAAAGAAAAGAAACAAAAAAGCTGGTGATGGGGCAGCGGTGTGAATAAAATTCTTCTTCTTCTTCTTTATTTTAAATCATTTTATTGGGGCTCGTACAACTCTTATCCCAATCCATCCATCCATCCATCCATGATGTCAAGCACATTTGTACATTTGTTGCCATCATCATTCTCAACACTTTTTCTTTCTACGTGAGTCCTTGGTATTCTTAAGAGAGGTCTTTCCACTTAACGATAGAATTTTCCACAGAACCGTGTTAACAGCCAACCTCCGGGGAAAATTTATTAACGGCCCCATGCACTGGAATTTGATTTATAGGTACTCAAGCCTGCACATGTCTGCTGTGAGGTATGAGGAAGTTTTACCTGGTGAAGTTTCCATTTCCTTTGCACTACCCTGATCGCTTTCACTTTGGAATGCGAATGCATCAAAGCTGAGGTTTCCATATGAAAAAGCATTTCAGCAAAATCAATTTTAAGGAGTGAATATATAGGGTTTTTTGGTTGTTTGCTTTTTTGAGTAAGAAATACGTTTCTGTCCTCACATGATTCTAAGGGCTCTCATTCACTTATGCAAACTGCCCACAATCAAGCCATCCCAGCCGGATTGAAGAAGAACTCATTGCAGTATTTCGGGGGTCTGGGATCCTCTTTATCTCTTTGTTTCTCTCTTTCCTTCATAAACTAAACAATAGTAGATCAGGCGAGGCAGTATGAAGCCACTCACCACCATGCATTTGGCTATTGGCCTCCATGTGACGTTTTCTTTCTTTTTTAATATTTAATACTTTTAATATTAAATACACTAAGTAAAATTTAATATTACTACAACTATACCCCTTAGAAAACAGAAAGATGTGATACGTATCATAATTGCTATTCACATTAGTTTCCAAAAAGCTCACTGCATAAAGTAAATTGTTTTTTTTAAACTTTTTGACTTATTATTTTATTTTATTATTACTTTTTAAAATTAAAGACTTTTATTCGGGGCTCTTACATCTCTTTTCACCATCCATGCATTCATCCTTTGTGTCAAGCACATTTGCACGTATGCTGCCATCATCATTTTCAAAGCATTTTCTTTCTACTTGAGTCCTTGGTATCAGCTCCTCATTCCAATGAAGAGTGCAACCCTTCTTTTCCACCTCAAGTCCCCAGTCCCCCACCCCCAAACACACAAAATGCATCACAGTAACTAAAACCCTGATTCTGAAGCACACCCAAATCTCCTCATTTCAGAAATAATAAAAGGTCTCAAGAAAGATAGGTTGGAGCCAAACACCGTGCAGCAAGGAGATGGAAAGGGGAAAAGCATGGGCTTATCCTGACAAAGGCAAGGCGCATGCAGCAGGAGGTAGCATTCCTTCGATTTGGAAGTGGAGTATTATTTGGTAGACCTGTAAAAGCCCTTTGGGTGATTTAATAGGTAAGAACCAGAACTTGAAATTGGAATGGAAAAAGACTTATTATATAATTTAGTCCCATTGGCCAGGAGAGGAACAATACAATTTTGGATCTAAATTTAATTGAGATTTAACTAGATTCTTAGAAACGTTTCCATTTTTCACCGGGAAAGCACCGGGTGCTCATCCTTTCAGGAACAGTGATGGACTGCATAATCCAATAGTTCACAGTGGTCCTAAATCAAGTTCTCGGCAGCCACAGTGGGGCAGTCAAAGGCATGAGACTGGAATGAGAAACTAAACGGCTTTACAGTGTGCATAGGGAAGGAAGTAAAACCTTTTAGAAAGAAAATGATGAGGATCATAGATTTCTACTTTTTTCATTTCCTTTATGACATTGAAAATGTATGCTGGGATTTTATCTCTTAACCCAAAGTTTCTGCAGCAGTTTTTTTTTTAAAACTCTTGCTTGCATAGGCACTTAAAATATTAAAATAGTTTGGTCCGAGTTTATTGAAAGCCGAAGGTACTTTGAAGTACTATCTTCCATGCAAACAATCCCAAGAAAGAGCAATGAGACTTGATATTAAAGAATAATAAGGTGATGTGTGACTTAAGCCTATTATGTTTGACTTCTCTCAAGGACTATGCCACTAGCCTCGGCCAATTGAATATGCTTTCCCAGCACCGTGCTCTCTGACCCACAGTGCTCATAGGCTTCACTGCAATCAAGCAAAGACCACAGCAGACTCGGCCAGGACATATCACAGTGACTGGGAGCGAATTAGTCGTATCTGCCTCTTCCTTTAGAACATATTATAGACATCTATAGGCCTTTTGTTTTGTTATTTATTGTGTTGCTCCGAGCCCCCCAGGTTCTCTTTTGCTCTGCTCTGCCTCGCCCCAGCTATTGGCAAAGATGTAATTGGGGGTGGGGTTGAGGGAGAAGAGATAATTAAATACAACGGCTGTTTGTGAACTTGTCAGCACCCAAATCCAGCCTCAGCGAGTGTTCTGCTCTTTGGAAGCTATTTGTGTCCGGCTTAGAATGAACTACATAGGCGAGAGGAAGGGTATTGCTTATGTTCTTACTAATGGGAAAACAGAGTCTGGATGGCATACCAGCTGACATGTGGATGGTTGACGTCTGAGTAGATGTCACACCAGAGCCACCAAGGATCCAGAAATAAACTAAGACCTTCTAGAAAAATCGGTGATAATTGTACTGCAGAGTCGTTAGAGGTCCTGTCCCATCTTTCAACACTCCTAATCTGAAGCAGGAAAGCCGGACTTGTGGAAGGCCTATGAATCTTGAGTGGATAAATAGCAGCCATGTAGGCGAATAAACAAAAGAAACAACAACAAGGTGGACTGGAAAGGAAGGTCCAGATGTGCTAGTGTGGTGGTGATGGATTACAAAGAACCTCTATGGATAGGGGGGATATGAGAGTGGAAAGGTATGTCCTGCTAAACACTGATTACTAAGTATCATTCATATCACAATACCTTTGTTTCTCTCTCTCTCTTCCTACCTTCCTCTTTTCTTTCATCAGACATTCTGAATCCCCATACGGACTTGTCCATACATTACTTTAAAGTAGAGTGATTCTAACCAGACAAGGGGACAAGGAGACGGTCTATCAAAAGAGAACCTAAAAAACTAACGAAATTCACTGCCATCGGTCACTTCTGATTCATAGTGACCCTACAGGACACAGTCTCTGTGGGTTTCAGAACCTGCAACGGTTTGCAAGAATAGAAAGCCTCATCTTTCTCCTGTGGAGCAGCTGGTGATTTTGAACTGTTAATCTTGCAGGTCTTGTAGCCCAATGCTACACTGCCAAGGTGCCTTCAAAAAGGCACTAGAATTTTATGTTCAGGTAATCATCTGAGTTTGGCAATAATTCAGGGCATCTAAGGGGCCAAGAAAATTGTATGGAAAGAAAACTGCTCAGAGATGGAAAAATAGTGAAATAGTTAGATCTTTTTTGAATTGGATTCGAGAAATGGCCAGATATTCTGTTTTCTCACATACTTGCAGTTGTATGAATATATCAGTGAAGAAGGATCACCTTTATCCCACTTACGTCTAGTTTATTCCAATTTTTGTAAGTAAACCAGCCAATGACGCACACACACACCTTGTTTCTTGTGGGCAGGGTACTCACAGGAAGAGTGAACTCTATGCCCTTGAACCCTTTAGCATCTTACAGGGTCATGGTAAGAAAAAGCTTACGACCATCTACAACCCAGGGATGGTGCTCTATACACAGGGAGCCCTCTCTCCCTCTCCAAGTACCTCCAAACTATGTTCCAGAAACCCTTAGGTGGCAAAGATGTGAAAATCCCAGGAGAAGTATAATTTTGAAATTAATAGGTATCTCTGTCTAATATATCCTGGGAATAGCTTCCACAATGTGTGTGTGCATATGTTTACTATTATCAGTAGACTTTAATTTTTAGAGACCAATGGTATTTTTTAATTCACATTTAAGAGTACTGTAAAAACAAACAAATGAATATCAACAACAACAATTAAAATCTTAAAGAGGACTTCCATTCTATATCATATTGGGTCACCATGAGATGGAACAGGCTTACTAGCCCTACTATTTTGGCCTTGTTTTATTTTTTTAATATAGCACTGTGCATTGTAACCTCTAAAAATAATAAGATATTTAATTTCTCAGCAAACTAGTAAGGTCAAACACTTCTGCCCTTGTTTGTACATAATACAGAAAACTCTTCATTATCTATAATACGCTCCTTTTAGTTAAGGTTTTTATTGCATAGAAGACTCCCTACCACCATGAAAATACTACGAGTACTGGGGTGTGTGTGTGTGTGTCGATTTTTGACCTTTTAAACGCTATCACATCACAGTCTCTAATGGACCAGGGTCTTCATGCTAGCTAAGAGGCGAATCTCTACAAAATATACCTTTTTCTCTGATTTTGAAACTCCCCCAGTAATTGTTGATTTAATTAAAAAAATTTTTAAAAGGAAAGAAAAGTCAACAGGAAGCACTCACTGACGCATGGCCATCAAGTCCAGGCTGACTCAGCTACCGCTGTGCTTTTCCCAGAGGGTAACTGTTTACTCCAGTAGAAAGCCCAGTCTTCCTCTCACGGAGCTGCTAATGGGTTTGATTGCCAACCGTGTGGATTACAGCCCAATGCTTAACCACCACACCAGCAATTGTAGTACACATCTACCTCAATTTCCCTTGCTTAAATATTGGAATTAACCTGATGCTTTCAGCAAATCTGCCTGAAAAAAAATTTAGATCAGTTACTCTTTTTTCCACATTTATTTTTATATAGGCATTTAGCTATGAAAACATTCTAATGTGTTGCATGGCATTTTGTTTCTCTAGAGTATCAATGAAACTGTAAATGGAATTTTTTTAGATCTTCATATCCACAGCAACATTTTTTTCTGAGGTGATATTGTTTAAAATACAATTAAGATATATATAGCCCAATACCCATCCCTGTGGAAAGATACAAATATCTGTGAGATCACACTAAAATATTAAAGAACTCTATTATGGAGCAGCAGATTAACTAAAACTTAGACAGTAGGAATGTTTAAGAATGTTACCCTAAAATGCCACACCTTAAATAAAAATAAGTGACGTAGTCTGGGTATTATGTTACCTTTACAACTATATAATTTATTAGACAATATAAACAGGAAGAAAGTGGAAGCTATCTATGAATAACATATATGCTTGCCACAACTTGTCAGCTAATTATCATCTTAAGAAATGATGGTTCTCATTAATAAATCAAAAGGGAAACTCGATAATATATGCATGTAATCAAACTTCATCTGCAAGCCAAAATATACCCAGCATCATTTGTAAGTCAGAATAGCCCATTAAGGAAACTAATATGGTAGTGTTTGAAAGCTGCATTGTGTAGCAAACAATACTCTCCAGTTTAATGGAGGGATGTAGGTGAGAGAATACTTAAAAGACAAAGTATTTGGAGTATAGGATACCAAACCAGGACACTGAATGAAGTAAAGAACTCCAATTGAAAAGGAAAGGTCAATGACTTCACTTCTTTTCAGTCGGGTTTAAAGAATATTTATTGGGTAGCAAAATAAGGCCTCTTCTTCAGGAGAATGCTTTTAGCTCAAGGAAAGATAACTTTCAAGCCTACTCCTCTCAACACAGCTTTAACTTTGAGCAATTGTGGTAGTTCCGTAATTTCATGTTAACTTGATCAATAAGTGTAGAAGTGGAGTCTAACCTATCCATCAGGTCACAGCCTGATGATACCTCCTTGTGGGTGTGGTCTTCTCATGGGGATTCTGGAAACTTCCTCTCTTTCTCCCTGGAGGTGGGCCACACTCTCTCTCTGCTTTACCTTCCGGTTGACAAGCCATGTGGAGCCAGGCTGATACCTGTGACAGCCCTGGTGATGCTTCCACTGCCACTGGATCCACAAGATTTTTTACCCAGTGGCTTGTCATCTTCCTGAATTTTGCATCATTGTATGTGCTGTGTGACTCTGAAGAGGGATTTTATGGACTAGTATTGGACTTATAGGCTAATATTGGGCTTATGGACTTGATCTAGACTGGGCTGGGATGTTTTTTTCATGTACAATCACTCTTTGATAAAAAGCTTTTTAGTGTCCCTGGATTTGTTTCTCTTGTTAACCTGGTCTAACACAGCATTGATGTAGGCCAAATTAGAACTGACCTGACGGATTTCCAGGGTTGTAACCTTTGGGAAAGCAAACTGCCACATCTTTCTCCTGTGGAGGGGTGTTTGTTTGAAGCAAAACCTTTCAGTTAGCAATTGAATGCTTAATCACTGCTCTCAGCTATAGGGGATAAAAAGTATTAAAACCAACAATCTCTGCCTTCAAAGTGCTTAGAAACTGTTCTATTGTATGAGTTTGTAGAGAATCCTGCGGACAGAGTTTTCCTGGTGATGTGCTAAGTTTACCATTGACTTGCTAGCCAAAAGGTGGGTTATTAGAATCCACCAGTCACTTGTGGGAGAAAGATACGGCAGTCTGCTCCTGTAAAGATTTACCACTTCAGAAATCCCAGGGAGCAGAACTACTCTGTCCTATGGGGTTGCTCTAGTCAGGATCAACTTGATGACAGACTTCCTTTTGAGTAGAATTTTGTTTTAATGAGGTCTACCTTTTTTTTTGGCTGAGAGGACATTGGTCGTTCAGTATGAGCAGTGTGGCTTTCCACACGGCAGATCCAAGGTCCGTTCTGGTCAATGCATTTTACTGGGGCCACCACTTGTCCTTCAGCGAGGCTTGCATATTGTGTAACAGTTTTTTATTTTATTTTTAGTAGAACTTCCCTACTAGGATAGATAAGGGAGGAAGTCCTGATGATTTACTACCATCGTAGTGCCTATTAGAGGTACAGGGATAATTTCCCACCAAGTGGAGTACAGTGCTTCTCGCAAATTGAGAGGCTTTTCCCAAGTTGAGAAGTCGTCTCAGTGAGTGCTGATTTTATATTTGCACGGTCATACGTCCATAAAACACATCTCTTTGTTTGACTCTCTAAATCATAATAATGTCAGGGATTGTATCCCCATAAAATACACGTTGTTAAACCCAGCCACTATACATGGGTATAGAACACCATATGGGAGTGACATTTTCCTTGTTAAGTTCATGTGGGGTACATCAATGTAGGGGTGTATTTCAAACTGAGCATTTTTGAGATTTAAAAGGAACAGTTTGGGCACAGACTCAAGCAAGTACAACATGCTGAAGACTGGTGCCATCGGGTAACTACTAAGGAACAGAAGCTGAAAAAAGTCAAGAACCTTCCCCGGAGGCAACATAGCGAGAGAGCCATCCCTACAAGCCAGGGCCCAGATTTTTGAATTTTAGCTTCCTAAATCTTGACACAATTAATTTTGCTTTGTTAAAAGTGATCCACTGTGGTATTTTTGTCATAACAACTCTAAGAAATTAAGACAGAAATGAATGGGAGGTAATGTTTATGAAACGAATCCTTATAACAATTTTCATTTTAGAATTCTTTTACTCAAGTATTAGAATTTCACCTTTAATGGCTTAGCTAAAGAATAGGATAACAGAGAACTAACTTATAATAAGTACAAAAAATACAAATTGATCTCCTTTCAAGAAAGAATTTTAAAATTCTCCCAGTATTGAATTTTTAAGGAATTGGGTAGGTGAAGAAAATTTTTAAGAGCTATGTTAGCCCGAGTGTCCATAACACCAGATTATTGTACATAAAGGTGTAGAATAGGAAGCTTGAAAAAGCCAAGCTTTACAAATTAGAAAGTGTCTTCCTCATAGTGTCCCCAGCCATGCGACCTGTGGTGAAGTGCAATTACTTGGTGTGGCTCATTTATCCAGGGCTTTGTATTTCCCAACAAATGACTGGTTGGGGCCATGCAAGTAGACCGTGATGAACAATAATAGAGGGGATTGGTTAGTCTTGCCATTGTCCTGGGTATGTAAGTGAGCCATCTCAGAAGCAGGAAGAGAGGGAATCCCCAGACCATCAGGAAAGTAGAGCTACCATCGGAGGTGGCTGAGGCAGTAAAGGAAACAGAGGCCACGACACCAAGATTCCCAGAGCAGAGGAGCAGTTGCGAAAACAAGAGGCAAAGTGGTGGCTTCTTGGCTCTGGGAAAAGGCAGAGGCTAAGGCATCAGGTGGCTACCGAGACAAGGACCAGACCAGGGCACACCTGCCAGCATGTCAGAAGAGACATTGCACACAAAATAACGGTTTCCTTAACATTTTGTAACCTGTTAATGTTCCTAATAAATTCCATAAGCACCACTATGGTTTGTGTGGCAATTGCGTTGACTTACTATACTCAGTAGAGAAGCAGAGTGCCGTGAGAAGCCATGGGGAGCATCAGAACGTGGCAGCAAAGGATGGAGGGTAGAGGCACGTCTTACCCGTGCCTTGTCTTGAGCACCTGGTCTTGAGCTGGTATGAAGCGGGATTCCTTCCCTCTTGTGCAACCAGAGGTGTCAGCTCTCAACTCCATGGCATTATTTAATACCTCAAGCCTATTGCCATTCCATCAGTTCTGACTGACAGGCAGCTTCATCTTTCTCCCAGGGCGTGGCTAGCATGTTTGTGCCAATGACGTTGTGTTTAGCATTTCTGTAAAGTTTCTTGAGTGTGGGAAGCTAGCAGAGGAGCAATTGAATTGTTACTAACTTTTTAAAGATGAAGGTAGCTTGAGACATCTGAAAGTGAGCGAGCGACAGTACTTTTCACTCTGAACTCGTTTGATAATCAGTACCCTCCATATCCTTGTCGCCAGTATTTCTCATTAATACAAAAAGTGAGGTGCACTCAGGGAAAATCTGGCATTGCTGTGGCACCCCCAAATAAGTGGATTTATAAGGATAACAGGGAGCCAGTATTTTTCACTTCATTAGAGAACATAACTCTTCTTACAAATACAATGTAAAGACTGGACCCCCAGTGAACTTTGGCAAAGGAACGGAAGAAAATGACAATATACAAAGTCATTACAAAGTTAGAGTCATATCAGACTAGAACAGGACTATTATACTTAAATACTTGTATTGGCTTATTTTTACCGAGAAGAAACTGGAATTCAACATTCGGTTACATTTTTTGTATATAGTGGTTATGCATTGGGCTGAGATCAGCATGGTCCTGAGTTCAAAACCACTAGCAGTTCCATGTGTAAAAGACTGCCTTTCTCCTCCTGCAGACAGTTACAGTCTCAGGAGCCCGTAGGGGTCTATGCATCAGCATTGACTTGAGGGCAGTGCGTTTTTTGTATTCCTTAGGGTTTATGGGTAATTAAAGTGTAGTGAGATGATTTTGTTTTATTTTCACAACATGTGTTCTGGCTACTTAAGTCATTTCACCACCCATGAAACTCCAGAATTGAAGAATGCCCTCCAGATATTGTATGTATCAACACATTTTTTCAGTGGGGCATTTCCTTGATTGGGACAGCTAAGAGTCTGAGCCCAGTGCAGGGCTATCAGGCAAAGAGTGTGCCATGCACAATGCGGCTGTAATGGAATCTATTTCTGTCAGAGTGCTACATTCATACTTGATTTCTATTTGCCTCGTTCTTCTTTGTCTGTCTCTTGCAAATTATGGCCTATCCTGTCTCCTTTCTCTCCCTCACATTGTTCTAGGCTAAGTTCGAGCTGCAGACATGGAGGGACAAGCGTTATTACAATTTGGTCTCATCACATTTCAAATTACATACAAAGTTCTCTTCCATCTGCATTGTATTTCCTGTTAATCTGAATGGCAGAATGACCATAATTTCGAGCGTAGTGAGGAATGATGAGTTTTACAAGACTTTTGTTTGAAGTATATCGGAAGAAATGTGACCCAGATTAACCGACCCCCTCAAATGGAAAGTTTAAAAAACTACTACAAATGACTAGTGATATTAATGAAGAACATCAAGAGAACAGTGCAAAATAGGGAAGACCATATATCTTCCTCTCAAATACTTACTGATTTTCAATGCAGGAATTTTGGAAAAATGAATATTTAACCAGAAACATAATTTAAGATATCACCAAAATATACTAATTTGTCCTGGAAACTTCTTTTTATTTCTTGGATTTAGGATAAGAAAAATGGCCATCTACAAATAGCTTCCAGTTCAATTTTACTAGGTGCTGAAATTGTTTATGTATTTTTTCCTAAGTGATTTCCAATATTTAAATTATATCAGTGGTGGTAAGCTGGAGATCTTTTGCTTGAACAAATGTGGTCTAAATGATCTAATGTAAATCATAATCTCTGGTAATGCAAGAAAATAATTTAGAATTGTTTCATTCTGGATTAGTTTAAATATTATCATGCTCCTGTCTAAAACAAACTTGAGGCAATATATTCATGACATATTTACCACTTACTCTTCAAATTGTTATTCTTATCTCTGAATTCCCAATAGCAAATCCCCTCGGGGTAGATGCTATTTTAGTGCCATTTTCAGGTTTAACCATTGACTGACTCACATTTCATTGGACAGAATTTCCTCAGATTGCTGGGTTTCCATCTACAACCCGCCCCCTCTTTAATCTATGTGTATCTTTAAGATTACAAAGCGTGTTGCTAGGTGCCTTTGAGTTGGTCCCAACCCATGGCCAACCCTGCGCCCAACAGAACGAAGCACCATCTGGTCCTGTGGGATCCTCATGACTGTTCCTATGCCCGAACCTGCGGTTGCAGCCACGGTGTCAATCCATCTTTTGGGGGCCTTCTTTTTCCCCCCTGAACCTCTACTTTACCAAACATGATGTCCTTCTCCAGGGACTGGTCTCTCCTGACAATATCTAGCTAATGTATGTGAGATGATGCCTTGCCATCCATGCCTCTAAGGAGCTGAACTTCTTCTGAGACAGATCAGTTTGTCCTTTACCTGTCCGTGGTACTTGCAGCATTCTTCTACAGCACTGTAATTCAAATGCATGCCTTCTTCTACAGTCTTCCTTATTCAAAGTCCAACTTTCACATGCATCTGAGACAACTGAAAATAGGTTAGGAGACCCTAAGTCCTCGAAGTAACATCCTTGCTCTTCAACACACTAAAGAAGTCTAGTGCAACACATTTCCCCAATTCAATGCGTTGCCTAATTTCTTGATGATGCTTCCATGAGCATTGATTGTGGATTCAGGCAAGATAAAATCATTTACAACTTCAACCTTTTCTCAATTTATCTTGATATTATCTAATGGCCCAGTTGTGAGGCTTATCGTTTTCTTTACATTCAGTTGTAATCCATACTGAAGGCTGCAACCCTTGATCTTCATCAACAAATACTCCAAGTCCTCTTTCCTTTCAGCAATCAAGGTTGTGTCATCTGCACGTCGCAGGTTATTAATCCTCCTCTAATCCTAATGCCACATTCTTCTTCATATAAGCCAGCTCCTCTGATGATTTGCTCAGTATAAAGATTGAGCAATGATGGTGAGAGGATACAACCCTGTTGCACACCTTTCTGATTTTAAACCATAGTGCACTTGATGATAAAGCAGAGTGGACCTGATATAAGTACTGAGCAAATCTATAGAATCTTCTGTGGTTTACAAATTCGTATTCCCAATATCTTGGTTGCCTTCTTGCTCATTGGGACATCTTCATGGACTTTTAAATATTCTCAAAACTAAGAGTCTGCACGATGTGCAAAAAAAAAAATAGCACTGATGTCTAATCAGGTCAGTGATGAGTCTGCAATTCTTTACTTTCCATGTGAGATTCTCTCTGCTCTGTTTTGGATTTGACCTGATTTGTGTTAGATAGACACTGCTTCCGGTTAATGTCAGGAGGCCTGGTGGTGTTTCCGGGTAAGCTGGGCTGCCAACCACAAGGCTGACAGCTTAGAGAGAAGGAGGAGGCCATCTGCTCCCAGGAAGATGTGCAGCCCCAGAAACGCTGTAGGCGGTCCCAGGAGCTGGAATGAGTTGGGTTTCACTGAATTTTCACAGTTCCTTTTCTCGTTTTCCATTTGATCCTCTTTTCTCTAGGATCATCTTTCCCAGGTTCATCTTAAATTTTATGGATCCCAACATTAATAAATGAATTTAAATTCCAGGGTTGGACTCCATTCTCAGGCAAATAGGAGGAGGTAGTCCTTTATCTGTACTTCTCTCTCTTCTTTTGGACAAATAGTTCATGTTTCTAAGCTTAAATAAACCTACACACAGAGAAAATCCTTGGAAATCAGTCCTTCTTGCAATGCACTTCTTCCGTTGGGCACAATATTAAACTAAGCAAACTAGCATTGTTCTTCCTGAATTCCGGGACCTCTTTGAACGCCCTGTGTCCTGCTCACTCACAAGAGGGCCCATATATACAAAGGCATCTCGACCCTTTGGCAGCACAGTATGATGCTGATTTCACAAAATTTCCTTTCCTGTCCACCCTTTTATGTCCTTTTTCATCAGCATGTGTAGTTTTTATAAAATGATCCCGAGATAATTATAGTTCCTAATGTTGAGTTTGGAGAATGGACTCCACTTTAGAGCCAGAAGGGATATTCTAGGTCAAAATCTCGAAACAGCAATTCCAGCAGTGTCTTTTCTTTCCCTTAAGGTTAATTTGCCTTCAAGATGAAACCTTGTCATTTCCAAGCACCCTGAAATCCCACCTAATTTAGAGATATTAAACATTTAATGTCACAATCTGAAATATAGGCAATTGTGTTAAGAACTCTGGTCAGGACTCTGAGAGAAACTTTAGAACCTGGGGCAAGTAAATTACTTCTTTAGCTCCGAAAAGATGTTCACATTTTGGCCACAGGTTACATTATCCCACAGTTAAAAGTTGTACAGAACGACATCTGCTGAGAATAATATCAGATAACTGACTGCCTTTTGTTGTATGTTTGGTTTTGTTATTGGTGTAGCCACACAGTTCTTGCTTCCGGTCATCCCCCCCTTCCCCCTTTCTGTTTCCTACTGTCAAGGGACATCTCTTACCTGTTTGTGACGCGGTCTCACTTATGACAGTGTCAGGCTGGAGGAGAAGGGACTGGAGATATGTCTAGATGGCCGTAGAACAGTTCATTAAGATGGGGCCTCCGGTTAACCTGCTTCAGCATCACCTGATGTTTATTAAAAGACCTCATTTCCAGATTATATCCTGCTGCTCCTCCCTGAGAACGAATTTCTGAGTCTGGAAACTGCAAATCTGCATTTCCAATAAGTATCTCAGATGATTCTTGTGCTGTCAGTCTCAGTATTGGCTATCACACACACATTAGCTTATTTATTATCATGTAGGTTCTTCAGAAAACCTGAGCAGAGGCCATAGCTGACCTCTTTTGACCTCCCATGGGAGCAGAATCTAACCCCCTCCCAACCCACAACCCTCCATCCTCCATGCCTTCTTCACTCTATTCTGATCCCAACCATTCCTATAACACTACTTTTCTGTTGGGGTTGACAATCCGTTGTAATGGCCACACAGTCCTCACAGACAAAATTCACAATTTTATTAATGAAGGCTTATTAGGGAAGTTAACAGGTTACCCTAAGCCAGGATCAAAATATATTAAGGACATAGATATTGGTCCATTACTGGTCCACAGAAACACCCCTCCTCAGCCAGCAGCCATGTCTTTCCCATGTGGTCCCTTGGCCTCGCCCGCCATGCCAGGAAGCTCACTGGCTGGCCCCTCCCCCTCGCTATCTCAAGATCTCCGCTGCATAGCCGCTGTGCTCTGTCTTAGGGTGACTTCTTTGAACCCATGGTTTCCAATGCAGCAGCCTCTGGTGCCTCTGATCTCGAGCTCCCTCTCTTGAGGCAGGGATCTCAAACATGCTTCCAGGATGGCTGTGCATCTTTGATGGTCCCAGGAATTTTCTCCATCCATCCTTCTGAGATAGTTCTCTTTTGCTCCGGGGAATGGCAACCCCAACTGACCAATTCTCTCTATTAGTGTTCCACACACCCTACTTGTGCACAATCCCACGCAATCATTTGGTGGGAGTGACAGAGATATGGATAGAAGAGTCGTCTTAAGAAATTTCACTTCACCACAGTTCTTATAACACTTCTTTACAGTAGATTCTGAACAGTTTTATTAATGATATTCAAAGATGTGGACGCAGAGGCACCACCATATTTTCAAATTCATATGCATACTGGCGGAATTATGGCCAAATTCATGTCAGAGCCAGAGCTCCGTGTTTACAACGCAGTGTTGTTTTCTGATTTCTTATTTTCTCCACTATTTTCTCCATTACTTAATAGCTTCCTACCTATATTGCTATAGCAATGTCTTCATTATGAAATAACACGGAGTTAGAGATAAGGGAATAACGGTGTACTCCTTGGCTCTTTTGTTAATTGTTATTTTCACATGAATACAACTTAATTCTATTGATTTTGCATTTTTCTTTTAGCAGCAATTATTTTTATAAGTTCCTGAATGGCACACATGGTGAGCCTGCTAAAGGAAACGTGGAAGTTTGAGTTGACCCCAGGCATCCGAGGAAGAAAGGCCTAGAGACCTACTTCCTAAAATGCAGCGCTTGCAAAGCCTCCTGCAGCACACCAGGCTTTCCAAGGGTCAGCGTCCACTCCCCAGCAACCTTTACTGGGATTTTGACTAAATGTTTTCTCAGGTAAGGATCTCAGCCAGGAAACTCCGCTGGAAAAAGTAACATTTCAGCCTGTAGAAAAATATGTGCCATAAATACTTCAATGAAAAATGTTGTCTTCCAAGGAACTGATTTTATTTAGCACAGATAAAAAACAAACTTTCTGAACCATTAAAAAAGAATAAGATAATGATCCAGTTTCTATATAAAGAAGAGGATTAAAGACCAGATTGTGTTAAGACCTAAATTATGCAATATATACAAGCAAGAGTAATCTAGAAAACATTATCTTTATGTATAATTCATTCAGCAGCTGCCTATTTGTGACACATACTATACACTGATTAAGAGCATGGTTAAACAACTGAACAAAGTGTGTACTTCATATAATAATATCTTGTTCTTCTTGCAAGCTTAAAGAAGCAAAGTTGGGTAAGTGAAACTTTGTATGTGTAAGTTAACTCAAACAGGGCATGATTTGACTAGAAAAAAATATGAATGGCTCATGGATGCATTCAGAATGCACCTGTGCAGACAGGGGCTCAAGGTAGCTTTTGGGAAAAGCTCTTGTCCCTAGTACTTTTTTTGCTTCTCTGTAGTGAATCATGGTTTCAAAAGGTTGACTTATAAGGGGGTACCCCCACCCTGCAAAAAACAGATTCTTTTGAAGCTATGTATTTGGAAAAATTTTTTTTACAAAAAATTTTTATTGCCTTCAAAGCACTCTCCTTTACACTTAATACATTAGTCAAACCTGTAATTCCATTATTGGAAACATTTTTTTTTCAAACTCATCTGTTCAGATGGCTGACAGCACCTCCCTCATTTTTTTTTCTTCACCTCTTCTATTTCATCAAATTGCTGTTCTTTCATGTCCCTCTTCATTCATGAAAATGAAAAGAAGCTGTGTGGAGCCAGGTCAGGTAAGTCTGGTGCATGGGGTAAGAGAGGCATGCTGTTTTTGTCAAACACTCGTGCACTGAAATGGCTGCCTGAGCAGGTACATTATCATGGTGGCAAAATCAGTTCCCCGTCTGCACAAATCATGCATTTTTTGTCGCACACTGTTACACAATCTTTTCAGCACTTCTAAATAGAAAGCTTGATGAACAGTCAGACCTGGTGGAGCGAACTCCAAATGCACAAAGAGTCGATATTTTTGTCCTTTCAGGAAATTGATGGGCATCCAGAATGAGGTTTGTCATCAATTGACATTTCATCTTAAAAAAATTAATTTTAATCTTTTATTTTTTTAAAATAATTTTGTTGGGGCCTCGACCATTTCACCTTTTTTTTTAATGAGAAAATCACTCGTCCTCTTGAAAAAACTCGAGAAAAAACTCGTCTGTTTTCCGCATAGTGCTGTCCTTGTAAGCGGTGTCCAACATCACAACAATCTGCTTCTCAAGCCAGAAACAAAATTTCAAAGCCCCACGCTGTTCTCTTCAATCACCCATCACAAAAATTGAAGTTCGAGCAAAACTGCTTTTAGGAAAAATTTCACTGTGAACAGAAAGAACTTTCCCAGGGGACGCGTGAGTGCACTAACTCAGATCCAGCGGCTTGCCTACTGGGATAAATGCATATCATAAAAGCTCCGCCCCCCAGAACATTTTTCTATTTTTTTTTGATACCCCCTCATACAAACATAAATGACTACCATGAACCAACCCAGGCATAGTCAGGTGAAACAATGCAATAAATGAAAATATGTATTCGCTTTTAAACAAGGCTGCTGATAATGTTTTATAATGTTTGCAACTCAAATTTTTACCTTTGAAAAGAACATTTTAAGACTGTGTACTGCTTCTGCTTCTCTCTAGCTTTGGATCTACTCATGATTGCTTATAAGCCTGGAAAGGTTGATTGTGGTACATAACAGTATGTTCTGGGATGACCAGGAAAGAGAGGAACTGGATTTGAAACTTTGTGGAAGAGTTAGAGATTTCTTGGAGGACTTCCCAGAATTCCATTAAAAAATCAGTAATGTTAATGTTTGTTTCCCTAATTGTCTTATTTTTCACGAAAATATTAATGCTGCTCAGTGAAATGACCTTCACTCATCTTTTTGAGTAAGGAAGCCACCTTAAAACAATCAAACATACTTGTTTATTCACTGACTCATACCAGGGAAAAGAAATTTTAGCTATACTGGTCCAAAAGGTATTTTAAAGAGTTATTCCAAAAAGGTATATTGTCAAGCGTTATTCCACTCCCTATATTTGTAACATATACATCTTTTCCCCCTTATAATAAAAGCAAACTATTAATTATAAAACAATTATAAGTTGGATAACCAAGAAAGAAAATCACTCATAAGAGAAGTCTACATGTATTGTTACAAATCACAGAAACTTTTCTTTCAAACTCACTGCCATTGAGTTGATTCTAACTCATAGTGACCTTGGAGGACAGAGTAGTACTGTCCCTGAGGGATTCTGAGATGGCAAATCGCTTAGAGAACAGAAAGCCTTATCTTTTTCCTGAAGAGTGGCTAGTGGTTTTGAATTGTTGAGCTTGGGTTCATAGCCCAAAATATAATCCACTGCATCACCAGGCCTCCCTCAGTAAGTGAAAATACCAAAATGTGAAGATAATGTTTTTTTGTTTTTTTTTACATATCCTCCAACTATGTGATTCAGTTCTGAAGGCTGCATTTTCATCTCTATAACCTTCCCTTAATGAATCCTGTACTTTTCAATTCACCCCAATTACTGCTGTTTTGACATTCTCAAAGGCCTCAAGTCATGTTCGTTTGAAATATTCTTTGGGTTTGGAGAACAAACCAGGAAAGATCAAGGATGTAGGGTGGCAACAAAGCCCACATGGAAGAAGCACACCAGCCTATGCAACCACGAGGTGTCGAAGGGATCAGGTGTAAGGCATCATCAGAACAAAAAATCTTACCATAGTGAATGATGGGGGGAGTGCAGAGTGGAGATCCAAAGCACATTAGTAGGCCACTGGAGATCCCCTTGCAGAGGGGTCTCGGGGAGGAGATGAGCCAGTCAGGGTGCGATGTAACAATGATGAGAAATACAACCTTCCTCTAGTTCCTAAAGGTTTCCTCCCCGCTCCCACTACCATGACTCGAATTCTATCTTGCAAGACTGGCTAGACCAGAGGAGGTACACTGGTACAGATAGGAACTGAAAATACAGGGAATCCAGGATGGATGAGCCCTATAGGACCAGTGGTGTGAGTGGCAAAACAGGGAGGGTAAAGGGAGAATGGGTAGGAAAGAGGGAACCGATTACATGGAACTGTGTGTGACCTCCTCCCTGGGGGACAGACAACCAAAAAGTGGGTGAAGGGAGACGTCGGACAGGGCAAGATATGACAAAATACCCATTTATAAACTATCAAGGGCTCATGAGGGAGGGGGGAGCGGGGAGGGAGGGGAAAAATGAGGACCTAATGTCGGGGGTTTAAATGGAGAGAAAATGTTTTGAGAAACGATGTACAAATGCGCTTTACACAATTGATGTGTGTATGGATTGGGATAACAGTTGTATGAGCCCCTAATAAAATGTTAAAAAAAATAAAATAAAATAAAATAAAACATGAAAAAAAAAAAAAAAAAAAATTTCCAACAAAAAAAAGTCCAGGACAAAAAAAAAAAAAAAAAGGATGTAGGGTGGATGGGGTAAAGCTTCTCCATCTAAAATCTTGAGAATAATCTTCGCTACTCTTGACGAATGAACAGGTGCATTGTTGTGCTGGGAAAATTCCTTGGCACATTTTTCCTAGCCTTCTTATCACCAATGTAGTTTTTCATTTTCATAAAGCATCTTCATAAGAAGCCTTCAGGATAACCCTGTGTCATTCTAGAAAATCGATCACTTACTCCTTTGGTAAAAACAAAGCAGTTGTCATGACCTTTTGAGTTGATCTCTCTGCCTTGAATTTAACTGGTTCAGCAGATCCCCGTGGAAATTACTATTTCTTTATTTTGGAAGTCATCACACCTTAGGCTGGGTTTTCTAGAGAAGTAAAACCAGAGAAGTTTCTATATATATGTGTGTGTATATATATATATATATATGAATGTACACTTATATATACATATGTATGTACATAGAAGTTTATCTTGAGGAAATAGCTCAATGTTGTGTAGATTGGCAAATTCCAAGTCTGTGGGTCAGTTGTCAGGTTGGAGGTTTGTCCTAACTCACATAGCTGCAGAAATGGAGGAATCCAAGGTCAGCAGGTCAGACAGAAGACTTCTGGATTTCAAGGTTAGCAGGTAAGGTGGCAGATTGCTGAAGACTCCAGATTGGCAGACAATATGGAAGGCCCCAGGCTCAAGCCCAGAGAGTTACAGGTCAGATATATATCCAAATGCAGGATTCAGTCATGGTTAAAAAAGTAGCAAGCTTTATCATAGCAACCACATGTATTAGAAATGAGCCACATCCTTAAAGAAATTCCCTTGGCTCCTCATAGCAGATTTCATTATGGAAGTGATTACAGAATAGTAGATCTCATCATGGGGGATGACAACATCTTACCCACCAAATTACTAAGAATCCTTCCGCACCAAATTGACATACAATTTTAACTATCATGCACCTTAATGAGAATAAGACAACTGTATTCCTGAGAGAACGTGTCCGCAGCCATCCACTAATCACATAGCAATGTTTAAACTGGTTTTATGTGGAATAAAGCCATGCATGTCTTAACTCAAATTCAAATATCAATATTGTTAAAACTTACTCTTGTATACTCTATTTTGCAGGGATTACCTTGAACATTTTGAAATAAGTTTGCATTTGTAAAATTGTAACTAAAGACATCTCCTTAATTTCCTTAACCTCAAAGACTTTTTCAGCGACTGCTATCGTCTTCTTTTCACGCCGAGGTTAGAGATTGAAGAGTGTGTGCACACACTAGGAATCATTGGGGGAGGAGCATGAGTACATCATTAAATTTTAACCAAAATCAATGGAGCAGGCAGTTTCCCATAACTCCACCATTACTTCCAGGCTAATTGATATTGTTTCCCATGAAAAGCTTTGGGACTTGTACACATTACTTAGCTTTTTTGTGCCTCAGTTTCTTCAACAATAAATGATAAAGAAGTTGTTTTCTTGACAGGACTGCTGTGCGGTTTAATGAGATAAAATGAGAGTTTAAAACATTCTTTAAGGGTAACAGATTAAAAAAATATAAACTTTAAAGAATATAAATCTATTTAGAGGAAAAAAAATTCAGTATCTAATACCTATCACCATTCCTGTTAAGGACATCTAGAGGTTTCATAAAAAAAAATCTAGGACTTCTCATTGGCTGTTCTCAGGCAAGGTTACGATCATGATTGCTCAACTCTGTCCTCTACTCTCAATTTCTTCTATAGCTAGTTTATGGTAACCTATCATCACCATTTCAACACTTAGGTGCTTGAATGGATCTCTCCTTGTCCCTTTGTCATTTTCCAACATATTAGCCAGAATCATCTTTTAAGGAAACGCATCTTCTGTTTTCCTTTGCTTAAAACCTCCAATGCCTTCCCTCCATAGAATAACATGCCTGCTCCTTTGCACTGCCTTTGGGTTTCTTTGTAAACAGACTCTCTGCCCCCATTTTCTATCCCCCACCCCCCGTAGGGCCTTTATGCATGGTTCCCCTACCGTCAACCTTTCTGGCTTCAGATCTACTGTGACTTTCAGTTTTGGGGTCTCATTTCAAATGTCACCTGGTTCCAGATGCTCTTTGGACATGGCTTCCAATGGGAGCTTCTCATTTCTCATTCTTATTTTTCATTATATTACCAGTATTTATCACTCTTCGACATAATCGTGTTTGATTTACGTGCTCTATCACCTTTATTCCCACTACCCTTCAAATGGCAAGCCTCTTGAGAGAAGCATGTTTGTTAGAATATCTTTGGTGTCCATAAGAGTAGGCACTCAGTCGGGCAGTGTAAGATATGATAAAATAATAATTTATAAATTATGAAGTATTCATAAGGGAGGGGTGAATGGGGAGGGAGGGGGAAAAAGAGTAGGCACTCACTAAATACTTGTTACATGCAATCATTGATTTTGGTTAAAATTTAATATCCCTAGATATCAGCACTCTTATTTCCATTGTCCAACAAGGGTAATTATTGGCAATAATACGATTTATATTAAACCTCAAACTAACTAATTTTAGTCTCCTTTGATAATCTAGTTAGTTTGTATGACTCTGGCGATATTTTATTTAAATGACACCTTTTATTCTTTTCTGTTTATATTATCTATTAATATTGAGGTTTTTACATTTGTTTATTGCATTAGTTGGACTATCTAAAACTGTAATTCATAGAATCATAGACTACTCAACTCTCATGGGCTTAAGCAAGTACAGTCTTTAACTAAACATAAATTAAAAAATTGGGACAAGTGGTTTCTCCATTGATATAGAATCTCAATAATTTCATCATAGCTACAGATTACTTTGATTTTTAAAATTTAGTCATTCTTGGAACTTGGGTTTATCTCCTTAGGTTTATTGTTTTCTGATTGCAAGATGGCTATCCCAGTTTTGGAAACCATCTTCAAGGACATAAAAAAGGGCACAGTCAATATAGAAGCTTTCCACTTGAACATATGTGTAGTACGATTTAGGAAGAAAATTGACCAGAATCCCTCATTTCAATTCTGTTTATATTAAAATGACTAGCATACAGACTGTACTTGCCAAAGGACAATGATTTAAATATAAATTGCTTATAAGATGAGCCCATGAGTGGTGTAAACCTTTAACGAATCTGCTGAATCTTAGTGACCTTGTGTACAACAGACAAAACACTGCCTAATCCTGCACAAGCCTCCGATTCCTCAGAAAGTTGCAGCCACTGAATCAAACCATCTCATTAAGAGTCCTTTATTTTCATTGACCGAATACTGGATGTCCAAACATGATGTCCCCCATCAGGGACCGGTCCTTTCTGATAAGAAGGCTTTTCCACCCTTGTTTTTAAGAAGCCTTGTGGCTTTTTCCAAGATAGATTTGCTTGTTCTTTTGGCTCCTCCTGTGGCTAGGTGCTGCTGAATCTCTTCTGACAAATGCAAAGTCCTGCGTCATTCTCATCGTTTCTGTTACGTTTGACCCCATCACGGTGAGCCCTACTGTGTCAATCCGTCTTGTCAAGGTCTTCTTGTTCTTGGCTGCCTCTGTATTTTACCAAGTATGATGTTCTTTTCCAGGGACTGCAAAGTACATGTGAGGAAGTCTCGTCCATCTCTGTTTTTAAGAAGCATTCTGGCTGTACTTCTTCCAATATTTTTTTTTGGTCTTTTGGCAGTTATGCGAACTTTCGACATTCTCAGCCAGCAGTACAATTCCAATGCATTGATTCGTCTTTGGCTTTCCTTATTCAATGTCCAACTTTCACATGCACTCGAGGCAATTGAAACTACCATGGCTTGGCTCAGGTGCACTTTCGTTCTCAAAGTAACAATCCTGCTTTTCAACACTTTAAAAAGGTCTTGTGCAGCAAATTCACCCAATGCAATGCATCATTTGATATCTCCAATGCTGCTTCCATTAGCATTGATTGTGAATTCAAGCAAGATGACATTCTTGACCCCTGACATCTTTTTGCCATTTAAGATGTCACCTACTGATCCAGTGGTGAGGACTCTGTAGGCTGCAATCCTTGATCTTTATCAGCAAGTGTTTGAAGTCCCCTTCACTTTCAGAAAGCAAGGCTGTGTCATCTGCATATTGCAGGTTGTTAATGAATCTTCCTCCAATTTTTCCTCATGTAGTTCCATCTCTTGGCTTATGTGCTCAGTATACAGATTGAATAAGTGTGATAAAAGGATAGAATACAACCCTGAACTTAAAAAAAAGATTGAAACCATGCAGTGGCCCATTGCTCTGCTAGAATTATTTTCCCAAATGGTTTGTGATCCACACAATCAAATGGATTGGCATAATCAATAAGATTCGAACAAACAGTTTTCTGGCATTTCTGTTTCAACCAAGACCCACCTGCCATCAGTAATGGCACAGCTAATTCTATGTCCTCTTCTGAATCCACCTTTACTTTCTGGCAGTCTTTGTCCGCGATATTCAGCAGCAACAATTCTAGAATTCTCTTCACCAAAATGTTACTGACATGTGATATGAATGCCATTGTTTTGTAATCTCTGCAATCGGTTGGATCATCTTTCCTTAGAATGGGCATCCGTACAGCTCTCTTCCGGTCAGTTGGACGGGAAGCCATCTTCCGTAGTTGTAAGCACCTTCATAGAAGACTGAGCACCTTCAGCATTCCCTCTCTGCTGGGAAATCTCAATTGGTCTATTCTGTCCATCGCTGGAGTTTTCCTTCTCCTTTTTTGCCAATATCTTCAGTGTAGCTTAGGTGTCTTCTTTCAGCATCATTGATTTTTTATCAGATACTACCTCCTGAAATGGTTAAATATTGACCCATTCTTTTTGATACAGGGACTGAATCTTCTTTCCTTCTTTTGATTATGTTTACAGAGTTAGTATTGTGCCCGTGGAGTCTGCCTATATTTCAACTTGAGGTTTGGATGTTTCCCCCAGTCTTCTTCAGCTTGAGAAATGCCCCAAATCCGCTATTCCAAATCCTCAGGAGCACAATGATAGTCTCACACATGTGGGTTGGCATTGGGAGGAATCCGCTGGAAGGCTGGTTTAGCTGATAAAAACCCAAATTTATTTTCTGGATCTGGACTTATGGAAAGCATACACATTTCAAGATTTTATCAGCGAAAGAGAAATGTTATGGGAAGGCATTTAAAAGAGTTTACCAACAAACATAAATAACTGACATTTCCCCCTCAATTTATTTGCCAGTGGTAAAAGGCTCTTTATGCAGAAAACAAAAACAAGAACAAAAATCCTCCAAGAGTAAGCTTTTCTGTAAAGTTTTCACCTGATTTATCCTGTATTTATTATGTTTTCTTTCCAGCATTTTATTGTCATGGGAGAAAAGCCTTCTTTCAACACCAGAGATTAAAATAGCAATTAAGCATTAGCAATGACTTAATTTCCTCAGGAGCGACCTGTGAAGCTCTGGGCCTAAAGTCACAGCATTGTGTACATCTGGTTTCTTTGTCTTTTTTTCTCAGAATAGGAGCCCATGAGCACAACACTCTATTTGCTGGACGTTTGCTGACTGATCTTTGCAGTTAATCAATTTAATCAGGGTTTGTTCCCAAACCATTTGTAGCAGGGTGAGTGACTCTGAATTAGACAGTGGTGAATGTTGTTAGCACCAAAACAAACAGGGCTTGGTATTTCCTGTGATTTCCGGTGAATTGATGTGAATGTCAAACATCTGGAGAATTTGACTGGCATTTGATTATGATTCATTAATTAGAAATTAGGCTAATCAACTGGATGTATTTCAGATGCTTTTAGGTATTAAACTATTATGCATTCTGTGATTTCATGAACCATTTTTCTTACATCTTATCCAAGATGTTGGCATCATTTTGTGCTCAAAGCATTTGTTAGGATGTTTTGAATGAACTTCAAACAGTGTTTGCTGCTCTGCTTATGAATATCCTGACCCATTCTTGCAAGGGCTTCTGTATTTATTACATTTACTGTTCCTTTTGAACATTTTTCATCTCTTTGCAATATGTTAAGGATTATTTTAGGTTTACTTATTTCATGAGATTTGAGTAACAGTGATAAAAGAAAAGACATTCATGCAACATTACTGAAGATAATAATCCTATAATTCCAATTACATTTTACATTTTTTCTTATTGATTTTTATTATTAACAATTAATTATGCTACCATAAATTATCATATTATTCTATGTGCTGGTAAATCTTCAAATTTAAAAGATAAATTTCCTGTTATCTAGGGCACTAAAATATTTAAGGGGTATGCCTTACTTTAGGAAGAAACAAAACAAGTCACACACAAAACCTTGAGTACTTAATATAGAGTTGGAATTTATCCAGGTCTCTAGCCTTCTTTAAAACTCTCTCAGACTTAAGTATTTAGGGCTGGTTTCTTTATGTAAAAAATAAAAATATAAAAAGATGTTTATACAGTGTTTATATTTAAGGAGGATGGTTTTACATAACCTTGCACGAATGAAAGATGGAGACTTTCACAAAGCACAGTTTGGCTTCCCAAAGGTACATACAATTTTGAAATAGATCAATTTCCCTATCTGTACTATTATGGATAAAGTCATTGTCATCAAGTCCATTCTGACTCATACAGACCCTACATAGGGTTTTTGAGGCTGTATAATTTTATGGGAGCAGGCAACCTCATCTTCCTCCTTTCTGGTGGCTGATGGGTTTGAACAGCTGAACTTGAGGCTAGCAGCCCAATACTTACTCCAAAGAGCCACTCCAATATTACTGATAGAGCTATTTCTTTGTTCAGCACTTCTGTACTCTGTATGATAATCATCAAATCCCCCCCCCCTTTTTTTTTTTTTACTATAAAGGGGTCATCTGTCATTACCCTAAACCATTCTTTCTGAAGCTTCAGAGATAAAGACTTGTTACAGGGTGATTCTGTAGATATCACATCCATTTGGTGTTGTTATTATTAAGTCCCATTTTTGCCACATGCTCAAGATTTGGCTTTGTTATATCACCCAAATAATACATCACATTGAAGGGATACCTGAGCATGGATTTTTGTGCCTTCTCATGGAACATCCCAGACAAGAGTCTTTATGGATTTTGGACTCTCAGTCTGTCATCTAGTTTGTGAATGTAACATTCACCTCTCAAACAGTCTGTAGGGAAGATTCTTTTTTGCCCCTAGTTCTTTTTAAAATTTCTATTCTAAATTAGATGCTGGTTCACAGAACTGCTCAGTTTTCCAATCAACAAGTTATACAAATTTAATTTCATGCCATTAATTACCATTATACAAGTAATAGCACTTATCCCATGATCAGATATTCTTCTTAGAAACTAATATAGCAAACACTTGATAATTCAAATATACTTTTTCTCTCTTTAAAGTAATATTTTTCTCTTCAGCTAATTATAATGGCCAATGCATTTCTCTGATCTCATTAACTTCTATCACAGTATCTGTTGAGTGAGAACTGTTTTTGTCTGAGGAAGGTTATGGTTTACTTCACCAACTGACTGGAAGAGATCCATATTTGTGCCCACTCCAGAGAAAGATGACCCAACAGAACGCTCCAACTATATAACGATATCATTGATATTGCAACATCGGTATAATTTGCTTAAGATCATCCAACAATGGTTACAGCAGTATATTAACAGATTCAGGCCAGATTCAGAAGATGAGGTGGAACAAGGGATATCATTGCTGCTGTCAGATGGATCTTGGCTCAAAGCAGATAATACCAGAAAGATGTTGACTTGTGTTTCATTGACTGTGCCCAGGACCATGACTCCATCCTTAGTGTTTTCTTACCTTGGCATGGGCTAACCTGTTAACTTCCCACCTTCCCTAAAGAGTTGTGAATTTTGTCTGTGTGTTCTGTTTGGGCACAGATTACTGAGCTCAGCAGAAAAGCAGAATGCCACTGGAGGAATGGTGCAGGCACGTCTGGCCTCTGCCTCACGGCAATAGCCCTTGAGCTGGTGAGAAGTTGGATACTCACTCTCCCTACTTCAGTTAGAAGAGGTTGAATGTGTCTACTCGCCTGTTTTGCAAGTCTCTATAAAATATATTTGAATTTGTAGTCTTTATTCTCTTAGAATATTACTTCTATTTATTCTGGGATGCATTTTTTTTGTGTGTGTGTGTGTGTGGAGGGGGTGTAGCGGGGCAGTTGATTTCAGTCTTTTATCTAAGAAACTACAGGCCCTGAGGGAGCAGTGTTTAAGTTGCTGGCTTCTTGTGGAGAGGTGAGAGGTGAGAGAGGGAGAACATGTGAAATTCTGATTTTATGACGATTACAGCCTGGAAAACCCTATGGGAAACTTCTACCTTTTCTTACAGAGCTGCTCTGAATTAGATCTGACTTGGTGGCAATGGGTTTATCTGAGGGTCTTTCTTTATGTTCAAAGCTGTCCCACACTCCATCTGAAGCTTGGCTAAACCTTAAGGAACAATTGAAGTAAGATCCATTTCTTTAGTTTTGCTCTGATTCCACTTGGGGGGATGCATTTCACCACATATTGCATTTTACTGAGGTGTCACCCCTACCACTAGTGACTTAAATAGTGAATCCTGTGGTAGGATTTCAAAGGATGAAGTTTTATTCTTCCAAATCCAAGAAATCCGAAATATTTCTCAGTACAAAGTCTCTCATTCACTGCATTAGAGACTACATGATTTTAGCTGAAAGCCTTTTAAAACCTGTTCGCACAGAATAGATTTTTATATAGCAACTTTCTATTTAAAAGAGACAAAAATGAGCAAAATTCAGAAAGTTTTATTAAAAGTTAAGGAAGATCTCTAGTTAAATCACAATTAATCAGGCTAAGTTATAATGATTAAAGGCAGATTAATGAGTAATTGAAAATAATTTAGTTATTTTTAATGAAAATATTTACACTTAAAATTTGTCATATATAAATAAATATTTAGACATTCACTTTAAAAATAATCCAAGTTGTAAAAATATGAATTTGGTGAAGGTGAAAGATTGCTTAGATCTTTCCTCAACTTACGAATACACCTGTAAATATGGTGCCCTCATTTTCCTCCAATGTTTGCTATAATTACCTCCTTGTTGAGTATTGACCATTTTTTCTTAGACTGATATTAGATTTGACATTTCTCATATCTTATAGAATAGGGTTGGTTAAGAGTTTGAGCTTAAAAAGGGTTATTTGAATGCAAAATAAATAGAATTAAGATGTTAATTAACTGTGATTATATAAGTTACGTTGTCAATAGAGGGTTGCTAGGATTCGATCAAAATGTACTGATAAGTAATTGCTTCCACCTGGCAGAGAAAAAAATGCGAGATTTCTCATGGATAACACTTTTTATGAATAACACAACATAAAGGCAATTCAAGGTCAGCATCAAGGAGTCAGGATTTTTAGCAGCTATTGCTGTACACGTGTCTACCATTTTGCATTGGTCTTTAAAACACAAGGAATGAAAAACTCAAGTTGACTGCAATTGAGCCGACTCATGGTGACCTTATAGGATGAGACACCTGTTTCTGAGTCTTTACATCTTTACAGGAGTAGATAGTCCATCTTTCTCCTGAGAAACGGCTGATGGGTTCAAGTCACTGAATTTGTGGATAGCAGTGCCATGCATAACCCACTAAGTCACTAGCGCTCCTTAAGAAATGAAGTTGCTCATAATTATTAGAACCTTACTGTAATTAAATTTTAAATTAAACTCATGTCTTAATTCAGATGAGTGGGAACCATAGTATAACTTTTAGTATTCATTGTAGAGTAATAGAACATCATTTATACAACAGAGAGCCTGGAGGTTCCTTGTTTTCAGTGTGTTTAAGGCTGAGTTGTTTCATGATTTAAGAGTCCTTCCTTGGAAGCCAGTTGTAAAAGAGTTGTCCATGTAATTATGTGTCAGATTCAGATAAAGAGTGATTTCCTTTTTTTAAAAATTTTTATTGGGGACTCTTACATCTCTTATCACAATCCATACATTCCTCTAGTGTGTCAAGCTCATATGCCGCCATCGTCATTTTCAAAGCATTCTCTTCCCACTTGAGCCCCTGATATCAGCTCCCCATTTCTTCCCCCTTCCTCCCCTGCCAACCTTCCCTCATGAACCCTTGATAAGTTATAGATTATTATTTCAATATCTTATATCGTCCTCTGTTGCCCCTCATCCACTTTTCCGTTATTCGTCCCCCTGGGAGGGGGTTCTAGTTTGATCCTTGTGATCGATTCCCGCCTTGTCCCCTCACCTTCCCCTAATCCTCCTGGTATCTCTACTCTCATTGTTGGCCCTGAGGGATTTATCTATCCTGAATCCACTGTGTTGCAGGCTCTTATCTGTAGCAGTGTGGATGCTCTGGTCTAATCCGACTTGTAAGGTAGAATTGAGGTCATGATAGTGGGGGGAAGGAAGCACCAAAGAACTAGAGGAAAGTTGTGTGTTTCATTGGTGCTATACTGCACGCTGACTGGCTCATCTCTTCCCTGTGACCCCTTTGTGAAGGGCTGCCCAATTGTCTACAGATGAGCATTGGGTCTCCATCCATGCCCCCGCCCCTCACCCCGTCATTCACCTTGGGTATGGTTTAAGTGATTTCTTAACAACAAAATGATAACCTGGCAGGATGCCATGTAACCGATGACAACAGCCCACAGTGTCAGTACATTTTATGTAGCTTAACTTAGCCATATATCACTTGATATATGTGTTGTGTGGTGCAGTTTATAATCAATCTCCAGTCTCCCACTCCAAAGGTCTGGTAAGCTCTTCGTAGAACTGGCTCCTAAAAAGAAGACCTCTTTTCTTCATCTAGATCATAGCTTCTCAACCTTATTTAATTAACCTACCATCCCCTTTTCAGAAAAACAAAACAAAAACTCTGCCTTCCCGGCTATTAAAATTTTTTGCACTATAGCTCGTGATCCAGGGTTCCCAGGATTTCAGCCCCCAGGATTGTTTAAGGGCATTCTAGTATTTAAGTACACTTTGGGAAACAATGGTTCAGATAGTATTTTTGTGAGTTTTCTACCTTTTACCCTTATTTTACAATGTACATTTTTAATTTTCTTGCTTTGATCAGTTCTTAAGGCATGCAAGATCGTATCTGGTAGAAGTTCCTCAAAGCATTTCCAAAAAAAAAAAAAAAAAAATCCTCTGTTATTGGCGTTGTATTTCCTGTTGTATCACCCATTCCTGGTGTCTTCCCACTTGGGACTTGCATTATTCTGTGCCACAGTTGTTTTCTCTCAGTCCTGTCGCTCTGTTCCTATCTGTTCTCAATAATCTGCGTGTTTTTGGTTATTGGCCATCTAGTGTTTATGCTCTATTATTATGGTAGCTACATAATAAACTGTGCTAAGTACATACTAAATGAGTAGTAGTAGTCTTAACACAGGATGTGCTAAACCTTCTTAAATTGTAGGGGGGAAAGTAGGATGTGTACTCACATATAGTTGTAAGTTTCATCCATCATTTTCTTTAAGGCAATTTATAAGGTAAATAGCATATTCTTATGCAGTACATGTCTATGAAATCTAAATAGAATTTAAAGATACACTCCTTGTTGGCAGACTACTCTCTTTTGCATCTCTCCTGGTCGGCCGCTCTAATTTAAATGTTCATTTTGCTCCTGAGCCACGTCCTGAACAGTGTCATGCCCGGGACCTGGTTCATCCTGTCACCCCATCTTTCCAGCCTGTCTTTTTTTAAACCAAATTTTTGGACTGCTCTTACTATGATATCTCGATCTCTAAATTGGCTAAGTCATCTGAATGAAAAAAATGTCTATTTTCTTAACTAGGTTGATTATGAAGGTAAATGGTTTGCAATTAGCTATAAAACTAAGAGTTGATGCTTTGAACACATCCCGTGCTATGTAAGAAAGACCTGGCAACATGCTTCCACCAAGATTATACATGCAAAAGTACTGCCCTCCTCTTCACCCCAAAGTCACATCAACTCTGTAGAACAGCTTAGAACTGCCTCCCAGGGTTTCCCAAAGCTCTAACACTCATGATAATTCATATCCAATTAGTTACGAAGTCTTAGAAATTGTAGATTCCAAATGATTTTCAGTCCTTTCTTTCTCAATTCCACTGTCATCTTGTTGCTAGGTACTCTAGAGTCGGTTCTAACCCATAGTGAGCCTATGCACAACAGAGTGAACCACTGCATGGTCTTGTGCCATCCCCACCATGGTTTCTGTTTGAGCGGATTATTGCAGCCGTGGTGTCAGCCCACCTCTTTGAGGGCCCTCCTCTCTTTTGCTGCCCCTTGGCTTTACCAAGCATGATATCCTTCTCTAGGGATTGGCCTCTCCTGACAATATGCCCGATGTGTGTATGCTGAAGTCTTGCCATCCTTGCCCCTCAGGAGTACTCTGGCCGTACTTCTTCCATTGTCATAGCCCATATGTAAGCCATATCGACTTCCTGGTCTCTACTCCGTTGGGAGACTTTCTGGTAAACCATCCTGAGTTGGGAGATTTTTAGATTGACGATCTAAAGGTGTCTGATTCAATTCTAGTTTCAGCAGCTGTTCAGAAGCCCCGTGTGTTGTAAGATAAGAGCTGGACCGATAATTGTAAGATCAGTAATTTGGTGCCACCAGCTTCTCAGCAGGAGAGAGTTCAGTGTATCTGCTTCAGAGATTTACAGTCTTAGAAAATGAATATAGGGCTGCTGTGAGTCACTGGATAAAGAAAACCACAGAAAAATAGATTCATTTGAATTGCTGTGCTGAAGAAGAGTATCGAAAGAACTATGGACTGCTCAAAGGACAAACAGATGTGAATTGGAAGAAGTCAAGCCAGAGCGCTCCTCAGAGGCCAGGATGGCCAGATGTCATCTCTCGTACATTGAACATGTCAGCAGAAACAGGTTCCTTGAGAAAGACGATATGTTTGGTAAAGAGGAGGGGCACAACAAAGAGTAAAGCTCTCAAAGAGATGGATTGACATGGTGGCTGCATTAATGGGCTCAAGCATAAGAACAATTGTGAGGATGGAGCAGGACCATGTAGTGTTTGCTTGTGTTGTGCATAGAGGCAATATGGGTCAGAGCCAACGTGATGGCAACTAACCACAACACCACATGTCAGAATCAACTCAATGACAGCTTTCTTTGGGGCGGGGGTGAGGTGGGATGGAGGAATCTTCCTGCTATTAATTCTTCTACTCTTCAATTCATCTTCCATATTCAAATCAATAATATCTCCTAAAATATGGCCTGTTTTATGGCCCATTTAAATGAATAAAATGCCTGGTCCTTTATTATTCTGGAAAACCCTTCAAATGTCTTGAAGTGCCGATTAAGTAACCTTAACTTTATTTCTAAGCAACATGTTGCACCATGGCCCTTCATCTGCATTCCAAAAGGTTCCCCTTTCCGTAAACATGCCAGTCATTTCCCGGCATTTACATGTCTTTTCTATTTCTTAGACTTGGAATAGTGTTCCATGAGCTGTCTAAGTAATGAAACATTTTAAGGCACAGTACAGAGTTTGTGTATGCTGAGAAGTCTTTTCCAACGTGAATTCTTGCCTTCTCTGTGAAGGAGGCAAGTTTGATTCCCACATGGGACATCTCCTGTGACACCCCCACTCATCTGCCAGGGGAATCTGTGATAGGAAACAGATTTTAGTGAAGCTTCTAGATGGGATGGGAGAGCTAGAAAGGCCTGTCAAGATGGTGGTTATTTTTTATATTGTTTTTCTTATATATCTTATATATTTTCTTATATATATTGTATTTTATTGTACATAATGTATTTTATAAACCTTATAGTTTATAATTGTTATAAAAGAGAACACTTTTAAATGCCATTTTCAGGAATTAGAAAAAGCCTAATAAAAAATCTACATACTATGCAGTGTTCCATGGCTTCAAAATGATTTCAGTGTATACATGTACATTTGTAAACACAAAGGAGAAGAAAATGACAGTCTTAAATACAAAAATAATGATGGCATTTTAAAATTAGAAATAGGAATGGACCATCCTGCTTTTTGTATAATGCACAGTGTTTTCCAATGTGATAGACTTTTATTTTTATAAAATTCTCTCTTCAATTAAAAGAGCAGTGGATACTGCTATCCTATACGTCAGGCTCTAAAAATTAATCTGTTTTCCTTCAAACAGTGTTGTTTTTTTTGAGAAATCAGTGAAAATACCACTGGTAAATTAATGTAGACCATTTCTACATAAGAAACACGTGAAGGGCATAAAATACAAGGATAAGTAAAAAAGTACGGGTATCGGATTCCAGTTTATACACGCACAGGCTTCAGTCAAAGAAAATGTATTTCAACATGTCTCTACAGATCCAGTAGATGATTGCAAATAAGTTCTCTCAGCAATATGCTTGTAATATCATTAGAATATTGTTATTTATAGTATATTCCTATATGTATTCATTCCATGGAAACAATCACTTCCAAGGGGAATTCCTTAGGCAGCTAGATACAAGGCAGAGAGGTCAGCTTCAAAGATTATGGTGACCGTGTTTTATAAATCCAAAGCAGCAATTTTGATGAATTTTCTCAAAGGACACTAGGCAACTACAGGGGCTTATTATGAAGAGTTTTTAAGACAATAGAGAAAATAATTGCCAAGAAAAGGCCAGTAGCATTATTTTTTTTTGTCACCTGCTTCTTCTTTGAGGGTGGCTGAGAACGTCCTACAGGACTCTGACTGGGCAGCCTTCCCCAGCCACCCTACAACCGGATCTTGCCCTGTCGGATTTCTATTTGTTCCCCAAATTCAAAGCACACGATTTGAGTCCTTTAAGGATGCCCCAAACTACTGTTTTCATGTGGTCTTAATCAAATAATTCAGACTTCTTTGGGGAAGATTATCCAAATCCAAATCCACTCCCATTGAGTCAGTTCTCATTCACAGAGACCAGGGTTGGGGGCTGTAAATCTTTACAAGAGCAGATTGCTTCATTCCCGCCGCCGACCCCCTCCCCCAACTGAGTGACTATTGGTTTAGCCAATACCACCACCTGGCTCCTTTTGGGGAGAAATAGAGAAACAACACTTTCTGAAGTGTATACATCTAGATGGAGGCTATGTTGCAAAACCACAGCTTCATATTTTGATATTTTATTTAATAAAGTTTTTTGATTTTTTAGCAATGGTTTTTGATTTCTCATTACTTTCAAAGTATTACCATTTCATTCATCCTAGAGTAAATGAACACAGGGAAGTTTCAAAACACCTCAAAAAATTGAAATGAAAGGAAACAATGTTTTTGTCTCTTAAAGTAATGTGTAAGGTTAAAAGCAGAGAAGAGAATAAAAACATCTTGAATCCTTTTTTGTACTTTTTTTTCCATTGCAGCCATCAAATAGATCAATTGTGAAGGTTTTGTTAACAAATATCACAATGTAGTATAATTTTACAAATGAATAGTTTTCAGATGGGTTAATAGAAGCTTTCAGATTGAATTTATCAAAATAATAAGTAAAGAAATCAATGGAATGAATTGGTTTGGGGCACTCAGAAATATTTGAACTATTCAAGAGTCAAGCTGAGATCATGTGCAGTTTATAGTTTGATTTACAAACTTTAATCTTTTATTCTTTGCTATACATTTCTCCAAATCTTATTTAGAAAAAGCTTTCCAGTGTGTTTAAAAATCTCCAGAAGCATTTATCATGTTCATTTGAAAATATGAATATTCAAATCATTTCATAACCTTAACTGTGAGCATAACAGGTCATTTCCTGTCCACTGATACTCAGCACTGATTTAGCATGGATTGTCTGGTTGGCTTACTCAGTACTTCATTTAAAGAATTAATTACTGAAGTATTGAAAAGACATCAGGCTACGGCTGATTTATTGTAAAGGGAATCATAACATGGACTTGAAGTCATGATGCAATGAAAGAATAGTAAAAATTAGAATTTTTGTAACAGATACTTAGATAAAGTGAACATGTCTTAGTGAAATAATGATGTCCAATTAGGAGACTGATGCTAGATCAGGAATCAAAAACATAATTAATCACATTAGAAATAATGAAAGTACAACAACGATATTCGAGGAAGACATGAAAACTTACAGTTGTTGTATAAGCAGCTTCCGGATCATCTTCCAGCACTCGGGAGAGCCCGAAATCAGAAACTTTGCACACGAGATTGCTGTTGACCAATATATTCCGAGCCGCTAGATCTCGGTGAACATAACCCATATCAGAAAGGTACTTCATCCCGGATGCGATGCCTCGGAGCATACCAACCAACTGGATGACTGTGAAATGGCCATCATGTTTCTGCAAGAGAATCATTATTGTTTACACCGATTGATTGTGCTGTATTCGGTTTTAGTGTATTCATATGTGTGCTTTCATGTAGAAGCTACACAATTAGCTGCTTACCAAACTGCAGGCAGTTCGAGTCTGCTGAAAGTACCTTGGAAGAACGATCTAGAGATCTACATCTCTAGTCTTCCACTGCCATTGAGTTGGCTCCAATTTATAATGACCTCATGTATAACAGCAAGGATAATTAGCCATTGAAAACCCTATCAGTTCATTTCAAATGCATCTGGGGTGTCTTGGGTTGTTATTGACTCAATGGCAACTTAAAACAATTATTAACAATGTATGTGTCTATGTAGTATTAAGTAAAACCTTTGAGCCTATTCTGCTGTATTCCATGAAGGGAATTATCAAGTTTGCAGACCCTTGGCAAAGTGAAAGAAAGTAACCAAAAAAAAACAACACACAACATATTTTGAAAATCTTAAAGGCAATAATATGAAAGGGATTAAAGTTAAATAAGATAAGAACAAAGACCATCAAGAAAATAGAATCCACTTTTTATAATTATGAGCACTGAACCTGCCATACATGAGTGTAGACTGCTTGTTTAGTATTTAATGAGAAATGCAGTGGAAAAAATAGATTAGTCCAGTTTACTCACAGGGTGGGGAGTCGGGGGGGCGGGGAAGGGTGGGAAGTGATTGGATGGAGAAGAAACAAGTTTAGGGAAGAAAAAGAGTAAAGAAAAACAAAACAAAACCTAAACCAAATAAACAGAAAATAATTAGCTCCTCTCATTCTTCCATTATATATTGATCAAACGGAAAGGACGTTGTTGACAGGTACTTGAAAAGGGACTATAATGACGATCTAGGCTATTTTGCTGTGAACATTGAATGAAATGACATGACTAGGGCTCCTGGAACAGTGACTGACATATAGGAGCCTTTTCCATCATATTCTCTTAACTTTAACTTAAAAAAGAACATTAGTTGACCCTTGAACAACGCAGAGGTATGGGGCAGCAATTCTCTGCACAGATGAAAATTTAGGTTTGTCTTTTGACAAAACTTAATTACTAATAGCCTTACCTATAACATAAATTATCAATTAGCACTATGAGATAGTTAAGGTTTATTGTGCCAACCTGGCTGATAAACACATGTGGGACTAATTGAAGGGCTGAGAGATAAGTGGCTTGGTGAGCCTCACCTTGCTAGTTCTTGGGTCTCTTGCTTTCTGATGGTTGGACCAGGGTGTAGCTGCCTTAATCAGTTCCCTGCTTCATCTGGCAAGGCTCACTTCCTGCAAGACATCCCTGAGGAGAAGCCGCATGGACCTACCCTTATGCAGCCCTGGGTGCTGGAGCAGCCGTGTGGAGAACCCTGCCAGTATTGAGATGCTTACACACTCACTGATTTGACTTTCCTCCTGCAGTCAGTGTCATTGCGTGTGTTTTGTGAGATTGAGGAGTACTTTGTAAATTGGTGTTGGACATAAGGGTTAATGTTGGGCTTATGGGCTTGGACAGCACTGGGTTGGGATGCATTCTTAATGTACACTTACCCTTTATATACAACTCTCTCATATACATATGAGTTTCTGTGGATTTGTTTCTCTAGTCGACCCAGACTAACACAGTGTATTTTGTATTTTATTATAATATGTATTGCACTCACTTAAAAGCTGTATTCACCCTATGAGATCAAAAGATATTTCACAAAAAGTGTAAGGTTTTAACTCCTCGTGGAGTTGTTGCATTGATAGCTTTTCTAACTTCCTTTTCTTCTTTGACAGTGATCTTTATCCTGAATTAATTTATCTTGAAATGGCAGGCAATTGCAGTTGATGGCCTCAAACTATGGTACTGGCCCCGCAAGTCCACATCTATTGGCAATATCAGAGTTTTCTCTGCTTCTCGGGAGCACTTTTGGGGTCACTGGAGGCACATGCTCTCAGGCCCAGGGTTTCACTGAAGACCCAGAGAGTTACACTGAACATGAGGAAAAATCTGTGAGAATCACAGAGGTCTATTTTTACTATAATGTGCAACTTGCTGGAAGGACTAACTGCTCAGGTGGAGACAATTAGAATTATATACATATTTAAGTGGACCTGTACAATTAGTTAAAACTCATGTTGTTTAAGGAGTAATAACTCATGTTGTTTAAGGAGTAATAATATTTAAGTGGACCTGTACAATTAGTTAAAACTCATGTTGTTTAAGGAGTAATAATATTTTTAAAGGAAAAATCCAATTCCTCCATCAAGAAGACCAAATAGTATCCTCAAGATTAGAGAAAACATATTAAATCATAAACGTAATGCATATCATACTATGTAATTATTTGAATACTGTCTTTAAGGGAGTCAGAAGCTCTGGTGGCATCGTGGTTACTTATGGGCTGTGATCCACAAGCTCAGCAGTGGGGCAGCTCTGAGTTGGCACCGACTTCATGGTAGTGAGTTTGAAGTTTTTAGTTTTTAATACAGCCATACACTAACATGAAAAAAAACCCTCAAGTTGTTTTTACACATCAGGTTAACATTTGTTTATGAATGTTATTAAAAATAGTAAATATACATATAGTCCTGTACAACACAGAGTGAACCCTATTCTAAACGACTGCCTTTAGTTAATCACTATTATTGTTAGGTGCCATTGAGTGAACCCTGCCTCATAGCAACTCAAGTGTAAGAGAATGCCCATTCCTCTCAATCAGTGCTATGTTTATCACAGTCACAGTCACCGTGTCAACACATCTCATTCAGCGTCTCGTTTCCTCTACTGACACTCTACCACATCTGATGCCCTTCGTCAAGAACTTGTCTCTGGTGATAACCTCTTTAAATAGTGGAGATCCTGGCTTGGGAGTAGCATTTCAACTGTATTTCCTCTGGAACAGATTTATTTATTTATTTTTTCTGTTAGTTCACGGCATCTGCAACATTTTAGGCAAAACAACAATTTGACTATATCACTTCTTCTGTAGTCTTTCTTTTATAATGTTCAACTTTCACATGCACATAAAGTGTGAAAATATCATGGCTTGGGTCAGACACTCTTAAATAAAGATATATCTGTGCTTTTTAACACTATAGAGGGGTCTTTTATAACAGATTTGCCATGATATGTTGTGCCATAACATGGCAGCTGCTTCCACGGGTGTTGATTTTTAATCCCAGAAGAACAGAAGAATGAGATCCTGAGCCACTTCAACTCCTTCACCATTTATCATGATGTTGTTTACCAGTTGTGAGGATATTTAACTTTTTATATTCAAATGTAACCTATTTTGCACACTGTAGTCTGTTACTTACATGAGGAAGTGCTTCCTTTATAATAATAATTTATCAATAATGACACAAAAATTAAAACTGTTGTGCCATACAAATGCAAAATGGTAACAGGCAAGTCAGGGAAAGCACACATATAGGAAGTCTATATCCCGAACAATTTTTCTATACACTTAAAAGTGCTCTATACAATAAAAACAACGATAGAAACATTGCTGTTAATTTATTTCAACTCATAGGTATATTGAAGGATAGAGTAAAATTGTCCCTTTGGGTTTTCTAAGGCTGCAAATCTGTATGGAAACAGATTGTCACACTTTTTTTCTCACTGAGTGGGTACTGGGTTCAAACTGCCATCTTTTGTTTCGTAGTCAAGCACCTATTCAGGGTTCCCACAATAAAGTATATTAAATGAACAAATAAAAAAAGATCTAGTAAGAAAGAGGATTATATTACCTTAACTAGTAGAGTCAAAACAATAATTTCTTAAAATGTTGCTGTTATAGACATATCTCAAATGAGAATAATACCTCTAGGGAGATCCACACAACTTTGAATTGTTCAATTAAGAACAAAAGGGCAGCATTTCCCCAAGGACAGTGTTGAGAGGAGCCAGGTAAGGGCTTTGGAATGGAAACCGCAAACACAGAGAGGACATGGGTAAGTGATGGCCTGTTGAGGGGATTGCAATGAGTGAGATGAAACAAAACATGTATGAATTGTCGATAGCAACACTGATGATCTGCTCTGTAAATCTGCACTTAACACACACGCATGGAAACAAAAGAGAGAAACTATCTGACATGGTGCACTGGAGGTTACACGTACCACTAAAAGCATTCTCCTTCAAAGTTAAGCTAACAAGATGCCCTTGAGTGGATCTCTAGCCCCGGCAACCCCGTGTGTCTCCACTTAGGACTGTGTTCCACAGGGTTCAAGTGACTTGCTTTTCAGAAGCAGACAGCCACAGCTTTATTCTGAGGGGACTCTGGATGGATTTGCACTTCCAGCCATCCAGTTGGTAGCTAAGTGCTTATCCATTTGCACCACCCATGGAAAGCATATTCAGAGACATTTGAAACTGGGCTTGCCCAAAGAAATACACACTGTTAGTTTCCAGTCTGTTTTTGAGGGTCAGAATCAGAAAAGAATAGAATCTTAGATGGCGTTCTTTAATTTTTAATGAATACTTTCTGTACCTAATTCTTGAAAACTGGTTTCTTCCAAGTTGGGACTTCTGTCCTGTGTCTTTGGCTACATGCTGTGATTTTACATATGGGCAAACAGAATCTCGCTGCAGTGTCCTTTGAGACTTTGTAAAACAAATGATTGCTGCTTTATTTCCTTTCTGTTCTCTTACCAGCTCATAATAAACTACATTTGGTTAATAACTTTAAAAAAGCAGTTTCTATCTCCGCAGGTCTGTCTAAATAAAATAGACTGGATGAACAATCTGGAGGGGGAAACAATGGGACCGACAGTTCTGGGGGGGACATGGGAGAATGGGATGTGGGGGGAAAGGTAGTGGTGTTAACAAACCAAGGGACAAGGGAACAACAAGTGATCCAAATCGGTGGTGATGAGGTTGTGGGAGGCCTGGTAGGGCGGGATTGAGGGTAACGTAACCAAGAGGAATTACTTAAACCCAAATGAAGACTGAGCATGATAGTGGGACAAGAGGAAAGTCAAAGGAAATAGAGGAAAGAGCTAGGAGGCAAAG
>NW_022103903.1:18641060-18672248 GCF_000313985.2 Echinops telfairi | reverse complement strand
AATAATAATTTATAAATTATCAAGGGTTCATAAGGGAGGGGGGAGTGGGGAGGGAGGGGAAAAATGAGGAGCTGATTCCAGGGTCTTAGGTGGAGAGCAAATGTTTTGAGAATGATGCGGGCAATGAATGTACAAATGTGCTTTACACAATTGATGTATGTATGGACTGTGATAAGAGTTGTATGATCCCCTAATAAAATGATTTAAAAAAAAGCAGTTTCCATGGGTACCATAGGGAAGTTTAGGCAAAGGGATGGTATGATTCCATTTCTGTTCTGGTGACACATTGGCTATACAATGATGATCCATTGGTCAGTTAAAGGAATTAGATTATGTGTTAGTCTGGGTTGACTAGAAAAATAAATCCAGAGGCTCTCATATATGTCTAAGAGACAATTTTATATCATACAGCAATTGCATATTGAGAAAACATCCCAGCCCAATCCAGATCAAGTCCATAAGTCTGATATTAGCTCATATGACTGATCCTAATCTATAAATTTCTCTTCAAACTCATGCAGCACATGCAATGATGCTGACTACAGAAAGACCACAGGCCGGTGGGTGAAAAGTCTTGTGGATCCAATGCTGGTGGAAGCATCTTGTCACAGGCGCAGGCCTTCACATAGCTCCTCAGCAGGAAGGGGAAGCAGAGTGAGGAGGGTGTCCTGCCTCCAGGGAGAAAGAGAGGAAGTTCCCAGAATTCTCATGAGAAGGCCACGCCCACAAGGAGTTATCTGATTGACAGGTTAGACTCCACACCCTCATGCTTTTATCTAGTTGACATAAATTGTGTAATTACCACAGGTTATGTACCCGCTCTTCATTTACGGGCATGGTTAAATCCTAAAGACCAAGCTGGGAAATCGGTATTGTGAAGAAACAGAAGGTGGTCATGTTAGATTGCAAAATAGAGGATAATTATATCATTACATTATTGCCAAATGGCATCAGATAACTGTCAACTGCCATACCATTCAGAATCATGACCCAGCCAAAATGACACAGAAACTTCACCATCACAGATATTGTTACTTTGTCTTCTTCTTCAGCTATTGTTATTGACAGAAGTATGTTTTTAATACAAAAAATAGTCATATAGCAGATTTTTTTACTAGTATCAGTTAAAAATGTTGGGTACCAATGTAGTCAATAAGTGACTATAATATTATATCAACTTAACTCCGTAATACCTTTCTGATAATATCTCCCAACTAAAGTGCAGAGTAAGGAAGAAACCCCTCTTCTAAACAAAACAAACCCAAAACAGAACATCAAACAAGAACAGCGACTAGCCTATATCAAGAGTTTTCATTTAAATAGGCTCTTCTGTCTAATTAATGTGTAAAAGATAAACTACCAGAGGCAATCTTTGGTGTTATTAATTCTTTATGTTTCCAATCCAGCTTCTGAAACAGATCACACCTATTAAATTAAATCTGCCTCTTCTATCATGCACCCTACCTACCTCCTTTCTATTAGGAATCTCAAAACCATTTAATAGAATTGAAACATATATTATTATGACCTAGAAAAGATTTCAGTAAACTTAAAGAGCTTGTTCTTTCACCTATTAAAAAATGAAACAGCCTGGTATTACAGTTCATGCCACTGAAGAATTTCTAAATAGTAAGGAAAGTTAATGATCAAACTGAACCATATTTTAAACAATAATAATAGAATCAGCTAATTCAGAGTTATAGGGAGAATCACCTATAAAACACAGAATAGCTTTTAATGCATTTCAATACGAGTTTCTATTTAATAAAATATTATTATTATCATTAATATCATACATTGTATAATTTAATTCCATCAGGAAGTTCTGTTCTCCCATTTCTGACATGTTAATTGGCAACAGAAATTCCCACCATAGACAAAGCAAAGTCACTCATTTAGAATAGGATAACATTTAATTTCCTCTCTATTCTGATGGGAAACTGCGAGAAGTTCAGACTGGATTCAGAAGGTTTAAGACTGATGGAAAGATCAGCTCTTTGAGCTAGCTGATCTTGCAATATTTTTGACATCCATAGATGCAAAGGTTCGTTGAGGCCAAGGTGGTAACCATCTGAGAACCCAACTTCAACATCCATCACATTCACATCAATAGTGATTTTCTAATCTCCCACCAGTTTTTTGACTCAGCCACAATTTCTTCATTGATGGAGGTTGATGGGCTTCCCTTTTGCCACTCATTGTTGAAGTATTTCCAGCCTTCCTAAAGCACTCGATCCACCTTTAAAACTGTTTATGATATAGGGCACCACTCCTGAAAACTTGTTGAAAAACCACAACAATGTAAGAAAGTATATACTTGAGTTTTGTTAAAATTTTAATATTAACCCTGACCTCATAAAAATAAATATTTTCTTTCCATGCTACAAAATGTTCTTCTTTGGAAGTCTTCCTGGTGAGATGAAGACTAAGTATATCACTGGGAGACCTTGTCTGAATCAATTCACTGATTGCAGACATATGGTTAATTTTTTTGTTTGAAATAATTCCATGCATGCATGAACTAGAACCCTAGTAGCAATATTTTTTTTTAACTTACCTTAATAGAATATTAATTTCTAACACACAGGGCCACGACCTGTTTTGGGTTTCATGAATTTAAAACTATTTTCCTAATAGCACTAAGATGTATATCTTCTAATACATTCTAATACATTGCACAATAGGTGCCAAGTGATACATTTCAGGAGTATTAGCACAAATCATCAAGGTGGCATTCACATTTATCACTTTTCTCTGCTACTCAGTTAAAAAAAAGATGGAAGGGAGCCACTTTTATTTATGAATATCATTGATAAATCAATAAAGATAATTAACTTTATTCAATCTTAATCCTAGGTTACACTCTCTCAAGACCAACCCCCATTAAGAAAAGAGGAAGCAGGGTGAGACAAAGCATTCCCAACAAAAGCCTTTATTCATTTCATGGAGAGTATTTGCCGCCATGCCTCCAACTTATGGCGTCAGCCTGGACCCTGGTGCTTCTGTATCAGCCAGTCTTTGGATGCGGGCTAATACAGTGGTTCTCAACCTGTGGGTCGTGACCCCTTTGGAGGTCAAACGACCCTTTCACAGGGGTTGCCTGATTCATAACAGCAGCGACATTATAGTTATGAAGTAGCAACAAAAACAATTTTATGGTTGCGGTCACCACAACACGAAGAACTGTATTAAAGGGTCGTGGCCGTTAGGAAGGTTGAGAACCACTGCAGTAAAGGGATAATGACCTTGGGGAAAATGGCTTTTTTTTTTTTAGTTGAGTGTAAATTCCAGGGAGGGACTCAGCTAATAATTCCAAGCCTTCAAAAGCTAGGTGAATAAGGATTGATCGACTCACTCACTCACTCGCATTCACTGACTCACTCATTCACTGACTCTCTCATTCACTCACTCACTCTCTCACTCACTCACTCTCACTCACTCACTCACTCTCTCACTCTCATTCACTGACTCACTCTCATTCACTAACTCACTCTCATTCACTGACTCACTCACTCGCTCACTCACACTCACTCACACTCACTCACTCACTCTCTCACTCACTCACTCTCACTCAAAAAAAAAATTAAAAAATTAAAAAAATAAAAAATAAAAAGGATTGATCTTGAGAGTTTGTCCCAATAGAGTTAAGGGATGCAAAACATCTTTTCAGAGTCAGTTTGCCAGGGAATCCAACCTGTTATGGTGATCTCTAAAGGTTTTGCTCCATTCTGTCATCTATCTATCTATCTATCTATCTATCTATCTATCTATCTATCTATCTATCTATCTATCTATCTTATCTGTCTATCTATTATCTATCATCTATCTATCTGTCTGCTATTTATAAAATATAGTCTTCAAGCAAAAGAAGATTTGAAAATAACTCTACATTTCTTGGGAACTCATGTCTCAATTGTTGTGATATTGTTATATATACATAAAAAGATAGCCACCATTCATTAAACCCTTACTATAAATCAGTCATTATGCTCAGATCTTTAGAAGTATCATCTAATTTAATCCTTGAAATATTTCTTTGATGTTAGTATAGTTATCAACTCAAACTTGTAGGGACACCGAGGTTTGAAAAGTAAAAGTTGTCAGCAGCAGACATAGACACATAAGATGAACCAGGGCAGAAAGTTCCCGAGCCTGTCTGGTTATTTGTTGGGTGCAATGGTTATTTGTACAATGGTTATTTGTTGCGTACAATGGCCTATCCTGGGTTAGTGTGGGAAGCATAATTTGATTTAATGAGGCACATTTAAAAAACACCTCTGACATTATTATTATACAAAAAACAGAGAGATCACCCCATAGAAACAAAGAAATGATGATCCAGTTATCTCTATCTGGCAGGAAAATGGTACCCTTTATTGATACAGGAGGTATGGCATGAATATAATTTTCTGAAATAATTCTCTTTTATAAAAAACAAAATCGATATTCCTTTTTCTAGTGCATATATGAGCACCAGGCCTTCCAGTTCGGTTTGGGACACATTGTTTCCTTGAATGTGGTAGATAGTTAATATGTGGTGACTGAATTAAATAATATCTTTGCTATTGTGTAGTGCCCTGGCTTCACTTACTGTTGTTTCTGTTCTCTTGTATAAAATAGACTCTTGCTTCTCTCAAGGTAGAACACAGCTCCCCCCTGCCCCCTTTTATATAGCAATTCTATCACAGCATCCACTGTACTGTGATGCATTGTGTCAAGGCTTGATAAATATTAATTCAAATTGAATTGAATTGTTTATGAGGGGAAGAGAAAAATGTGAGGGCAATGATATTTAATATCTTTGGGCTTCTTACTGGAGATTAATCAAAAAGAAAATATGAATTTCTTTTATATAATACATGGTTTCTTCCCTGGAAGGCAGATTCAAATAAAAGAGAATGACTGGCATATTTACACACAGCCTATCACAGTTTAGTGACTAGAATTCAGCCTAGAATTCATTCTCCTCTTCCTTTTCTCTGTAAATCCAACTGTGGGGAAACACAGAAAGGGTGAGCCTGATGGGAAGGTGGTTTCTGAAAGCTGTATATAATGGTGACTGCTATTTGCCAGAGCTTCAGAACTCTATCAGACCTTTACAGACCCTAGAGCACAAAGGCCAGAGAGTACTAGTCTGAGCCATCGCCAACATGTCACATTGTCCCCCAGCTCATACAAGCTGAGATAGATTTGAAGGAAGGAAGACTGGCTGGGGAAATGGACGGATCAGCCTTTCTCCCTTTAGCTCTCTCACAGTGCCCTGTCCACAGCAACATAAGTTAGAACCATGTGTGTATGTGTCTGTCTCACCAGTGTGGACAGAAGCTCCCTGAGGGGAATAAGCAGATTTTGCTTTGTCCGATTTTGCAGGGCCTAATGCCACATCTGGCCCATAGTAGATATTCGATTCGATATTTATCGGATTTAACTGAATGAAATTTATTCATTTTTCTTAAAGGAGTGAAGTGTTTAAAAATTGTACTACGGAGTCAGGTGTTTTCTTGATGCATTTATCAAGCCAAGTTAGATATATCAGAGTAAAATAATGACTACACTGGGCCCTCTCCACTTTTGAGGGCCAGGCTCTTGGTGACGACTACCATTATTGCTCCAGTGTGAGGGAAAGGGGGCTAAATATCACATACAGATTTCTGGTTTATTTCCGACAGGAGAATCATAGTAACTCACCAACTTAGCAGCCTTATAAAATATTAGAGATCTGTGAAATGATAAGTAGGCCTACAGGTTCTTTTAGATGATGGGTTGCTGCATTGAGTAGAATTAACAAAGATTGCATGCCACTCTAAGACACATCTGCAGAAGATTTGATTTACAATTTGGTGACGGGTTTACCTACACTAAATAAAGCAACTTTCAAAGATCCCTCACAAATCTGGAGCAATATATATTATTTTTAAAATGACAGTTGAAAGTCCGAAGTGAAGTACAGGAAGTTTGGTTCATATGTATGTCAGAAAGAGTTTCTTGGTTCACTCACCGTGAGTTATAAGCAAGGGCACTTTTCTTTCAAACCGGAATGACAAAAATAGAAAAGGCTTAGCTGACGTCTTGTAAAATTATTACTTCCCAAACTCCAACTTGAGCTATAAAATGGCTGTCCAGGAAATGGACCTTGCTAAGCGGTTTACAAAAGATGGAGGCTCATAAACAGAAGAACAAAAGCAATGTTATCAGGCACCCAATGGGTTCAGAAGGGACAAAAGCCTGGAATCAATAAAGAGCCACAGCATTAGAGAGGAGCTGACCTCTGGGTTTACGGCTGTTTCTTGGTCAAAAAATATCCTCACCCCATACTGTGTGTGTGTGTGTATATATGTATGTATGTGTATATATGTATGTATGTGTATATATATGTATGTGTGTATACACACACACACACACACACACACACACACACACATATATATATTTGTTTCATTAGCTGAAATTCCACTATTAAAATCCTATGTGCGACAACAGAAGCACTATTTAGGTTTCCAAAATTAACCAGAGGGGCTAAGGGAATATTCAAATAAGACACAAATCCACTGCCATCGCGTCCATTCCTACTCCCCCCGGCTCTGTAAGGTCGAGCTGACGGCCCTGGGGTTTCAGAGGCTGTACATCTGTACCGGAGTAGAAAGCCGCATCCTTCTCCCGAGCAGTGGTTGGTGGTTCCAAACTGCCGACCTTGTGGTGAGCAGCCCAACGCGGAAGCCCTACACCTATTTGTGTGGATGGGTTTCTCTTCGGTGACGGTGTGGGGAGCTCCCCCATCTAGGGGAATTTTGGAGGTGCCATCCCACCGAGGGGAGGGGAGGAGGGAGAGCCCCTGGGGGCAACAGCTCAGCGCTGGGCTGCCCCTGGAAAGGCAGCAGTCTAAGCCTACCGACCTTTCTGCGTGTGGACTTGTAGTTTACTTCTCCTAACAGAGAAGGAGCTTTCTACTCCCGGAACAAGCGAGCTGCAGTCCCTGTAAAGCACGCAACCTTCCAACTTCGAGGCGATTCTACTCCATCCTTTCCCTAAAGGAGTAAGAATCGACTACAAGGTAATGCTTTCGGTAGGAGAGAGATGGAGGGAATACCACGGACAGGGACAGGACCGGAACTTCTGGCCGGCCTGCGCAGGGAGTCAGGCACCAGTAACATTCTGGCTCGAAGAGAATTCGGAGACATGATGACGCAGGGCAGCAGCCGGATAAACGGAAAAAAAGAGGTATGAGATGCAAGGACAGACTGAGCAACTAATCGGCAAGTTGCTTGTCCATCTGCGGAGTGGCACCCTCCTCCTATTTAAAAGTGCCGATAAAAATTAGAAGGGTTCCCAGATGTTGGACAGTGCAGGATATGACAAAATAATAATTTACAAATTATCAAAGGTTCATGGGGGGGGCGGAGCGCGGAGGGAGAGGGAAAATGAGGAGCTGAGGCCAGGGGCTTAGGTGGAGAGCAAATGTTTTGAGAATGATGAAGGCAATGAATGTACAGATATGCTTTACACAATTGATGCATGTATGGATTGTGATAAGAGTTGTACGAGCCCCTAGTAAAACGATTAAAAAAAAAAAAGAAATCTTAGGGGCAGTAAGTTTATGTAAATGAGGGAGACACAACTCAGACAAGAAGGGTGAGAATGGTTACACCAGTCAAAACGTCCCCCTTGTCACTGAATGGTCCCTGTGAATGCTGTTCCTCTGGTTTGTGTTCTGCTGTGTATATTCTTAATGACAGCCACAAAATAAATAAAATTATGTATTAAAAATGAAAAAAAGTAAATGTCTAGAAAATAATGATGGCAACATACGCTTGATACAATTGATATATGAATTGTTCAAAGAGCTGTAAGAGCCCCCAATAAAATGTTCTTTTAATAAAAAAAATGTTTAAAGAATGGAAAAAACATTAGAAGGGTTCCTTTAGCATCCCTTCTCACCTTGAGAGGGGGACCCGCTTGACTCCCAGAGAGAAGTGTGTTTTATCTATGCCTAAAGTATCCTTCTCACCTGAGAGAGGGCTATGCTTCATTTCTTTCAAGGTGACTCTGTGCTTTAATAAACTCTTGGCTGCTGGGTGTGTGTGTGTGTGTGTGTGTGTGTGTGTGTGTGTGAACACAGCTTATCTCTGGACGGGTTTGCATGGGTTTGCAGCTTGCTGGTTTCCTTGTGGAAGACAGCCTGGGAACCGAGCTTCATAACCACCTCATGAGATTAAGACTAATAAAATTTGATTATCTGACGTCTTATAAAGGGAACAAGAAAGAGGTGGATGCAAAAAAAAAAAAAAGAGTCGAGCAATTTTTGCCCTTGGGCAAGTGATGTGGAGGGGAAGGAAACAAACGTTTCTTTTTCCCTTTTTCTGAAGGTAACTGTCGCTTCTTCCCTAAGAAAAACCACAGTCTTTAGGTGTAGTGTGTAATAAAGAGGATTTTTCTGGGTCTGTCTAGGAATTTAAGCAGTATCTTTTAAAGAAATACAGTATTTAGAAAAATTGCTTTGTGAATTCTGAACAATTGATTTATAAGTGAGTTTGCAAAACACAGCTCTGGGAGGATAACTGCCGTAATTTAGGTGTAAAGTTTAAAATGCAACACTATTACTTTCGAAATCAGAAGATAGACCCTGCTATCTATTACTTTTTGCAGTGCTTATGTTTCTGTACAAGATTTAGCTTGGGCTATTTATAGAATCAAAAGGACCAAATCACTCTTGTTTTACAATACCATCAAATAAAGGAGAGTCAATATCTGCTGTCACTGAACACAGTCTTGGTTGCTTTGGTTGCCCCGTTGAAGTTCTGAGGAACACTTCCTTTTTCAGTCATCATTGATTTTGGATTTGGGCTAGGGTGTTTATACTTCTAGTTTTGTAAGAGAGAGGCCACCGAGAGCAGACTCAGCTCTTTCAATCACAGGGAAACAAAAAAAGTCACCTAACCCCAAAAACTAACCTCACGGAGAAAGGGGTGGGCACACGTTTGTGAAACATGGCAGCTGGGTTTCAGAATTACAGTCAGAGCGTAAAGTAAATTGGAACATAATAGAGTTTTACCTTAGAATACTTACTACTGAATTTGATTTTTTTTTTTTTTGCTTAGGTGTCTATGAAGGTAATCTACCCCAGCTACCATATATTGCATTTAAATAAAGCCAAGAACATTTTCACTTTTTCTTTTGGCTGGATTCTGGGAGCAGGATAAAGCAACTACCATGGAACTCATTTTGACAGGGTAGCATTGCTACAGTCGATTTCTAGGATTTCTTCGCAGGAGTAGAAAGCCTCATATTTCTCCCGCCAAGCAGCCGGTGCTTTCCAACTGCTGACCACGCAGTTAGTAGTCCCACTCATAACTCATGTTGCCCCAGAGCTCCTTTCAAAGCAGAGTTATGGTTATCAGAAGTGCCGGAGGGAATGCTCACAACACACAACCTGCTGGTATTTGCAAATGCATTTTGTAAACCCTCTATTATCGTGATTATGATTTGCAAGACTAGTGAGCACGTTTTGAATCTAACATTTACTTCTGTAGATCGAAATCCACCTATATGGTACAAACATGGAGACAGGAATGATCACAGAGGACTACAGAAAAGAAACATGCATGAAGTTTTCTTGTGCAATCTTGTAATTGTAAGTTGCACCCCAACCAAAATCAATGTAAAGTTCTTTTTGCCAAAGAAAAACGAATGAAGAATGTTATAAAATACAATTTCATGATACAAGTTAATACAAATCACACTACATATTTGTAATGTTAAAGTGTTTACAAGAAATTCAGGCAACTGGAGGTTGACACTCTACCTCCTAATTTAAAAACAAAGGTTCAGCAATCCATATGCTTGCTTCTCAGAACACCACGCTATTTGTTTTTTAATCGAGATGTTAAATGTCACATTATTTATAGAATAGTACTTGGCATTAAACTGTAACAGGTGTTACAGTAAATACCATTCTTTAACATGAAGTTCCATATCTTTATCCTTAAAAATATAATTAAGAGGATTATATTCAACTATAACTTTTATGGTTTTTAATCAGTTATTGTTGTTTAAATGTACCTTCACTGTTTTCCTACTGCCAAATAGAAAAGGAATGTGATGTGGCTTAGGGTTGTTTTTGTGTGATAGCACAAATATAACTCTGTGCACTTATAATTTACAAGAAAAGTGTGTCTAATAAAACACAGCCCTCATTATTAATATATAAGTATCATAAGGTAAAATGCCATCTTTACCGGATTTATAATTTGAATACATAAATATTTAAAAGATCCCTTTAATTTTGTAAATTAATATTTGCTTTGCATTTGTTCTGGGAAACTCTTCATACGACCCACATTGCTTTTGATATGTTGATATGCAATTATATGTATTATTTAAATACTCATATTCCTAAGGTATATCTAATAAGAATTCTTCTTAAGGAGTAAAAATCAAAACTATTTTTAGATGCTGGGAACACAGACCAGGAAATCAAAGATAAGACATGTTGAAACTCTTGTTGTTGTTGTGAGGTGTCACAGGGTCAGTTCCGAAAGCCATTCTTACAACGTTCCCCAAGCCAGAGCCTATTGTTGCAGCCCCTGTGTCAATCCATTGTGGTGAAGGCCTTCCTTGCTCCTGCTGGCCCTCCAATTGACCACACATGATGTCCTTCTTGTCATCCTTGCCTTTAAGGAGCACTCTGGCCATACATCTTGCAAGACAGATTGGTTTGTCCTTCTAGCAGTTCACGATACTTTCAATAGTCTGCTCCAGCACCACAATTCAAGTGCATCCCTTCTTATTTGGTCTTTCTTATTTAATGTTCAACTTTCCCATGCACATGAGTCAATGGGAAATACTATGGCTTGGGTCAGGCACACCTTTGTCCTCAAAGCAATATCTTTGCTTTTCAATACTGTAAAGGGGTCTTGTGCAGCAGATTTACCTAATGCAACATGTCTTTTGATCTCTTGACTGCTGTTTCTTCCAGTACTGATTATGGATCCCAGCCAGTCAAAATTCTTGACAGCTTCAACCTTTTCTCCCTTTATCATGATGTTACCTATTGGTCCATTGTGACAATTTTAGTCTTCTTTACATTGAGTTGTAATCCATACTGAAGTCTTCAATCCTTGCTCTTCATCAGCAAGTGCTTTGATTCCTCATCACTTTGAGCAAGCCAGGTTGTGTCATCTACATATCACAAGTTGGTAATAAACTATTAACGACTTTTTTGGAAATATACTTTAGTAATAGTATATAATAGTATTGAGTACTTGCAGACAAATTGTAGGAGTTTCATATCTATTAGTCATTTGAAATTCTAGTATTTACAATGAGTGGAGGAGGCCATTACTGCTTATGGCTACCCTATTTTGTAAAGGAGGGTTATCTTTGAAACTTCTCTTTCTCATATACCCTTTATCCAATCCAGCAGCAAACCTTATTGGCTCTACTTTACAAATAACATCAAGTATGACCAGTTCTTGTTATCTCACCTACACTGTTTTTGACTAAATCACCATCCTGGTTTACCAGGATTATTGAAAACATTTTCTGATATCCTTATATTTATCTATACCTTTCTTCAGTCTCCTCTTAACCTCCCTGGCGGTCTAATTATGTCAGTAATTTTGTACCCAAAATGGTACATTGTTTTGCATAAAATTTGTTGTTTTATATTGTAGGCATGTAATTCTTAGGAAATTACTCATTTAATCTCTAGTAGACATTCCAGGTATGATAAACTTTAAAACACAACATCATAAATTATAATATAATAAGTATAAAAATAATGTAATTTTTTCAATAATGTAATCAAATAAAAACACTGTAATTTTTCAAAAAGGGTGCAACATCAAGGGTACATTCAACAAAAATCCTAGGTGTGAAAAATTTTGACACACGGGCCTACACAAAGTCCGATGTCACAATCAGGACAATGGAACATGGTCTCCTTTCGTATTCTCTTTCCATCACCATCTCGCTTTGAGCAACAAACCACACACATCCTTAGAGGTGCTGACTTTTTTCGGTTGGTGGGATATAGTCCATGAAGTGATGACCAGTCAGGCGTTCTGGGTTGACAATGTCAACAGCGCGACGCCCATGTCTATTCACAGCCATTGATGGTGTCTGGTGGTTCACAAAGAGCCGTTCAGCAACTTTCCAAATGAAGTCAGAATGAACCAAAGGCTTGTCACTCTTTGTGCAAAATGTAGGCATTCCACAAGCATTGCTCGAGAAGATACCTGAAGATCTTCTTGTAGTGTTTCTTTGGCTGTTTCCGCATTGCTGGGTAGAATGTAAGTGCTCGGTCAGCTCTGTCGACACCTCCCCTGGTTTTATTGTAGTCTGTCCCTACTTGTGGCTTCATGACTTCTTTCCCACCTGCCATGCGTACACGTGAGGTATTATGAACTGTACTCATTAGGCACACATCTTTCTTGTCATGCCATCGCAGTGCCACCATCTTGCCTTTCTGCCAGGCAACCATTTCTCCAGTTTTTAGCTTCTTCTCGCCAAACATTGCTGGCATGTCACGCCGGTTAGCCGTGACAGTTCCATAGGCATTGGTTTTGTTTTTTATAAGAAACTCATAAAGTTCAGGAAATGTATAAAAGTTGTCAGTTGTAACGCAATAGCCCTGATTTAGCAATGGCTCAATGAGTGCTAGAACAGAAGATGTTGCCATTCCATAGTCGCTGTACTTTGGATTGAATTGTGTGCCTTTTCCAGTGTATATGACCGAATTCCAAATGTAGCCAGTTGACGATTCACAGAGCATATAGGATTTTATGCCAAACCGCGCTCTCTTTGATGCAATGTATTGTATCCAGCTGAGCCGTCCCTTATAAGCCATTAGACTTTCATCTATGCTGATGTCTCTTTCTGGCACATAGGTCTGCTGGAAATTCTTTGCAATCATTTGAGATGCTTCCCAAATTTTCTTTAGTTTTGATGCAGGATGAGTAGTTTCATCAAATTCTTCATTGTTTGTGAAATGAAAAAAATTCATAATCAGGAAAAATCTGTATCCTGACATGACGGTGCCAAAAAATGGAGTTGCAAGTAATTTACTGGTGGTCCGATACCATCTCCCCAGGATTCCCCACCACTCCCTGAAGTACAATGATGCCCAGACATTTCCAGACGTCACCTTTGGTCACGGGTCCCACTTTCTCCTTCGTGAAAACTTGTGACACAGAGTAGCGGACTGTTGCTCTTTGTATCGGTTTGTCTCCGGAACAATTTTTCAATGACCTCATCGGTCAGAAACCATTGTAGGTTCGCCAAAGGGTTGTTGTGGTCAACGTCTCCTTTCATACCACGTGTTCCAGTCAACGGGAATCCTGGGGGAGCTGCCGGATCCGAACCGCAGACAACAGAGCACCAAGTTCGCACATCGCTGAGCTCAGGTGCGGAATCCTCACTGTCTTCACTGATCTGATCAGTGTCCGTGTCGGATGATGAATTTCCCCATGAACCGCTATCGCTCAATTCTGCCAGTAATTCTAAGTCACTGTCGCTGTCCTTTATCTGGTCTAAAACTCCTTTTGTGCTAAAGTGACACTTTTTTGATGCCATGGACAAAAAATTTCCAGGCAAATTTTTTTCCAAATGACAGTCAAAGGGCAGGCAGGGCACTGGAGACTGATCTAGGGACACATCTGAGGTGATTTGCTTTGATACAATGTAATCCTCACAGGTGACACTGTATCGCTGTTTGTGTGTGTGTATGTCTCTTTTAGACGTGCAGTTTTGAATTTCCCGCCCAGTTCCGCCCCTGTGCGAGACACTGCGAGCAGAGAATGGACCAGAAAGAGGAAGTCAGATCGCAGTGTAATCTCTGCAGTGTAATCCCGAGTGTGGCTGGGGGTTACTGCTTCTGACAATTAACATTTTCCCGAACCACACTAGGGATTGCCACCAGGGAGGTTAATACAGCAACCAAATGATCCCTTTAAAACTTACTCACCTAGTAACTGATATTAGGTGCTAAAGCAGAAGGCAAATGTTTTGAGAATGATGAGGGCAACAAATGTGCTTGACATAATGGATGGATGTTGGATTGTGATAAGAATTGTACGAGCCCCCAATAAAATAATTTTAAAAAATTATCAAGGGTTCATTAGGGTGGGAGGATGGGGGAGTAAGAGGAAAAAATGAGGAGCTGATACCAAGGGTTCAAATAGAAAGAAAATGTTTTGAAAATGATGGCAACAAATGTACAAATGTGCTTGACACAATGGATGGATTGTGATAAGAGTTATACAAGCCCCCAATAAAGGGATTTTTAAAAAATTTACTTGGGTTCAAATGATAGGCCACTGTGCAGGCAAGTATCTGTTCAAGGACAAAACAAGGAGCTAGAGGTCTATTAGTTAAGGCTTAAGGGAAACTCAGTCCTGAAAAGTAATGAAAAATAACTACAGACATAAAGCTGAGAAAATCAGCTAAAAACTAGAAGGAAATGTGAACAAAGCAAATTTGGGACGAGAAGACTGGAGGTTACAAACTTGTACCTAGACATATTTACAAATAAGACTCATAAAGCCTAAAAAATACCAAATAAAAAATAAAATTTACTCAGCTATTGCCTCTTTTCCCAACTGCAGTTCAATGATCATGGTATCAGGTTTGTATCCGCTCCCCATGCTCATTCTTCTGCATGCTGATTAAATCATTAGAGAAGCTGGATTAGGTGAAGAAGAATTGGACATCAGGATTGGGGGAAGATTTATTAACAATCTGAAATATACACATGGCACAACCTTGCTTGCTGAAAGTGAGGAGTGGAAGCACTTTCTGAGGAATATGAAGAATTGTATGGATTGCAACTCAAGTAGAGAAGACCCAAATCCTCATAACTGGACCAATAGGTAACATCGTGATCAATGGAGAAAAGGTTGACCTTGTCAAGGATTTTGTCTTGCTTGGATCCACAGTCAGTGCTCATGGAACCAGCAGTCAAGAGATCAAACAACATATTGTACTGGGGAAATCTGTTGCACAAGACCTCTGTAAAATATTGAAAAGCAAGGATGCTACCTAAAAACAAAGAGACTTTACAGCCTCTATCGTTCAGAATTTCTCTGCTTTACTTGATGTGCTTGCTTATTTCCTTCTTCCTGAGATACTACTTCTTTGGGATTTGCCGTCCACATTCTCCTTCCTCTGCTTGTTCTTCTTTGATTACTCAGTCTTGGCTTTTTGAGGCATTTATCGAAGGTGCCCGCTCATGTTTGTGGGGCAGAGTCCTTTGCTCACCTCTGTCTTTCCTAATATATTCTTCCACCGTGGGTTTGATTTCTAGCCATCTTCCTGCTAAATACTCCTAGATCTTTAACTTTTGTCCAGATTTCTTTATTTCAGTAAAACAGGATAGCTATTTTCCTCGAATGTTTTACAAGGATTTGAAGTACAACACAGCTCAAACTAAACTCATCATCTCCTCCTTCCCACTCAGGAATACATGTATTTTTGAAAAATCAGTTTATTATGAATGCAACCTTGCTTGGAAATAGAGTAATTGCAGATGTTCATTGATGAAGATGAGTGAAATAGACAAAAGACAACCATGTGAAGCCAGCGGCAGAGAGTAGAATAACTCTGCCAATGAATGTTTTGGACTCTCTCCCAGAGGCTGGGGGAGGCAAGAAAGGATCTTCTCATAGAGGTTTCAGGGAACATGGACACAATGACCTCCTAAATATGTGATCTGCGTCTCACGGGTTATTATAAAATACATTTCTGTTGTTTCAGGTCAAATTTTTATGGAATTTTGCTATAATAATCCCAAGAAATTATACGTATGGTTTCTTGGTAATTGGTTGGGACCACCATGGGTAAGCCTTCTACATGCCCAGAGTCTATATAGAGTCAAGAGGAGTATTCACTGAACTTTGAAATCTCATGAAATTTGCCTTATGGGTATGAAATTTTGGGGGAAACATGACATCTTTATCCCTTCCAATTTCATATGCCTATTCTACCATGGTATGTTGGAAGCAGATACATTGTTTTCTAGATTTCACAGACCTACAACGAAGAGGAATTCTACACTCAAGTTAGTTCATGTCCATAATCTCACCCATATATGACTTAGATGATTTAGGTAATGCATTGTGGAGTTTTAGAGCTCATTATACATTGGTGAAATTTTGGACTTAATTTGAAATTTGGAATTAATGCTGGAATAGGTTGGGTGAGAATTTGGGGGTATGGTGAGATGGAGTGAATGTATTTTGCATTTGGGAAGGACATGAATTTTTAGGCACTGGAATTTTTTATTCTTTTGTATATAGGATCTCTATTGACTTGGTAGCATGTAACCACAACCATATTTAAGCTATTATATTTATAATAGGATATATATATGTAAGTGCTATATGTCTATAAATATATTACACACAATGCACACATATATACACACATATGTGCTATAGTGTTTTTTTTCAGGTTGATCTTGTTTCTGTGCAGAACTCTCTTACTTGTTCTAAAAGGAGAATAGTTTAGTGGCTAAGACCAACTGCTCTACTTACAGAAGTTTGGTATTAAAAGTATAATGAGGGTCTATAAAGATTTGTTAATTGTAATTTATAGAGTTTTGATGTGTTCAAAATGTATCATTGTCAAGGAATATTGACTATACAATGGGTCGCCAAATCAATCAATCAATCAATCAATCAATCAATCAATCACAGAAGTAATACTACCAGAATATTTCTTAGAAGCTAAGGTTACAAGACTTCTACTCACTTTGAACCCTTGATAATGAAAGATCGAGTTAGAAAAGGGTATCATGTTCCGTAAAGTAGAGGGCCCAGGAAATGAGGCAAACCCTCAATGGAATGGATTGACACAAGAACTACACAAATGGACTCAGTGATTATGAAGAGGTCGTAAGCATGGACGATGTTTCTTTCTGTTATACAAATAGTCACCATGAGGCTGACTTAATGACAACTAACAGCAACGATATGAATAATTATGTCTGTCTGCAAGAATTTCTTGACATACGTCTAATAATTTCTACAATGGTTGCCTAGGTGTCTCTTCTTGCTTCCAACAATCCTTTCTTCAGCATGTTTTGGGATATGGTTTTCTTATTAAATCTAATCTTATTTGTTTTTTATGTTTCAGTGATTTTCTCAGATTTTAGTTCATAGATGACATTGATTCTTACTCAACCAAATGCTGTAATTTATAAAATATGCATATATGTACCTATAGATGTATGTACATCTATATGTATATACATATACATACACACGTATATGCATATATATATATAACTTTTCTCTCATATCAAAGGATTTAAGAGGGGAGAAGAAGGTTACAGTATACCATACAATATACCATTTAGCATTAAATATATCCATACATAATGAAATCTGTGTCATGTTGAATTTATAGTCAATGAATAAAAAAAAGTAAAATATATAAAACATTTTAGTGGTTAATACATTGCATCTAAAGAATTTAAAGTATTTCATAAACACTTCTATTTGGCTTGCTAGTTAATATTGTTATTAAGATGGACGTCCAAAACTTTTTGTCAATCAGTTGCCAAATAAGTGAGATAAAATGTATTTATGAAAGCTCTATATAGTTAAGAACATATCAGCATATGCTCAATTTACACTTATTTCACACATGTGTATATATAGTTACACACTCAATGGCACCTCCCTTTTGCCAATGTATATATCTGGAAGAACGTCAAAAGGAATCTGGTGCAATAGCACAGTCAGTCAGTCAGCTGCCAGTACTAGAAGTAGATTGCAATTTTGTGCTTACTTGTACTATGACTCCTTCATACTAAAATAGCAAATTGATGTGATTTTCAAGTCATGTGGGAGACCAAGGGAAAAGTCCAGAATGCTTTTAATGAACCGTGGATGGTTCCCCTACTATGAAGTGCACTTAGCCACTTCCTCCTTTCTGCGCTCCCAGAAGCTATGATTATCAAATTCTAAAGCAATGGTTTGAAAAATGACTTCCCTTTCCAGAATTTATGGAATACTTCTATATTTATATATTTTATTTCTGCCTGCCATGGGGAATTGAATGCCTGCTATTGAATAAAGCTTATAAAGCAGTTTGAGCTTCTGGGATAGAAGGGATATGATTACAAAGAATGGTAAGCATATGAAAGGAGAATGGGAGGGTAGTATTGGCTCTGTAATTTTCCCCCCATTCATATGATATTTGTTTTACTCTATGTACAGAGAGGCTATAAGGCCACATTGATGTAGGATGAGAGGACTTCAAGAAGAAACAGGAAGTAATACAATAAGAAGCTAGCATTGATAGTGGAGGAGAGCATAGCTCTTTGAATGATATCAACCGGAGTTTCCATCTTTGCTTTAACATTTATTAGCTTAATGGCTTAGGAACCTTGCTGAGCCTTATTTTCCTACATGTCCAGTGAGAACTCTTGTTAATTTATTAATAGAGTTAAGTGTTTTTATTTCCTCAACATTTATATAACACAATGTCCAGGTAATATTCTTTAGCCTTACAAAGATTAATTAATTTAAACCGTATGAAGATGGCATAAGGCAGGTACTGACAATATCCCAATTTTACAGATGAGTAACCAGGGGTATCAGAACTTTAATAACTTGCCCAAAGGGTTCAAGCCAAGATTACTTGAGATGAAATATAATGCAGGTTGTTTTTGTTTTGTTTTTTAAAACAGTAGTGATAGCAGGTACTGAGTATTTACTCATATCCAGATTCTATGTTGTATATCTTTTCCACATGGGGAACAAAATAAGAACTGAAAATATTAGATTTCATAGTTTATATTATGAAATATGTCACTTACATATTTCAGAACAAGGTCAGAGGATGACAGTGTAATAGACTATTGATTGTTCATATGCAAGTTTAAGATGAAGCCGAAGAACATTAAAACAAGTCTACAAGAGTCAATGTACGATCTTGAGCACATTCCACCTGAATTCAGAGATTATTTTAAGAGTACATATGACACAATGAACACTGATGATGTAATAACAGAAAAATAGGTATTAAGGAGGAGCCTGGGTGGTGTAGTGGCTATCCACTAGGCTGGAAACCACAAGATGGGGCGTTTTCAACCACCAGCTGCTCTGCAGGAGGAAGACGAGGCTTCCTACTTCTCTAAAGTGTGACCGTCTTGGAGCCCCACAGGGGCCGGTCTGCCCTTCTCTAAAGTGTGACAGGCTTGGAGCCCCACAGGGGCAGGTTCGCCCTGTCCTATAGGGTTGCTCTCAGTCAGAATCGACTCGATGGCAGGGAGACTTTTGAAGTATCAGGGACATCTATGAAGAAACCAAAAGGTTATTGAAAAGGAAACAAATATATTTACATATGTACATGTCTGTATTTAGGACTCCATGTATGCCCTTTGCCTCCTACTCCTTTCCTTTATTTCCTTATGCATTCCTCCTGTTCCACTACCATGTTCAGCCTTCATTCTGGTTTCAGTAATTCCTCTGTTACATTGTCCTTGGTCACTCCCTACCAGTCCTCCCATCCTCTCCCTGCCACTGGTTTTGAACCACTCATTGTTCTCTTGTCCCTGGGTTGGCCAACACCTCCTCCCTTCCCCCACCAGCCACTCTCCCATGTCCCCCCCCACCATTGGTCCTGTGAGAGTGGTGATACCAGGAGGGAAGAGGGAAGGTGGGGTAGAAAGGGGGAACCGATTACAAGGATCTACATATAACCTCCTCCCTGGGGGATGGGCAACAGAAAAATGGGTGAAGGGAGACGCCGGGCAGTGTAAGATATGATAAAATAATAATTTATAAATTATCAAGGGTTCATGAGGGAGGGGAGAGTGGGGAGGGAGGGAGGGGGGGAATGAGGAGCTGATTCCAGGAGCCAAGCGGAAAGTGAGAGTTTTGAGAATGATGAGGGCAACGAATGTATAAGTGTGCTTTACACAACTGATGTATGTGTGGATTGTGATAAGAGTTGTATGAGCCCCAATAAAATGATTTTAAAAAAAGAAAGGACAAAAATGAATGTCAGAAGATTCACTAAAACTTGCTCTTGACTAGAATAGCTAACGTGAATGGAAGAAATGATGACGTGAAAACAAAATGGAACTGACAACTTCAAAGGACAGCTAGAGAAGACAAAGCAAGCTCTTATAAAGATGTGTGCAAAGATGTGGAGTTGAAAAGCCAAGAGGAAAGAGTAAGCTCAGCCTTTATTCCAGCATTTTCTTAAACAGAAAGAAATGAAAAATATCAAGACTTGAGTTGCAATATTGAAGAATTCTATGGGCCAAATACTAAACGGCATAAAAACATCAAGAAACTGTGGAAGGACTAAATTAATAGATCAAACAGAATTGATCCCTGTTCCACCATTACAAGAGGTAATGTATGATCAAGAGTCCATCGGTTTTTCATGGCTCTTGTTAATGAAAGTAGAAATCCGAGTATCACTGATATCATGAGTACAGGCTAAGGTGCCAGGAACTGACAGACTATTAATCGACATGGTCCATCACATTGATGCAATGCAGAAAACACTCATTCATTGGTGCTTACTGAGAAAATGTAAAGATAGCTACTGGCAAACACAGGAAGAGATTCTTAAAAAAATTTTTTTTTAATTAAAAGTTCATTTTACACTGCCTAGCGTCTCCCTTTACCCACTTATTAAATTATTAAGGGTTCATGAGGGAGGGGGAGATGGGGAGGGGAAAGGGAAAAAGGAAAATGAGGAGCTGATTCCAGGAACCCAAGCGGAAAGCGAATTTTGTGATAAGTGTGTGTGAGCTCTCATCTCTTATCTGTATCTGTGCACATGCTCTGATGTAGCCTGCAGTGAAATGCAGTACTGGGGTCATGAAAGTAGGTGGTGAGGAAGCCTTAAGGAACCAGAGGAGTATTGTGTGTTGGTGCTTTACTGTGCCCTGGTTGACAGGAAGAGATTCTTATTTGTGCCCAAACCTAACAAAAGGTGATCCAATTGAATGTGGATATTGTCAAACAATGTCACATGCAAGTAACATTTTGCTGAAGACACTAAAAATGATTGCAGCAATACATTGGCAGAGGACTGCCAGATATTCAAGTGGGATTATGAAGAGGACATAAACAAGGGATATCACATGGATTTATTGGCTATGCAAAGGCATTAGCGTGTGTGAATAACAAAGACATTAGAGTTTGTGAATAATAAAACTTATGGATAATATTACAATGAATGGGGATTCCAGAGCACTTAATTGTGCTCAGTGGAAGGTGTGCTGTGTTAGTCTGGGTTGACTAGAGAACCTAATCCAGAGGCACTCAAACATGTGTATAAAAAAGAGCTTTATACACAAGAGCAGTTGAATATTGAGAAAATATCCCAGCCCAGTCCAGATCAAGTCCATAAATCTGATATTAGCCCATATGTCTGACACCAATCTATAAAGTCCTCTTTAGACTCATGAAACACATGCAATGACACCAAATGCAGGAAGATCACAGGTCAGTGGGTGGAAGGTCTTGTGGATCCAGTGGTGGCGTAAGCATCTCAGTGCTGGCAGGGGTCTCCCTGTGGCTCCTCCAGCTCCAGAGCTCTAGCATCATCAATGTAGCTCCATCAGGCTCATCATCAGTAATGTCTTAAAGGGAGTGAGCCTGTGTCCTGACTCCAGGGAGCTATTTATCTCCTTAGTGCCCCCCAAATGAGGTCATCAAGCTGTGTCCTGATTGACAGGCTGACCTCCACCCCTTCACTCTTAACTCTCAAATTGACAACAGATTATATAACTACCACATGTACATAGACCAAAATTCAGTCATAAAAACAGAATAAGAAGATACTATGTTTATTAGGAAAGGTGTGCATAAAAGTTGTACCCCTTTACTATGCTTATTCAATCTACATGGGAAGTAGTCTGGGAAGTTAGATTGCTTGAAGTAGAATGTGGCATCAGGATTAGAGAAAGACTCATTGACAAACTATAATATGCAGACAGTGAAGATTTGAAGCCCTTACTGGTGAAAATCAGAGGCTAAAACTTTTGGTATGGATGATACCTCAACAAGAACCACCAAATCCTCACATTATACCAATAAGCAACCTCATGATAAAGGGGAAAAACTGAACTTATCTATGAAGTCATTTTGCTTTGACCCAATCAATGCCCACGGAAGCAGAAGTCAAGATATCAAGCAGCACATTGCACTGGATAAAACTGCAAAAGGAATCTTTAAATTATTAAAAAGCAAAGGCAGTACTTTGAAGACTAAGGTGTGCTTGACTCCAAGCCAATGCATATTTAATCATCCCCTACGCCTGCAATGAATAAGGAAGACTGAAGAAGAATTGGTGACTTTGAATTATGATAACATAAAATATCAACTATACTACAGGGACTGTCAGAAGAATGAACACGTCTGTCTTGGAAGAAGTACAGCTAGAATGCTTCTTAGAAGTAAGGACGGTAAGACTCAGTTCCACATAGTTGCTAGCAAGACCTCCATGCCTGGGGGAAGACAGCATGCTTAGTTAAGTGGAGGGTCCGTGAAGGAGAGTAAGACTCTCAACAAGGTTGGTTGGCACAATGGCTTCAACTGTGGGCTCAGGCACAGCAACATTTGTGAGTGTAGCATAGGAGCAGGCAGCGTTGTGTTCTGGTGCACAATGGGTGCCTAACCACCACAACCACAACAACAAATGATTCTTTGGGGCCCAAAGTATATCTGAAGCTAACATTTTCCTCTAAATTTGCTCTAGGCATTCATTTAATATAATTTTCAGATGCAGTCTAGATTGAGTCTCTGCTATACAATTTGCCATTATAGTCTGCTCTAGGACACAGTTGATACAAACAAACCTATGCAAGCATCATTAGATAATGAGTCATTTTGATAAAAATGCTTTCTATGAATAGATATAATGGAAGGCATAAGTATATATGCATTTCAGATACCATAGGTGGTCCTGATAAAATATTCTAAAAAAAATGAATGCATTTATAGGAGCAATGAATGCAAGCTATAAACAAAACACTCTGAGAATACCTTCAGAAAGAACAAACAGTTCGTGTCCCCAACCACCACTGAATCTCATTTTGTCTTAAAGAGCACATCTGGTTGAGAGTATGCTTTCTGTGAATTGCATTGCTTTATAATAGCCAGAAGATTATGCTGAACTCAGCTTCTAGCATTGAGCCTAGATATGTAATCCTTTCGCAGTGCAAATATACCTTCACTTACAACACTGAGAGTGTTTGGAAGGAGAGGGCATGGAATCAAGCAAAATACATGAAAATGAAATCAAGAAAAAAAGTGAGATGCATGCAGAACTTTCCCAAACAATCTGGAGCCTAAATAAAAAATTACGTGACACTATGTTTTCAATTGAATAGGAAGGAGAATTGCATAACACGTTCCAAATGACAAAAGTCCAGCCATTTTTGCACGCAAGGAAACCAGTGATCCTCTTTAGGTAGATATGTATTAGTGGACACAATGAAACTCAAATATGTGACCTTGGCTGGGGGTGAAATCTTTTAGCACCAGCTATTATCTTCATTGTTCATATAAATAAATATTTTTGAAGCACTGAGTGGCTTTTTACTTGTTACAGTTACTATGAACACACTTTGAAATATATTTTCTTACATCCTTCTCAGTTCTGTTATTTTGTCCTTCTATGTAATACAAATGATTTTCAATATGTCATACTTCTAAGGATAAGTTACTTTTAACAAGAATAGCTTTAACATTTTGGTTCTAATACAAGTCACTACTGGAAGAGATTTCATTTATTCTTATTCTCTTTTTATTTTCTGATTAGTCAGCCAGATTAATGTAAGAAGGACAACGTGGATGGATAGTGTTTTATATAATCTTGAATTACTCTTCGTGAATACATATCAATGTAAGGGGTGAGGCAGCATGTGAAAATGCACAAAACATTCTATTAAATAGTTAAAATGCAAGTAAATGATTAACTTTTGTGAGCTTACTGAGTTTCAACTAATTTCTTCATGAGGATATCATTTGAAATATATACATCAATTGAATTTATAGGATAAATCAATTATATTAAGTCTACATTCTCTCCCTCCCATGCCCATCAGTAACATTCTACTGTATCCCCTGTCAGAAATGCACTCTAGAGAAACTGATTCTGTTCTTCCCAGAAAAATTCATGCATAAAAATTATGGAAAAATTAATTTATGAGAAATGGCTTAAATCTAGAGCTCAAAATAGCTCATGTAAGTAGCATCAGAAAAGAACAGCTCACCCGCAAAAAGGAGTCAAGCGATCCATTCTCCATGTATTCCACCACGATCATCACTGGTCTGCCTGGAACGGAGCAAGAGACGCACAGACTTAGAGCAATGACAGACATGGCTGCAGCCATTAGAGATTTCCAGCTGTCAGCTAAATTATTTGTTGTTGTTTTTTATTAACAGTAACTTCATTTTCCAATCTGCCTCTATGAAACCACTTATACATAGGCATCTCTCCACTTCTTTATGGTGGTATTTCTCCGAGTTCATAAAAAGAACATGCATTACAATATGAATTACAAAGGAATTAAGTATTTATTTTTTCTTAAGTGCTGCGATCACTTATTTAGACATCCTCTTTTTCCTCTAGAATTTTCTTAGGAGAAAATCAGCAAGCTGATATTAGGGTTTACGCACTCCCTGTAGCTGCTTTGGCAATTCTGTTGCAAATTCTCCTACAGGGCTGTTGGACTTATGACTGAACTACATTTGACTGGGGATTTCTGTAATATTTATAAGGCAAATCAGAAATGAAAAATTTATAAATATCTTTAAGATATAATAAACCTTTTGTTATTGTCTCTTTTAAGGTGTTTTAAACTGAAAGCTTTCTACAGATTGATGAGTGCTACAAAGTTGGTGGGGATTGTAATCGTTCTTGATCATTTCCTTATTGGCCATATATAAGATCAACAGATCAATGATGGCAGCACATGAAAAATAAGTAACTCTGATTGTGTAGTCTAGTGCAGAAGCTAAAATCAGAAGCTGAAAATCTTTCATTTCTTTTTTTATTATATCTATTGCAATTGTTACAGTTTCCAATACACCACTATTAGGTAAGATATTTGACAGAAATAACTTTAAATTGTTTCAAAGAGAATACATTTGCTTTGCCCAATTGTCCAAGTTTAAAAGATTAGCTCATTTTAGATGAAGGAAAATGGTGTTTACCTGAAATATGAATGTAAGACACATTTACTTTTTTACCTGTATAGTACTTGCTTTTCATTGGTATTGTAAGCAATTCAATCTACAATATATACATTTTTTTTGCTCATGAACTTACTTCACTAATAATGAAAACATTAGATCTCATCTTGCAGTTTATGTCTCATTTATGAACTCAAAATCTTGTGAATTAAAAAGAGTTAGCATAACAAATTAGTTCAATGCTTGCAAAGGCTAGATTTTTAAGAAAGATGTACTAAAGGTAAATGTAGTAGTAAAGCTCCCAATTAATCATGCAGAGAATTAGATCCCAAAGAAGTTTTCCATTTGTGGTGGATATTAAGTTATATTCCGTAATGCCTCTCAAAGTCATTGATTTAATCCAAATATGAATCAAGAGTCTTATCAGAAAATATTGAGGTCAATGAACTGTCAGCACTGTAGTGAAGTGTTCTATAAAATCAATGTTTTAAAACTGAGTTTCTCATTAAATCTATATTTGGACATCCATGTCAGATAATTTCCAGGTACTCACACGAGACTGATTGCAAACACTTGGTTATGAAGGGCAGGGAAAAGAGAGGTCACTGATATAAAAGTTCAAAGACTATTATTAAGCTTAAATGATGGTGAGTTATAGATATTAAAGAAACAAAGTTGTGTTATTGCAATGGCTTTGACTTTTTCTCCCAGTGGTTTCATACCTTTCTGACCAATCTTCACCATTTCTGACAAAGGTTAAGATACATTTAAGATTTTCATTTGTTTTCTTACCATTTATCTCCTCCTTAACGTCACTTTTATTAGAATAAAAGTGTTAATTTTTAGTGAGTTCCTACTTCACTTGTATTGATTTTTTACATATTGTCATTGTCCCCATTACACAGCTAAGGGCATTGAGGGACATAGAGTAGAACTGCTAGTCAGAAGTCAAACAGCTACTAAGTGGCAGTGGTAGGCAATCTACAAACAACAACAACAACAAAACCCCCAAAGCAAAACTGACTGCCATCGAGCCAATGCGGACTCATAGAGACCACCCTGTGGATTTCTGAGACTTTTATAATTTTTTGCAGGTGGAAAGCCTAATATTTCTCCCACAGAGCTGATGTTGGTTTTGAACTACCGATTATGTGGATTACAGTCCATTGTATCATCAGGCCTCCCTAGGCAATCCACCTCAAGAGTCATAGCCTCTTAAAAATTTGCACTACAGGTGCCTCTTAGAGAAAATCTAAGTTTCATATTGTTAGGCAAGCCTCTCCAGTGACGGACCTTGTCTTTACTAGGTAGTCACCACTCCACTGGTTGACATCATTGCTTTTATTATTGCTCCTATTCCTTGAGCATCCCCTACAGTACATATGCCATTGTTGCATGCTCATCACATCAATAAAGTCTCCATTCGAATATATTATGCCTGGCTTGACAACAAAATGCCCTATATTCCCATAGATCCATTGTACCCCAATGAATAGTAATGAATTTTCAAGGTCATTCCCCCAAGAGCTGAGCATAGTAAGTCCTTCAAACCCCTCCTTTCCCTCTATTTGATTTCACAATGCCTAAGAATGAATCACTGGAGGATTTCATCATGATTGCAATCGGTATGAATGCAAAGTACTTTGAAACTAGAACTTCTATCTACAACTCCTTGGGAAATACTTTATTCAAGTTGGAAATTCATCAGTGTCAAGGTTCATTTTCTCATTAAGGAGTACACAGAAGCAAATGACGCCTCCCTTGGTTTCTTGTGAATTACAAGTTTCACACCTGAGCTCTTCATCTTTGTTGTTCTTTGTACAGAAGCACCAAACGAGAGCTGCTGCTATTGGAAGGAGGTATCGCTTTTTAAAGATACTGCCGGCATCTAACCTGTAATTTGTTTCCTAGTGGCTTTCAATAGAACACTTACCCGGTGAAGCTTACAAACAACTTTATAGTCCATGATTATATTTTATGAACAAATGGAGAAGTATGAGGAGAATGATGACAAATTAATTGCTATTTTAAAAGATGTAGTTATATATCAATAACACTTATTCATCTTCTTTTAATATTTAAAAATTTCATACTGAAAATTTTGCTAATATAAAATATATTTGACCATCATTCATCCTCCTTTGATTGCTCTTTACCAAAGATTCCAACTTAAAGCAACCCTGAGGGACAGAGTACAGTTGTCCCACAGAGTTTCCTGGTCTTTCTTCTGCGGGTCTCCCTCCTGAGGATGATGGGGTTGAGTTGCTGACCTTTGGGCATGTAACCAGTGCTCCAGCAGGGCTCCTTAATTCTCCTATGAAATTTCAAAATGCTTCAGCTAGCTACTCCAATTTCCTATGCTCACATTGATATTTGCATTGTCCTGAAGCTAGTGTTCAATCCCAGGATCCTTGAATGTTAGGCTAGTCTTCAAATCACCAGGTCTTTGTTACGAGTCTCATCAGTTTGAGTGTGGGAGATGCCAGAGTGTACTTCCAAAGTCACACAATGTAAGCTTCTCACAATTGCCTTCTTAAATGGCCCAGCTATGGTTATAGGTGTCTTAACTGTTTTGGAACAAAATATCCTCTAAGGAGCTAGTTACTTATATTCTTCTAGAAATAATAAATTTCATCATCTCATATCCTTATTTTCTGATGTATAGAAGAACAACTCTTTTCATTAATTGAGATTTTTGAGGACTACCAATGAAGGAATAATTCTGAAATCCTAGCTCCCCAATATTTATGGGGAATTTGATGCAGGTGGTCTGGAGAAATTACATGATCATAATTTTCTTGCCTTATTGTTGAATAAAGCAAAAGACAAATACTTTTTAAGCATGTTTGAAGAATCTTGGCAAAAACATTTCACCAGTGAAATTAAAAATTTTTCCCCTTCAGACTCAGAAAGATTTAAGAATGAAGAATATAGCATTTTAACATTTTCTTCAATGAGTTCACGTGAGATGTAATATTTTATATTGGCTTTCTAATAAAGAATGTGCAGTCAGTAATATACCAAATCCAAAAGCAAGTCAGGGGAACAACTAGGGTGTTGGAATCAGAAACAAGGAGGAGACAGGGATCCAAGGCAGGGGTGGGTGGAGGTGGGGTCGGAGCAACAGCAAACTAGCTAAGAGGAGGTACCAAGAGGCGGAAATAAAGGGGAAAGTGACAGTGGGGCAGGAGGAAGGTAAAAGGAAACAAAGGAAGGACCAAGGAAGCAAAGCAATGCCTAGAGGTATAAACTTAGTGGTGTACAATTGTAAATACATTAATCCACACAAACAGAGGGATTGGCCCATGTACATATATTTATATGGCAATACACTGAGGTAGGGGATGGATTTGGGGCCTCTGCTCATACCATTCCTCAACACAAGAACACTTTGTTCTACCCAATCGGCAGCCTGTGATGTTTACCCTCCCAACATAATCGCTGAAGACAAAATGGGTGCATAAGCAAATGTGGTGAAGAAACGGATGGTGCCCGCTATTAAAAGTCATAGCGTCTGGGGTCTTAAAGGCTTGAAGTTACACAAGCTTCCATTCAGCAGAGAATCAACAAGTTCACATGGAAGAAGCACACCGCCAGTGCGATCATGAGCAGTCATTAGAACTGGTAATAGGCATCAGCAGATCCACAACAAACAAAAACATATTGTTGAGAACGAGGGTTGCTGGAGCAGAGATCCAAAGCCCATTTGTAGACTGTGGAACAATCTCCCCACAGAGGGGCTACAGGGAAGGGATGAGTCACCAGGGTGCAGTAAAGCATCGAGGAAACACACTATATTCCTCTGGTTCCTTGAGGCTTCCTCACCCACCACTACCATGACCCCTTGAGGCTTCCTCACCCACCACGACCATGACCCCAGTGCTGTTTCCCAATTCAGACTAGACCGGAACATATGCATAAGTATAAAAAGGGATGGGAGCTCATGACACACAGAATCCAGTGATCAACACATAACCATACACCCCTCTACAGGGGGCAGAACAACAGAAAACATGAGGGAAGGGAGACAGCGGTCTGTGTGAGAGATGAAAATAATAACAGTGGTAAAAAAAGAAAATAATAACTGTGTACAATCTATTAGGGGGTTACGAGGATGGGGTGGAGGGGAGGGGAAAGAAGAGCTGATACCAAGGGTTCAATAGAAAGTGAATGTCTAGAAAAGAATGAGGGTATCATATGTACAAATATGCCTGATCCAATTGATGTATGGATTGTGATAAGAGTTGTACAGCCCCCAATAAAATGATTTTTAAAAATCCTATTACAAATTCAAATACTTTCTAGTTTATTTAACAAGACTCTTCAAATCAGTTACTTACTAGTAACGGAGGGGTGGGGGGAGGTTAGGTTGGGGAGAGAATCCAGTACCCTATGCCAATCCAAGTTATCATATGAGTTTTATTACCTGGTAGAAAACATATAGAAGTGATGCAATGCTAAATGAACTACAAATCTCAAGTGGGTTTGATAATAATGAAATAATTTACTTATCTTTATCAGGCATTCTAAAGGTATTAGTGACAAGTTTGAACAATTATAATATAATAAATTAATTGATTTTTATTCACAAGATAAGCACCTACATCGGAAAATCAATTTCCTCTTATACTATTGAACTGATTATCAGTTTATGTCCTGTGCAAATCTCGTCGTTAGTGATGTCAAATCTCAATTCTGAACATTTTTCTTGGATTTTCATCTCTTAGTGAAAACATCATTTATGTCTGCCTTGAAACCCTCTTGCGATGCTGGATTTCCACCCAATCCAACACCTGTTAGTCCATAGGGTATTCAATGATGCTGATTCTCTTAAGAAAATCTTTGCCCCTGTCCAAATTCTCCTTTGTTTTCCTCTTGCTTGATTATTGCAATATATATAACTGTTTTCTTTGCACCTATTATCTTCCTTAAAAAGCCTTTGTGGTGTAGTGGGTTATTTGTTGTGCTGCTAAATGCAAGGTTAGCATTTCCAAACCACCAACCACTCTGTGGGAGAAAGATAAGACTTTCTATTCCTGTAAAGAGCTGCAGTCTCAGAAATCTACAGGGGCAGTTCTAAACTGTTCTATGTAGCCGCTGTCTGTTGAAGTTGGCTCCATGATAATGAGTCTGGTTTGATTTGAGGCACTTAATTATATACATGATGGCGCACTTATTGTTCAAAAAGCAGCTCAAGGTTTATTTTTTGATGGAAGATGTTAATAATAATAAAACTAAAACCAAACGCACTGCCATGGAGTCCGTTCTAACTCATAGAGGCCCTACCGAGCAGGGCAGAGCTGTGCGCTCCAAGAGTGTTGGCAGACCAACATGTAACCCACAATGCCACCAGGGCTCCTTTAAGACGACAATAGGAGCAACAAAATCAATCAAAAAAAAAAAAAAGCACTGCAATAGACTAAGCAGGAAAAAAATAAAGGTGAATTTGGGCAGAGGCACTAGATTTTTAAATAGAATCAGCAGAATTTAATAATATTTGGGTAAACAGAGGGTGGATTAAGCAACATTGGGCCTCCTCATGAGCACTCCCCTAATACAAGAGCACCTTGCTCAGCTAAACGGTCATTTCATGATATCTACCTTCCCGACATGATCGCTGAAGACAGATGTGTTCATAAGAAAATGTGGTGAAGAAAGCTGATGGTACCCGGCTATCAAAAGATACAGCGTCTGGGGTCTTAAAGGCTTGTAGGCAAACAAGCGGCCATCTAACTTGGAAACAACAAAGTCCACAGAGAAGAAGCACACGGGCCTGTGCGAACACGAGATGTTGAAGGGAACAGGGAGCAGACACCAAAGAACAAAAACCATCATTGTGTGACCACCTACCCCACATAAACGCTGAAGACGAATGTGTGTAAAAGTAAGTGTGGTGAAGAAGGCTGATGGTGCCCGGCTATCGAGACCTACAGCGTCTGGGGACTTAAAGGCTTGAAAGTAAACAAGCGGCCATCTAGCCCTGAAGCAACAAAGCCCACATGGAAGCAGCACACCAACATGTGTG
>NW_022103903.1:18631837-18640386 GCF_000313985.2 Echinops telfairi | reverse complement strand
ATAAATTGATTTAAAAAAAAAAGCAGAAACCAATATTGCAATAGGGCTTCAAACTTGGGTAAATAGACAAATGATGTACAAACCTGGGTAAGTTCTTAAATAGAGCAGTTCTGATTTGACATATGGTATCATTATGAGCCAGAATCAAGTCCATTGTACCTCACAACAGCCACCTATATGATGTACACTTCTGGGTGCTAGATCTGACTTTATGGAGTGTGTGGTACAAAGGGAAATAGAAGTAAGTTACCAAGCAAATGACTCATTTCCCCCAAACAGCCTATGTTTAACCATCTAAAATGCTTAGTAAGTCTTTTATAATCTCCCTTATACCTTTTTTCCATTCTTTTAAAGAGAAATACTTCATTTTTATACCAGGTAACTTTATAACTAAGATATGAGAACTTCAATATATAATTTTTGTGGAACAGGATTCAGTAAACAGAAGTAATGGTAAGTGATGTTGAATAGTGTGCTTCTTCGTTTTCTTGCACCTTGTTTAGGATTTTTACAGCCGTATTAAGTAGATATTGGTCTCTGGTTTTACGTTTTTGTGACAGGCTTGTATAGCTTTTGCATCAGGGTGAGACTGGCCTCATCAAATGAGTCAACAACCAATTCCTCTATTTCAATTTTTTTGGAAGAGATTTTGGAAAGTGGTACTAATTCCTCTTTAAATATTTGGTAGAGCTCAGTGTTAAAGACATCTGTGCTGGCCCTTTTCGTTGTGGGGAATTTTCATTACTTATTCTATCATTTTATTGTTTACAGCCATATTCAGCTTTTTATTCTTTGTAAAAAAATTCAGTTCCAGTGGTCTCTGATTTTAGGAATTTTTCCATTTCACTAAGTTACATACATAATTTCTTTTAGCACAGTTGCTCAGAATATTGCTTTATTACGCTAACCCCATTAAAAATAATTTCTATAAAGCTTGTCGTGATGCTTCTTCTTCCATTTGTGATTCCAGAATTTGAGACCCTACTTCTTTTTTTTGGTCAAACTAAGGTTTTGCAAATTTTGTTGATCTTTTCACCAATACCTAGTTTTTAGTTACATTGATTTTGGGTATTGCCTATTTTACTCATTTATGCTCTTATTACTATAATTTCCTTCTTTCTGTTTGATTTAGGTTTAGTTTGTTCCTTTTCTTTTCTCCCCCCCCCCCCACAGTGTCTTATGGAAGAAGGATAAGTTATAAATTTGAGAACTTTTAAAAGAATGGATGGTTTTGTCTATACATTTTCATCTAAAAACTATTTTAGCTACATTCCACAAGCTTTGACACATGTCAAAGCTTTAATTAAAATACTTTGATTAAAGTATTTTATGATAACTCTTAGGACTACTTTTGAGTCATTAGAATTTTAGGTGTGTGTTTACTTCTCAATATTTGTGACTTTCCAAATTTTCTCATGATTGATTTTTAGGTTTTTTCATTATGTTAATAGGGCATATGTATATTATTCCCATTCCTTTAAATTTATTGAAGTTTGTTCTATGGCCTAGTCTATACTCTACTCTGTAGAATTTCCATATGCACTGAAGGATAATCTATATTCTATTGTTGAGAATAGTGTCTTTTACATATCAGTTAATACACTAGCTGAACTTCTGTGCAGTTTTTCTACCAATTATTAAAGTGGGGGTATTGAGCTATTATTATTGAGTTAATTATTTATCCTTTCATTTATATCAGATTTTCTTTAGGTGTTTTGGTCAGAACTTGTGCAGAAGTCACCTTTCCAAGTCCTCTCTGTCGCTTAGAGCTAGGCACAGAGTAGGTGCTTAATTTTTTTCTTTTCTTTTTGTCTGAATGGAATGCCAGACAGAACACATATATCAAATGGATCTTGGCTGATAACAGAGAATACTAGAAAGATATTTATCTGCCACTTTTTGGACTATGCAAAGGACACTAGAGCAGGGATCATAGTAAATTATGGATAGCATTGTTCCAGAGCAGTTAATTGTTATTATCATATGTATGTTGACTTATCCCTGGTGGTCCTAGTGTGTTTGACTGCTGACCACAAGGCTGGTGATTCAAATTGTTCAGTTGCCCAGAGGGAGACAGGCAAGGCAATCTGCTCCCATTTGCAGCCTAGGAAACCTTATATAACATATAGACTATTGCCTGGTATGTGTAAGAACTTAGAGAAAATTAATTATGACACTCGGAGAAGTGAAGAAGTGTAAAATATTTTACTACTGGTAAAATAGATGAGGAGTAATTAGATGAGTAAAAAATGTGACTATGTAATTCAAAATATAAGCATGTATGCGTGTTCGATCTACATTTATAAAGAGTAGTATTCTTAACCCAGATTTGCTTTAAAGTCAAGGACATATCCAAGGCTAAGGAAATGAAACGTTTTGCTGCCAGTTCCAGAGATCAGGGGATACACTGTGCATCAATTAGCTTCAGTAATACTCAGTAGTGTCCTTCTTCCTACTAGAAATTACCATATGGGCAAAGAGATTTCTCCTGAGCTCAAAGTGCCTTATTGACAATCAAAGCTTCTCCCAAAGATGCTTCATGTTAGACTTTTTTTCACTTCAAAACACTGTGTTGCAAAATTTTAATAGCGTATATAGTTTCAGAGTGACTATCTTGAATTTTTATTTCATCTTAATTTAGAAAGTTTAATGATAGTAATCAAATTAAAAGTGTAAGTTTTGAAATGGTTTGACTTATGACTATTGACTTTTCCAACAGTTATGGAATAAATAATTGGTTTTCAAGAAGTAATAGTTTAAGTACTATTAGATGCTACTGAATAAAACACAGCAGAGAATTCTCATGACTTGGAATGTGCAATGTGTATGTTCAAAACCAAATTAAACTGGGTATATGATGTGTAATTGAATGTGGCTTTTGTTTTTGTTTACTTTATAAAAAAAAACTTTTGTATAAATAATTTTAAAATTGATTAGAAAACAAATCCCCAATCCCAAACTCTCGACAGCAGGCTGGTTCTGAATCACAGCAGCCCTACAGGGGGTTTGTGAATCATTGCAGGAGCAGGCAGCCTTGTCTTTCCCCCTCAGAGTGCCTTGAAACATGTACCTTTCGGTTAGCAGTCTACCACTGATGTTACAGCACTGCTAGGAATCAATCAACACAAATGTGATCATCAATAACTCCCCCTAGTCCTTTCGCATACCGGATACTGTTCTAACTGCTTTGCACATGTTAACTCATTTAATTTTCACAACCTTTGTGGTGAAACTAATAGCTCAGTTTCACAGATATAAAGTATGAAACCCAGGGAGTATAAATGACTTGCCAAAACACACACAGTGTGTAAATGGCAGAGCTAGGTTTTTTGAAGCTCAGCAATCTGGCTCCAGAGTCTGAGAGCTAAAATATGTTAACCCCCTAAATAACAGTTGGGTTTTCATTAGCAATTTGGAAAAAAAAATAAAGGAACACCTTAAACATCTGTCTTATCTTTGAAAAACATATACAGTGTTACTCCCAAAACTGTTTTGTCCTTAAGAAGTTCAAAGCCTTTATAGATTCATAAAATCATATATTATTTTATATAAATAGGAAATACCTATTAAAAAACTCATTGTAAAAATCTTTAGATTTTGTTTTACCCACCTCCCAAACTTAAACTTATAGTAATAGTCTTAATTGGATGTCAATTTATTGAAACTATTGTAATCTTGAAGAGAAGTGCTTTGGCACTTGAAGTGTATGAGGCATGCAGGACAAGCTCTAAGAGGAGGGATGCCCAAAGCTTTGGCAAACCCCTGGAGAAGACACTAGGGGTGCCGTGAACATAACCTGATTACTCGGAGGGAAGGTTCTCAAACTTTTGGTGGATAGCTGTACTTGCCATCACATTCCCGTGCTGTGCATTACCTCGGCCGTCACAAGTCTCTTACTATGTAGTACACGTGATGCACTATTGAGCCACGTTGGTCTTCTCTATCAGTCACTGTCTGCAAAAAGCCCAGATAGTTTTAAAACAATGCCCTCCTCTAGACACGATCTATTTACTGTGTTCTAAACGCCATGGATTATTTACAGTGAGAGTTTAATTTTAATGAAGAAAAACATTTGTTCAATGAATCATGCATGTGATATCTAATCAACAACTAAGTACTTTTTTTTTCACCCTGAGGTAAGTTACTACTTCTAAATCTCTTCTGCAACTCTTCACAAGATGTTTACTTTGATTTTAAATGATCCATTTTGCTACAGACGCTCTCAGTCAGACCTCTGTGCACAGAACTAGGAACAGCGCCAACAGTGCGCCACGGGGCAGCGTCCAGGGTGCCTTGTGCTACAAGGTAGAGGAGCAAACACCGAGGTATGCTTTACAGTGGTGCTGCCTATCCCCCCTTCCGGCTGTTCTTCAGGGCCCAGCAGTGCTGGAGAACACTCACAGGGCTCTGTACACAGCCCAGTGGTTCCTGCAGGGACAGGCTTTTCAGGTGTTCCTTTAAGGCGAAAGCCACCAGCAAAGCAACCTCAACACAAATCTAGATTCGCATGGGGTCTCAGCGAATATGCAAGCGCTGCCCAACTCGCCCGGAGTTTCTCTGGGTGAGAAGGAAATGGCTCTTGAGTGACTCTTTGGCAAGGGATCCGTTTCAGATAAATGGCGCCGAGTGTTATCCTACAATGTCAAAGTCTGTTGGGGTAGATGCAGTCTCAATGGAGAATTTAAGAAGCCCGAAAACGTGAGATGTAGTTGTTAAGTATCCAAACGAATTCAAATGGTATTCGATAAAAGAAGCGTTTACGGTAATGGGGCCTGCCAAGGTCAATGACCAAAAAAATATTTAAAAGAATCTGGAAATAGAGAAGTAATGAGGACTAGATTGAAATATGGACGTTACTTATATAAAGACTCTTTAAAGAGTTTTCACGTCTTTTGACAGGAAAAAAAAAATAGCCTCTCTTTGTAAATGTACGAGATTGATAACAAATGCATCCTGCAGCCCCATTTCCTCCTTTTATTTTGAGCTCTGTGAATATGACATACAAATGACAGTGCCCACACACATCAGCTAAGCACCGCTTTGTTTTATATATATATATATAACATGTAACAATATATACATTGACAGGTTTGAGAAAAGCCGCAGACCTCTTAAAACTGTATGCAAACATTTGTCATATATAAACATGTGTCCTTTCTTGAGGAAGCGTCTCTATAGCTTTCCCTTATTTTTAAAATGGGGCAGGGGGTTAAAACTCGATGTGGTGTCACTTGACCCTTTAGAAAATGCTGTAGATAGGTGCCATTGTACTGGTTCGAATTCACAGTAACTGCCTGTGTAACAGAATAAACCATCCCCGTGAAAGCCTCACACTCCGGGCTCTGTTGAGTCTGATGGTGCAGTCACTGTGGAGTCAGTCTCCTCCTACTTCTCACTGACCCTCGACAACCAAGACATCCTTCTGCAGACACTGGTCTTCCTGCTAACGTGTCTACAGTATGGGAGAGGAAGTCTTTCTAGCCTCACTTTGAGGGAGCATTCTGGCTGTATTTCTTCCAAAACAGATTTGTTACTTCTTCTAGCAGTCTGTGATAGTAATATTCTTCGCACATACCGTACTTCAAATACATCAATTCTTATTCAACCTACCTTACTCATTGTTTTGCTTTTGAAAAGTGGATAAAAATGCTATGGCTTAGGTCAGGTGCACCTTAGTCCTCAGGAGTTATCTTTGCTTTTTAAGACTTTAAAGAGGTCTCATGTAGCAGGTGTGCCCAGTGAAATATATATTTGGTTTCTTGACTGCTCCTTCCATGTGTATTGTTATGAATGGTTGGTGTGTAAATTTGAATATAAGATGTGCATTGTGGTTGTGTCCTTTCACTATTTCTAATTAATTTGTAAACTGAGCAGATAATTCAAGAAAAAGGACTATATGAAGAACATGACATCAAATCTGGAAGGAGATTCATTAATAACCTGTTATTTGCAGAAAGCATAACCTTCCCTGCTTGAAGCAGGGAAGGCATGGAACACTTATGCATGAAGATCTGAGAATACAGCCTTCATTGCAGATTACTCCTTCATATAAATAAATAAGAGCGCAAGAAAGAAAATATCACAACTGGGCCGGTAAGCCACACTATGATTATGAATGAATGTCTGCAGCGGTTCCTTCTCATTTTGACGTGTGACGCATCAGCAAACGACGGTTCTGAAAGTTTTACTCTACCTACCATTAAGGATGACTCTACTTTGAGGACCTGGCATTTTCCTAGTGGTATTTTGAGTGCCTTCCAATTCAAGGAGCTCATTGTTCAGCACTCTATCAGGCAGCTTCCCACTGCTATTCAAAAGGTTTCAGGTGGCACCTTATTTTAGAAGTATGCTTTCATGTCCTTCTTCCTAGTCTGCCTTAGTCTAGAAGCTCCATCCAAACATGTCCACTGTGAGTAACACATCTGAAGTGTTTCTGTCAAAGCGACAGATGAGTGTAGAAAATAGGAGTCTTACTTTTGGCCAAAGTATAACCCATAGGAATTGGATTGATGAATTGTGTCACAACATGAGATCCATCTATCTACAAAAAAATCTATTGCTGTCAGGTTGATTTTGACTCACAGTAGCCCTATGAGATACAGTAGGACTGCTCTACAGAGTTTTTAAGTCTGTAATGTTTATGGAAACTGTCTGCTATCTCTTTCTTCTATGAGGTCGAACCATCAATCTTTTGGTTAGCAGGCTAGTGCTTAAACACACACATTATATATAGATATACATATACATATATAAACAGATATAACACACAAATATATGTATCACATATGTTGTTGTGTGTTGTCGATTCCAATTCCTAGCAACCCTATGTGACAGACTAGAAATGTCCCATAGGATTTCCCTATAATCTGTATGGGAGCAGATGGCCTGCTTTTTCTTCTATAGAGATATTGGTGGTTTTTAAACACGAACCATTTAGTTACCTGCTGAGGGCTTAACAACCGTGCCACTAGGAATCCTTCTACCTATGCCCACCACCAAACCCATTGTCATTGAGTTGATTCCAACTCATAGTTCCCCTAAATGAGGTTTCTGAAGCTGTAAAATTTTACTGTCACAGATGGTCTTGTCTTTCTTCTGCACAATGAGTGGTGAGTTTGAACTGCCAACCTTTCAGTTAGCAGCCCAGCACTTACCAGAGAGCACTACATGGCTCCTTTCTTTTCTATATAGCAATCCTTAAATTCATAAACTGCAATAGATTAAAGTTTTCATAAACCTACTGATGTTTGAAGGTTTGGATTATACCTTGAATGTTTACATCTTCCCAGCTTGGCTTTTCTTATTCTAAGTACTATCTTTATGTTGTCTTCCTTATGTTTTATGTAATTTTCTAATCTATTCTGTATTTCTCCTTAAGCAAACGAAGGCCCTAAAACAATGATACATATTCTCTTTGGAATCCAAACACTTTAATTAATAGAATAAATACATGGAGCTCAACTTGCTAGCTGAGGTTAGCCCCCTTTAGAATTGTTTAGAAGCTATTAGTATATCCCAAACTGTATTTAAATAATCCTCTAACCTAGCATCAACAGTGTTCAAAATAATTCAAAATATTTTAGGGGCTTTGGGCTGTTAATGGTTTTCTGACAAGAAATGCAATCACCAATATCGCTTACAATGGCTAGCTGTATGGAGTTCATCATTTCATCAGCCACCTTTTCTCCTGGGCCTGGGCCTGAAATAGTGATCTGTTTAGTCATCTGCCCAAAGCTGCCTCACAGCCTCCATCCTAGTTTTTAATCGTTGCAGTTCTGCAGCGTTCCTTCAGAAGCCCGCAGCTGCACAAACTGTAGAGAAGAGAGTTCTCCAGGGAGAACTGTGCAGATGGGTATTGAATACGGCCTGTGAGGGCTAGGAATCAAATCAATGACATCGACTAAAGAAACCAGGACTTATCCAGGGGCGAGGTTTTTAGCCACCATAGTTTAAGCTTTGAAGCATTTATTTACTTAAACTTGCACATTTAATGTACATAGTTTTTCTTCTTCACTTTTGGTTTAGGTACACACATGGACACACACACACAATTCAGAGTAATTGACAACATTCTCAATTGAAATATGTGAATAAAATGTGAACCTTTCATTTTAAGACTCCACCGGCCACTCTCCACCGAAGATCTCTTATTGAAAGAGTTACCTACTATGTCTTATGTGCTGCATAGTGGGGAGTGGCTTCCAAAAGTTTCTGGAACACTGGAATTGAAAGAGACTGAACTTTTTTTTTCAATAGTAAAAACATTTCTTTAGGATTTTTTTTATTATTCAATTTGGAATATAGGCTCATGAGTAAATTTTTTAAAAAGTAGGATTGTAAAGAGACTTTTCCCTAGCTCTGTCTCCCCCAAATACATGCCAAATATTAGAGGCTATTTGCCAGCATATGGTGGGAGGTCAGATACTTAGACACATCCTCCCTGAAGGCAGTCAGTTGCCAGACCACCACAGTTAGGCTCCAGTCCCTGCTGTTAAAGGACAATGGGTTACTTCTCCCTAAAGGCTTGTGGCCATCAGTCTGGTCCCTGT
>NW_022103903.1:18612565-18631300 GCF_000313985.2 Echinops telfairi | reverse complement strand
ACAGATAATGGATTTTTCCCACTTACTTTTTTAAAATACTTTTATTGGGGGCTCTTACATCTCTTATCACAATCCATACATTCCTCCAATGTGTCAAGCACATTTGCACATATGTCACCATCATCATTTTCAAAGCATTCTCTTCCCACTTGCGCCCCTGATATCAGCTCCCCATTTCTTCCCCCTCCCTCCCCCACCTGCCCTCCCTCATGAGCCCTTGATAAGTTATAGATTATTTTTTCCATATCTTACATTGTCCTCCATCGCCCCTCACCCACTTTTGTGTTATTTGTCCCCCGGGAGGGGGTTCTAGATTGATCCTTGTGATTGGTTCTACCATCCCCCTACCATCCCTTATCCTCCTGGTATCGCTACTCTCCTTGTTGGCCCTGAGGGGTTTATCTATCCTGGATTCCCTGTGTTGTGGGCTCTTCTCTGTAGCAGTGTGCATGTTCTGGTCTAACCCGATTAGTAAGGTGGAATTGAGGTCATGAGAGTGGGATGAAGGAAGCAGCAAAGAGCTAGAGGAAAGTTGTGTGTTTCATCGGTGTTATATTACACCCTGACTGCCTCATCTCTTCCCTGTGACCCCTCTGTTGAGGGGCTGTCCAGTTGTCTACAGATGGGCATTGGGTCTCCACTCTATGCCCCCACCCAAATTCACCTTGGGTATAGTTTTTTTCTGGGTATTAGATGTCTGATACTGATCCTATTGACACCTCATGATCACAGAGGCTGGTGTGCTTCTTCCTTCTGGGCTTTGTTGCTTCTCAGCTAGATGGCTGCTTGTTTATCTTCAAACCTTTAAGGCCCCAGATGCTCTATCTTTCGATAGCTGGGTACCCTCAGCTTTCTTCACCACATGTGCTTATGCACTCATTTTGTCTTCAGTGATCATGTCAGGAAGGTGAGCATCACAGAATGCTGGATTGTTAAAACAAAGTGTTCTTGTGTTGAGGGTGCACTTGAGTGTCAATCTGCAACCTTAATTCTTTTTCTTCACTTAAAAAAATCATTTTATTGGGGGCTTGTGCAACTCTTATCACAATCCATACATATATCCGTTGTGTGTCAAGCACATTTGTACATTTGTTGCCCTCATTGTTCTCAAAACACATGCTTTCTACTTGAGCTCTAGGTATCAGCTCCTCATTTTCCCCTTCCCTCCCCACTGCCCCCCCCTCATGAACCCTTGATAAATTATAAATTATTATTATTTTGTCATATCTTACACTGTCTGGCAACCTTAATTCTTAACATATACATATGAGTACATAGTTCTATTCCCCTCTCATTATATATGTATATTTACATATGTACATGCTTGTATTTAGGCCTCTATAACTGTCCTTTGCCTCCTGGTCCTTTATTTCCTTTTACTTTCCTCTTGTCCCACCATCATGTTCGGCCTTCATTCGGGTTTAGTAATTCCTTGCTGCTACATTGCCCTTCATTAAGCCCCAGTAGGCATCCTTCCACCTTCCTTCCATTGATTATAGTTCCCTTGTTGTTCCCTTGTCCCTGGGTTGGTTTCCCTCCCCCTGCTTTCTCCCAGCTCTCACCTCCCCTTCTCCCATATCCCTCCATAACCATTGGTCCCATTCTTTTCATCTCTGAATTATTTATCCCGCCTATCTTACCTAGATAGACATGCCGATACATTGATAAGTGCGAAAAACAGGCAAAGCCAAATAAAACAACAAAAGAAGTCAAAGCCAACAAAGCAATGACAACAACAACAAACAAAACCAAAATAACAATAACAAAAAGAAAGCCACTGACAAAAATGAAAAAGCCTATAAATAATTCAAGTGTTTTCCAGTCGAATCTGATGGGGTGCCACACTCTGTCTCCAAAGTCTATTTTTGGTATTTCCTGGGGATTTCATCACTCTGCTGCCCCTGCTGCTCTGCTGCATTCCCTCAGTGCCTCACCCCAGCGTGATGGGGTCAGACAGTGCACTATTCCCGCACTGTGTCGCCAGTGCTGTCCCCTGCAGCGCCATGGTTCAGTGAGGGACGCCAAGTCCCATGGGGACCAGCCCTATGGTCCTCCCCATGCATTGAGAGACTGAACTTTTTTTCCAAAATTTTTGAGGCCCCTCCCATATATTTGTTATAAAACTATTTTGCTAAAATTAAAATAAACAAGTTATTACATATTATACAGAAGGCTATGAAAAGAGTCATTGCTACTGTAAGAAGTACAGTCAATACATACTGTTTTGTCATATATGATTAATTTTGGGATCTCTAACTAGATATAAAAAAAATTACTGGTTTATTTAGAGCTCTTGAAAATATGAAGAAATCAAATTGTCTCCTTTGATTTTTCTAAAAGCAGTTTGATTATATTTAATCACTTTTCCACTGTTGATTCCCCTTGGCATATTAAGTTCAAGTCAATTGTTCTTAAATTCTTGCATATGCTTTCAAAGTGTCCCATTTAGTCTTATGAACTTATATTACTGCTTATCTGCAGTCATCAATATGCATCAAAACCTGATAAAATCATACTCACCAGATTCTAGATTTTGTGAAACTCCAATCTTTTCCCCCACTTCTAGATAATATCTAACATTTAAACTATATGACATATGAATAACACATGCATACACACACACATATATATTTTTTGAGTGGATAATAGTGCCTGATAGAAACCCTGACTCCATATCAGATATGATTTCACATGAAACATAGACAGGGAAATATTGATAGTAGCTTTCAATAAACTCTGAAAATATTTTTCTATTAGCTCAAAATTATAAGTACTTTGCCATAGAAATAACAATTTCAAATATAGTACTGGTTTATGAATTATTTCAATTAATAAATTTTGGTTTATCGAAATGTTAGCTTATAGAAAATTATTGTGTATTCATTTTCTGACATGGGTATACAGGAGACAGTAATGAAGATTTGGAAAGATCAGGGTATTTGAGCAAAAGGTCCATCTAAAACTCTTTTCAAAGGGTGAAAAATAACCAATATTAAAATATACTTTAATGATAGACTTCAATATTACAAGTCTGCTGTCTCAGTCTCTGTGCTCAGATGTCTACTGCAACATGATTCAGAGTGAGCAGGGTGAATCTTCCGGGGTTGCCAAAGTGAGAAGGTGCAGCTGAGATTCAGCCCATAGTTGCCATTTTTCAGCCCTCACTTGGAGTATTAGTGGCATGGTAGGTATGTTTTGGGCTACTAACCTCTCCACCTGAAACAGAGGAAATTTTCTGCCCTGGTAAAGATCTACATCCTCAGAAACCTTATATAGAGTCACTATAGTTTGGAATCAGTGTGTGTGTGCGGGTGGGGTGGGGTGGTATTTAAAGTACAGACATGTAAACTCTGATGTTTCAGAACTGCTTATCTGCAACCAAAGAGCAGCAGCTAGGAACCACAACGCCTCCATTAGGAAGATCTACAACCCCCCCCCCCCAACCAGGACCTATTTCTAGATCCTAAGTGCTGCTGTTTCTTATGCTCACTCTTTCATAGCCGTCCCTCATAATTTAAAAATATTTTCAGTCCAAGGCACATATTTGAAATTGGCTCGAAATCTTCTGAATGAATCTATGTCTTTATATAGTTCCATGTTCATCTATATCTATATGTATATAAGAAAATATTGGTATTAAGTATCTCAATATCTATCTGTATGTATATGTGAAAATATTATTACTAGGGTCCTAGTTCATATATACACAGGCTTGTTCCAAACAAAATGTGTTGAAACATATGCCTGCAACCAGTGGGTGATGCTGTTATACACCTATCTAGGCCTTATTATAATTCCTTTTAAAAAAGTCTAACCCAAACAGTGGCTTCCTGGGGGATCAGCTGGGCCAGTTAAATTCAAAGTAGAGAATTCAGTTCAGAGATTACAATGACTTTTGGGGTTGGGGGGATCCCAATGGAAAATGTTGATAGATTTTTAGAAAAAGACATAGGATGACCACGTTCCACAAAGGAATTATTTTATTTTCTCTCATGACAGGGAACTTGCTCATAATAAGAGGGTCGGCAGAACTGTTCTACAAGAATGAGGTTGGGAAACTTTTCTCCATCCACCAACAGTCCTGTCCTTGCCCCATCCAGATGTCCTTTTGTTCCTCAAAGTCAAAGAATATTTAAAAGGAAAATGATCGAGTCCCTCAAGGATGCCCATCTGCCGTTTTGATCTAGTGTAAGTCAAAGGGCACAGAGTTCTCCGGGGAAGGGTCCCAGAGAACGGAAACAAACATTGCCGTCAGAAGTGGATAGACCTAGAGAGAAGATACGTCGAGAAAAAAAGAGCAGCACATTTTGATAAAAAACCTCAACCAAACTCACTGCCATCCAGTCAATTCCAATTCATCGTGACCCAAAAAGACAGGCTAGAACGTCACCTGCGGGTTCCGGAGACTGTAACTCTTGACGGGAATAGAACACGTTGTCTTTCTCCCGAAGAATAGCTGATGGTTTTCAACTACTCACATTTTGCTATTGAAATGAATGTTTCTATAAGTTGGTTCTTAGGGTTCAGAATTGACTCAATGCAGTTAGTGAGAGTGAGATGATTTTATAGCAGTACTTTTTTACTTAGCCTCATGTGTGTATTAGTATGTATCTACACTATAATGATATTTTATAATCATCATATCTAATTTATGATCATATATATACAACGATTCCATCAATACTATTGTATAATTTTTAAATTTTTATTACTTTAGTTCTTGCTTTTGCTTGTGTGTGATAAACCAGAAACCTGATTCCAACTCTTAGTGGCCATATATAGGTGTCACTAAAGATATGAGGTTTCTGAGATGGTAAGTTTTATAGGAATAGACTGTGAAATCTTTCTTCTGGAGACCAGGGGCAGGGTCTGCACCGGCCTTGTGGTTTAGCCCAGTGCCTAACCCAATGGACTGCCTGAGCCCTTTCCCAGAAACAGAAAGAATTCGGCTGGAGAACAAATCTGTCATAAGGTAAGCCTTAGACCGAATCCACAGTCATTGCTCTATGGACTATTACAATGCTCCATCCCACTTTTGAAAAAGCTTTAAATTTATTCCCGAACAGAGAGAGCAAAGAAAATATACTTATTATGAAAGATATAGATTTTGGCGGATTTAATAGGATGAATAGAGTGGGGAAGTTTGGGTTTAAGCATGTAATATCAGTAATGTCTTTTGAATTTTTTCTCTTCTTTCTTTCCTTTTTTCTGTTCTCTTCCTTTCTTTTCTTCTCACTTTGCTTCTACTCTGCTTTGATCTTCTTACTTCATTGGGAAACTATTATATGGAGGGCATTGCATTAAATATCTAGATATGTTTGATTTTCAACCTTCAGTGAATAAATCAGTATATATATTTTTTTATATCTTCACAATTTTAATCATTGGAAATCCAAGTTTCTCTTTTTTCCACACATTTTTACTTAGTATGGTGGTGAAGGCGCCCTGGTTATAAATAGGCATTCTAAGTATGATATATCTTAGACATGGAGAACATTCATAGAGCCTTTCTACTATTTTCCAGTAAACCTTCCTATGATTTATATGCTACTATCAATTGCGGGTTTGGAATGCACTGTAATAAATGGCTGGCTGGTTCAAAAAAGAGAGAAAATGATTTTGTCATTAGGAAAGACCTCTGATGGTGGATACTGGTGGATACTGGTGGTTAAGAATCTAAAAGATTTTCTCAACCCCTCTGCCCCATACTTGGTGCGAGCTGTGTGCCACACTGCCCATGGAACTGTTATTCTTGCATTCCAATGCACTTTCTTAGTTCGGCTGCAGTGTTTTCCAGCTGTTGGATGCTCCACTGCCATTGCGTTCTATTTGACTGAAGCTTGTTGACCTGACAGTGCAAACGCTTCAGAATTGCATCGTATCTCTTATGTTGTACCTCTATTTCTTTTTCTAATTTTTCATGGATCTGATTTTCTTTCTCAAGAAAATGTGTTTTTTCAGCAATTGACTTTTTTATGATTGTAATTTTATCACTCAGCTTCTTAATGTCTTCCTGTACTTCCAGTAACTGGTTTCCTTCTAAATTCTGGAGATCTTACATAAGCTTCTCTTTCATTGTCCCTAGTTCTTTAACAAAAACTCATTTTTCATGGAGTTCAGTCATGAATGTCCATTTGCTTTCCGTCTCTCCCAAACTATCTTCATGTGCTTTCATTTTTGCATAATATGCCTTATATCTTGTCATTTGTAACTCAAAATCTTCTTGAGCTGCTTCTGTATCAAATCGAAGCTTTACGCTTTCTATATAGGAAGACTTGATTTGGGTTTCCAGGTTTCTACACTGAAGGTTGCCATTCTCTATGGCAGCATCTTGCTGATAAATTTGCCTTTCTGTTTCTTTTGTTTCTCTGGAGACAGATGCTATCTGTTTTGCAAGCTCATGAAGTTCATTCTGCAAATGGGACAGACATTTTTTGCTTTTTCCTGTTTCTGATGCTTGAGATTGTTGCTGCCTTGTGACTTGCTCGACAACATCAGTTAATGAAGTTGTCTCTTGCTGATCCACAGCTTCAGCGGCCGGCCGGGGTCCAGTTCCTCTTCCCGCCTCGGGCTGAAGGGCGCAGCTAAATTTGTAGTGTTTATATCTAACAATAATAGCCCTTTTAAAAAATTCATTTTAGTGGGGGCTCGTACAACTCTTATCACAATCTATACATCCATCCATTGTGTCAAACACATTCGTTCATGTGTTGCCATCATCATTTTCAAAACATTTCCTTTTACTTGAACCCTAGTTATCAGATTCTCACTTTTTCCCTCCCTCCCCCACCCTCCTACCCTCATGAACCCTGATAATTATAAATTATTACTAATTTTTCATATCTTATACTGACTGATGTCTCCCTTTATCCACTTTTCTGTTGTCCTTTGGAGGGGGTTATATGTAGATCATTGTGGTCAGATTTCCCTTTTTACCTCCACCTTCTCCTTTCCCTCCTGGTATGGCTACTCTCAATGCTGGTCCTGAGAGGTTTATCTGTCCTGGATTCCCTGCATTTCCAGCTCTTATCTTGACTTGTGTACATGCTCTGGTCTAGCCAGAATTTGTCAGGTAGAATTGGGGTCATGATAGTGGGGGATGGGAGAAGAAGCATTAAAGAACTAGAGGAAAATTATATGTTTCTTCAGTGCTATACTGCACCCTGACTGGCTCGTCTCCTCCCCGTGACCCTTCTGTAAGGGAATGTCCAATTGCCTACAGATGGGCTTTGGCTCTCCCTCCGCACTCCCCCTCTTTCACAATAATATGATTTTTGTTCTGAGTCTTTGATGCCTGATGCCTTTTCTTATGATGGTTCTAGAATCTGAGGGTTGTAAACAATTGAGAAGTGTTAATACCGGTTGTGGGCTTGTCTGGGTTTTTTTGTGTGTGTGTGCCTCATCATTTGATAATTCTCTTATTATTGCAGTTGGTTTAAAAGTAAGTCTATAAAAATATTGTTCTTTGATTAAAGCGTGCTTTGAGTGCAAATAAATGGTTTTATTGATAACATAATCTCATCTGAATTTGATTAAGGTAAGTAAGAACTCAGCATGATCTTTAAGGAAGGTTTTACAAGTCTTTGATTGACATAACAAATGTCTTCTGGGACTCTCAAAATGCTGTGACATATAATCAATTGGTAGAAAACAAATTAATTGGTGCCCAGTGAGCATCAACTCCAGTCAACGTTCTTTGTGCCATGGTACGAACCAGGGAAATAATTATTTCCTGCCCTCAAAGTAATATCCTAAGTGTGAAGTGCCATCAGCTTGGCTGTTACATGATAAGGAAATACTCCTTTATAAAAATATGAAATGCAAATAAAACTTCTCATGATTACTGCTTCATTCCTCTCTCACAAATTCATCAAAGAAAATAATGGGAAATCAGGTATATTTGAATGAGAAGAGCTGTATGTGACTTTCAAGCAGCCATTTCTGAAAACCTGAGACAGCGACAAGTAGGGGTCCCTTATAAGAGTGACATAAGTCAAGCAATGTGAGTTAATTTTGGCATGAGGAGACAGGAACCAGTTTAGATCTAGGCTTTTCTTATGAAGTAATTTTCGACACCTGATCACTATGGAAGTCATGAAACGGAACTGTGTTCTCTCTCCTATGAACAGTGGAGGCCAATTTGGCTTAGAGCCTAGCCAAATGGAGTGCTAGTGTGAGATCCTGTCTGGAGAGTTGTGTTGTGCTTGTGCTGTAGAAAGATCATCTTGCTTCTACCATTCTCCATGACTACATTGGAAGAGTTGTTAATTTATTTATTTATTTATTCCAGTGATATTGAATAGTTCAAGTTATTACTAAACTTCCTAATGTCATTTCTATCAAAAAATGCCCACTGAGATTTCCAGTAAGTGTTAGGGTTAAACCATTAAAGTACAAATCATCTGTTTACCTCCTTCTCCATGAAAATCACTGATATATTAATGTAGCTTAATACATGTGAAAGCTATATTTTCTTATTTGTAGCTTATGCAGCTCTTGATTCCCAGTCCTTTGTAGTGGCATTGATGACAACAATGCAAACCACACCCAAATTCCAAAGTAGTTAACACCCACTTTGCTTCAATTAGAGTGAACACTGACAATCTCTTAATTCACAGAGTTTAGCTCTTGCTCCAACAGTAGCATTGTGGGTCACCAAGACTCCTCTTGCATCAATAATTAGCTAATGATAAAAGCAAATGACATCAGGACAATTTTTGATTGAAAAAAATTAAGTAGACATGATCATTGAAAAGCAAAAATGAAATTCTTAGGTTGTGTTGCTATAATTTTATAAGACAATAAAGAAATGCACATATTTGAAATGCCACCCCCAGGTCTTTTCAAATTTTCCCATGAACTTGGTGGCTAGATAAGCACTTAAGAATACGTTGGTGTCATTACCATAGCTTAATTAATTCTGATATAGTATTAATTAGCACCAACATAGTAGTAATTATGATAAAAAACTCTCTCTTGTAGGTTGCCTGTTTTTAATCTTTGTTGATAATATATAGGCCAAAGATCAATATGTTGTGCTTTTCTAAGCATTATATTCCTCTTTATTCTTCTCTCCTCTCAAAGAATCAATTTCTTAGTTCTATTTTACTAAGACGAATATAAAATATACAGTGGTTTGAATTCTTCAGTACAATGGAACAGGGAGCTGGACATTATATTAAAGGCCATGTAATGATGTGTGATTAAAATAACATGGGTGATCTAGAAAGTTATTTACTAAATTGTCAAAGTACATTTAAAATGTACTATTTTCTCTCATTCATAAAAAAACAACTTTGGTCAGACTGACATTTTTAGAAAGAACCTTGTTCTAATTTTCTTTCTTAAAAGTTTCTTCCAGTTTTGCTACTTTCCGGATTTTTTCCCAAAGCCTTTTTCTTTAACAACATAGAGCTGCAATCCTATCTGTAAATTCAATCCAGGTATGGAATGATTCCTTCTGTGTATCGTACTGAGCAGCTCCCCCTCCCCAACTGCACCCCCACTTCAGGACAATGCCAACGTGGCAAGGAGCTCACACTCACCCTTTTATTCTTGTTTTACAAAGATTCTCTGACTTTCCCATTCTTACTAATGCAAAAACGTTCTCAACAGACCAGAAAGTACTACCCTAACTGTGCAACTGTGTAACATCACAGTTCTTTCCCTTTCTTCATGTTACTATCACAGTCTTAAGTGCCATAAATGTGGTGCTGCATTTAAAAAGAATGCCCTTCTTCTCAACAATAGATTTGAGAAGTTTGTGTGTTTGGGGGACTATCACCCATGAACATAGTCCTCCCGCTGTGCATGATGGTCACACACTTCCTCTGAGATACCTACCAGCAGGAATCCTGGGGGGCAAGGATCCTCCCCTTGGCACTGGCTGCGGGGCCTGGATGCCATTTACAAACCCTGCCCTCAGGAAGCGAGGGCAGAACGCCTCCACCCCAATGGTTGGGAAGGATCCTTTTAAGAGACAGAAATTGACATTAATGAACGTCTTCTTTGTGGGAAAGTTCTTGATCAGTTCATTGGAATACAATCTAAAACAAACTGACATAATCATACACAAGGAAACTCTGAAAATAAAATAAATGGAATGCTTTACAGTTATACGTATTTTAAAAATCAATGCGGTTTCTTGAAAAGAAAGCTAGTAGCAAATAATTATTCTTAACAAGGGTGGAAAAACAGCAGAAACCCAAGATAACATTTTGTCAGCATAAAGTCCTGATGAAGAATCACAAAATAGATATGAACTATTAAATATGATTTGCAGAATTCACATCCACATGGGTTTTAGGCATGGGAAAGTAGCCACCAGAGGATGCTGAGAACTACACCAGCAGGGCTTTCCAGAGGTGTAGTGCTGCTAGTGCTTGCACCAAGGAAACCGCTCACCCATGATAATAATTACATGTGATTGTGATACGGTGATTAGACCACCAATGTACATGGTTTTCAATGTGTTACTTTTTTCTTTCATGGGAAAAACACAAGAGTTTGCAAAGGTAGAACTATATGTTTTTTAACTTCTAAAGATCTATTGTGAATCCAAAGAAGAATGTCAACTACTTGGAAACAGCCTTAGAATAATATAATGAATCATAGAATACAAGAATATCAGAGGTTTGAGAAATATCAGGGTTTGAGAATATCAGGGTTTGAGAAAGCGTCCAGTGAAAACTATCGTACAGAAGAGAGGTGTAGGTCTAAGTGGGGGAGTGATGTCATAATGCTGCGAAGCTCCCAGGACAAAATCTTCTTACCAGAGTTTAGAAATAAACAATGAGGCATTTTCTACATGGAAGATTGCAATCCTTTGAAAATGAGTTACAAATCCTACACTTATGGAATACTAACATCACAATTTGGGGTCTCAATGCTCTGAAAGATACTAAAATTGCTCAGAAGGAAATTTTACAGACATCCAGTATCAGAGTATGGTCAATACTGAAAGCTGACAAGTTATATATACGTTAAACGTTAAATCAAACGTTAGATCAAAATAATATTGTACAAAAAGTAGGTTACGCAGATGACTGTAAGAGGTATATCTCAATAGGCTCAGCAATTTTCCCATGCTGAGGCCTGAGGTCTCTCCTCCCACACTTCCATTTAACAAGTTTCATCTGAGGCTTCTTAGAACTTCACCCAAGATTTAAGGGAGCTGGTATGCTGCACCCTACGTATCTTTCTTGTCTAGAGAAAGTTGTTGCTCAAGAAAAGCGGTATTCCTTAAATTTTCATAGCTTTTATTATTTTTTTTATGAATGAGCAAAATTGCAATGCATGTTTTGATGGGCGAGGCCTATACATTGTACATTGGATTAAAGAAAGTTTAGAAAGGAAACCATATGCTATAGGTTTCTATGGACTATAGACTCTGGTATTAATATTGATTTTAGCATGCACTATTAAAATGGGCCTGTCAGGTAGATCCAGAGTTCTGAAACATTGAAAAGTGTTACAAAAGCCATCAATTGCTAGGCTAGAAAGTGTTCTGAGGTAACTTTAAACAAAGAGGGGATCTGGTTTCTCCTTGGTAGTGCCCGGAACGGGAACACAGGCTAATATGCCCTCGTGGGCAATGCTTCTGTCACAGAGAATGCTCTGTATTGTACTGTTTCCTCTCTGGGAAGCCACTCAGAAGGAAGGCACTCCACTGCATACCAGGGGGAGGTAATTATTTCAGACTCTCAAACAACATTCTTATTTAAAGTAATGATGAGGTTTCACTCGGGAAAATAATTACCAAAAAAAAGCAGATTTTATTATATGACGGACTTCAAAATAGTCTAGAAAAAATGTAATGAAGAGATAATAGAATTTTCCCATGAACTTTCAAGGCCTCTTAATTGCAGTGAAAAATTAAATATTGCATTTTTTATTATGGATTTATTGCAGTCCTATAATAACGAACCTGGCTAAAGAATATTAAATCATAAAAAGTAGTAAAAACTATAAAAGAAAGGAAATAAATGATAGAAGTGAAATTCTCTTAAAAGAAAGTTGAAGAAAAGCAAGTGATTCTAAGGAGTGTTGATCTGTTACACATTCAGAGATTTTTAAAAAAATCTGAGTTATTGCTATTTTTGCCAACATGATTCAAAATTGTTAACTTAGAAAAGCTGCCTATTATTTTAACTTCCTGAAATGAAATACGAACATTATTTTATTGCTATGATTATGTTGATTACTGTGTTTGCTGTTGTGACAGCCTGTCATATTTAAGAGCAGGTTTCCTTTTTTCTCTAAACTTGCTACATCATTTATAATGGCTTCGTGATTCTCTTTATCATGGGTAAAATATCTCTCATTGATTGTGGCATCATTTCTCAAAGAACTGTCTCTTTTTTTAATATTTGCAAACAAATATAAAAAACCAAGAAGCCGAAATACATATTTAGCTGGAATATCATATTATATGATGACAACACCTTGTCATTTTTCTCCTTAAGGTCAGTTGTGTCAATAGAGATTTATGAAAGACTACAGCTCTGAGTTTTCACAATTGAATCAGGAGAAACTGCAATTCTTCTTTGTTATAATTCCCTTATCTCTTAATATACAAGAAATTAAGTTTGTGAACCTTTTAGGATTTGATATGAAATATTTTCAGTAGATTTTCTCTATTGCTTAGATTACCGTCTTTCTTTTGGACTACTTTTTGTTTTTTTTAAAATAACAGGAATTTATTAATAAGTTATAGTGTGACTAAAGAATACACAAATGGATACAAATTTTAGCTGGAGAAATGTCAACTCCATGAGCGTTAATTTTAAGCTATACTCAATAGACTAAGAATTTGTTATTATAAATTAACATTTAAATGTAATGGAGTTTTTATTTAGCCATTTCAAGACCAAAATATAAGATGTGTCACTTCAAACGCATCGGTTTTCTAAAACTCATATACTTTCAGTTTGCAGATAGTTAGTAACTTCAAATGTGAGGATGAAGAAGGTGGTTGGCATTTGACATCTTCATTATATGCATCAGGATAACCAGTAAGTATTGTGACAACATTATAGAAACTTTTATGAAAAAGATCAGAAGGTGAAGTAACCATCTGCGGCCATATCTTCCATTGAGGTCTACACGTTTCTAAAGACACTTCCGTGAAGAGCCTCTCTGTTGTTCTATTTACACCATGTCAAAACAGCAGTCTTGGCACCTGGAGGGACTGCGGTTGTGTTTCATTGCAACATTTTCAGAGTTTGGGGAACAAAAAGAAGTCTGAAAGGGCAAGATCAAGATGTGTCTGTTGTTTGACCGAAAATTCTGTAGGGTGTCTAAGAGCCATATCCTTAGGGGTCCTACCTGTCCCTATCTGAATAATAAACCTTTTAAAAAATGATTTTGAATTTTGCTCCACATTTTTTCCACACACTCTAGTGAGCACTTTCGCTGTAGTTTCTTTCAGCGTAGTTGATAGCAGTTGCCAGGCACCACCATCTAGTTCTTCTCATCTCATGGTTACAGATACTGATGTTGGTGTGGTCTATTTGATTTTCATAATTCTTTCTTTGCAACACAGAGACTAATAGTGGCATCTTATATGGCCTTTCATAAACTTTTAAGACCTTTAGGCTCTACTTGCCAAAGAAGAATGTAGGACATTGTCTTGGTAGATTGTCTATAAGTGCTGTAATCTTTACACAAAGAATTCTTATCCAATATGCTAGCAGCACCAACTGAGAAGCACTGGGTAAGATTAATAGGTCATATAATGAGATCCCAGTGTGAAAAAAAGCCGAAGCTTCCATGGCTCCCATGCTGACATCTGGCTCATCTGTAAAATGAAAATAACTGATCCTACACTGTGGGACTTTTTTTGAGAATTAAAAGTGAGCACATTGTATAAGTCAATACCGTTATGTTTAATTGTCCTAATTTTTAAAAGCCCTCTCTTTCACTAGAGTATTAAGATAAAGATTACTGAAAGTTCTTAATGTTGATCTTCCTGTATTTACAGTCATATACATACATACATATATCCCTAATGAAAAAAAGTGCTTATTTGAAGATTATTAATTTTGACACAAAAATATTTAAAAAATAAGATGGGGATTTTTGATATATGATTCCCTCAAATTGCTTTTAGTTTGGAATTTTGTAAATATACATTTTGGTACATGTGGAGCAATAGGTAAGTGCATAAAGGAAAATAATTTAGTATTGGAAACTTATAATACATATTCACATAAGCACATTATTCAGAGGGCACAGAAGAATTAACTTCCTGGGTACTCAACTTGGTCCTGCTCTACTACAACTTGTTCAGTGATGAATTTACTTTACAAAACTAGGATGAGAAGTTCACCAGCAATACACATGACCTGCTGGGTTGTGGGAAAGAATGATTAGATTGTTATTTCAACATCGGCTTTTTCTCAAGCCTTTGTCATTGCTACGTTGGGAGTGTGTTTTATAAATATACAGGGTGTGATACCATGTAGTTCATAAATACAAATAAGCAAAGAAATATATTCATAAAATTCTCAGGAGACTTTCTTCAACCATGTATATAATTAGAGGTGTAGGATCAGAATTTTAGAAAGTACTTTCTTAAAGAATAAAATAACCTCAAACTATGAATGAAGTAATTTACTTCATGGACTGAAGCCATCAGGACAGAACCTTGGTTTCATCTGACTCCAGCCAATGACCCTAAAACACAATGTTGTTTTTGACAGTGATTCCCAGTCCTAGATGGATTTGGACAATGAATTAAGATAGTAGCCACTAATTTTGGTTAATTTCACCTATTTTCATGAAACCAGCCTCTTCCCATTCTCTCTGATAACTTATTGATTACATATTTTTCCAACTTTGTCATATTTCAGTTTCTCTGTGAACGTGGTGCAGTGACGGTCATAGGAATGATGATAGGGCGAATGATGGGGGTTGGAGATCTACTTTTTAGAAAAGCGCTAGGGTAAGAACCATTTAATTAATGATAAACTTAAATGTTTACAGGTTAAACTAACATGTAAATGTAAACATTGCAATCTAGAATCCAGTTTCATAAACAAAATACATTTTTTAAAAAGTTTCCAAATTAATAGAAAAATAAAGCTCGTCAGACTTCTGAGAATTACAAAAATTGAAAATATTAACATTTTAAAACAGTCTCCACTGAGATAGCTGCACCCAGTAATGAAACTAAATTTCTTAGGAGTGCTGAGAGTCCCTGAGAGTACCGGAGAGTAAATTTCTTTGGAGGATTGAGAGTGTTGAGGGTGATCTTACATATGTATTCTTCCATTTTGCAGGGCTCATGTCTTTCCTGAATGATGTAGCCCTGGGAACTGGAGGAGCAACATGGAGACCCCTGCCAGCGCTGAGATGCTTCTACCGCCACTGACTTTGCACCCACTGGCCTGTGATCTTCCTGCATTCAGCGTCACTGCGTGTGTTTCTTGAGTTTGAAGAGGACTTCATAGATTGGTATCGGACATATGGGCTAATATTGGACTTATGGACTTGATCTGGACTAGGTTGGGATGCTTTCTTAATGTACCATTACCCTTTATATAAAACTCTGTCGTACACATATGAGTTTCTATGGATTTGTTTCTTTGGTCTACCTGGATTAACAAATTATGGTACCTTGGGAGTGGGGCACTAGAGAAAAGCAATCATCAAGATGAAGAGCAGATGTTTGTTTGACCTCTCCCTCGTGCTAGTGTTTCTTCTTGGGCTAGCCAGAAGTCAGATATGTCCACGCAGTTTACTGGGTTGTTTTCTGGAAAGAATATGGGAAGTTAAAGTTTTGACTATTTTCATTGTTTGTAGTCTTTGGTTATTTTTTTGTGAAATGGTAAAAATGAAAGTGTTTAATGTATATTTTGAGCTCAGGGGTAGAAATCACCATTTGAATTTCTCAGAAACCATGCTACTAAGTGAAAATGGCTGATAGAAAACCTGGATCTGGTTTGATACTCTCAGAGGCTTATTCCCATAATTTTGTATCAACAGAATAGTTTAGATAAACATTAAGATAAGTTAAATAAGGATTGAACTTGACTGTTTTAAGACTGGAGTTTAGTATCTGATTTTACTTTGTACTGATTTCTTCTACTTATTATTGATATAATGATTGATAGAAATGATTATGAGAAGTATGAAAATAGAGAGTTTATAAACCCATTTGTCTTCAGCCCTTAAAATTGGATCCTTAAGTGGGTTTAGAATGCACCAGCAGAGAAGGCTCTGGAAAGAGAAGCCCCACCCAGTGCTTTGGAGTACTCAGGACATTCGCATTCCAACAGCCTTGCCTGTAGGCAAGATTGACAGATTGAAGAAGAAAAAAAAAGGAACTCTTTGGAATTTGAAGTTTGAACTCTAGTGGTTTTTGTCAGAAGCTGTAAAAAAACCTGGAACCATGAAGAGAACTCCTCTTTAGCACTGAAATTTAAAGGGAGCCTGTGACAGCCTGAAATTCTTACTAGGTGACCACCTGGATCCACTTGTTGAGTGGAAGTGGGAGAAATGCAGCAATAAAGAGACAGGTTGACTATGGCCATTGACACCTGTGGACCTTGTTTATAGGAACTAGAGGAGAAGAAGAGAGCTCGTTGACTCATTTGAAGTTCATGACCTAGCACAAGGGGGCCAGGCTTGTTGAGAATTTGTGGAGCAATGGCCTAAAGGCAAGGCAACAAATGGACACCCTGGTGAAGCTAAGTGAGGCAGCTATTTGAGTTGACCACAGCCCGAGAAGATGAAGAGAAGATATTTGAGCCTGTGAACTGGTGCATATTGCTGCAGATTTTATGGATGGCCTGTCCTGATTTGACTTCGCTTATGGATGTGGACTTCACAAGGTTCCAACTGGAATGAAGATTCTTCACATCAAAGAATGATTGTCTCCTTAGAGCACTGGGTTGATGTCAGTGGGCAGTATAGAAAATGGATACCCAAAATGAGGGGATAAAGGCATGAAGTGGTTGGCTTACAAACTTTCATAGGTGGGGAAAATATTCATAGGATTATAGGATTAAGGTGCAGGTGTTAGTTAACTGCAATTGTTAAGCACAGGATATTTTTGTTTTGTTCGCCTATAGAATGTTATGTTTAAATGAGGATAGAAATGATTATGAGAAGTATGAAAATAGAGAGTTTATAAGCCCATTTGTCTTCAGCACATATTGAATTGTATGCACTTTAGTTTTATCCTGTTAGGTACAGATATGATCATCCTATTGTTTGTTTGAAAATTATATATGGCTAAAGAGTTATTGTGAAAGAGTCAAATTGATAAGGAGTGGTCTGTGGTAGTTACATAATCTGATATCAATTTTGGACTTGAGAGGATTAAGAGTGAAGGGGTGACGTCTAGTCTGTCAATTGGGTCATAGCCAATGAGGCGTTTGTGTTGGGCATGGCCTCCTGAGAATTCTGGGAACTACTGTAGTTCCTACTTGGAGGCAGAAGACACTTCTTTTCTCTGCTCACTTCCTGTGAGACATCCCTGAGAAGAAGCCACATGGACCTACCCTGATACCACCCTGGGAACTGGAGGAGCAACATGGAGACCCCGGCCAGTGCTGAGATGCTTCTACTGCCACTCACTTTGCACCCACTGGCCTGTGATCTTCCTGCATTCAGTACCACTGCATTTGTTTTGTGAGTCTGAAGAGGACTTCATAGATTGGTATCAGACATATGGACTTATGGGCTTGGGCTGGACTGGGTTGGGATGCTTTCTTAATGTATAATTACCCTTTATTAAAAAACTCTCTCTTAAACACATATGAGATTCTATGGATTTGTTTCTCTAGTCTACCTGGACTAACACACTGAATCTTTTTCATAAAGTATATACTAAAAAAATTCCTACAGCATGGGAATTTAGTGGTAATATGATCTTTGTATAAATGAAGACTAAATACTTAGTCTCAATAATTTACAGAGTTACATATTCTCTCCTCCACTGGGAGAATTACAAAAAGAAAAGCAGAAGGTCAGTATGGATCAGCAAACACTTCTAGTTTTGTGTGACGATGAAACGGTTGAAACAACAGCAGTCATATCCTCAGTGAGAAAGATCCAAACCAAAGCCTTACACTCTTTTGTCATGGAGTTGATTCTTTCTCCTAGAGGCCATTTACGACAGAAGAGAACTGACTCATAGGGTTTCCAAGACTGTGATCTTTTGGGGAGCAGACTACCCTGCATTTAGTCAGTAAAGTAGCTGGTAGGCCCAGACTGCCAACGTTTCAATTAGCAGTCAAGTTCTTAACTGTTGTGCGATCAGTGCCCTTTTGAGAAGAACCAGCAACAGCGAAAAGAGGTATTTTCTTTTTAAAACTTTTTTTTTACGTTATTTATTTTTTTATTCATTGAGCTAAACTCTTGTTTGGTTTATTTTTTATTTTCTTGTTTGGTTTCAAGAGGACATCCGGGGATAGTTTGTGCTCAAGGTTTAAAGAACAAATACACCCCTGGCTTTAACTGCTACCTGGGGACTCCTTAGTGTTAAGTTCTCACCTGGACTTTGGTCTGCATTCCCAGTTTCTGACTCACTACTCACTGAGCCAGCTGCCTCTGGGCCACAGGAATCTCAAGCCACGCATGTCCAAATCCAAATGGATGGTCAGCCCCCTCCCCCACATCATCCTCCTGTCCATTACACCTAATCTTGGGAATAGTCCTCGAAGCCAAGCCGACTTGTCCCAATCCTTGACTCCTCTCTCTCCCCAGCTTCCCTGCTACCCAACTCCT
>NW_022103903.1:18602576-18612133 GCF_000313985.2 Echinops telfairi | reverse complement strand
ATTTTGCTTGGGCTGAAGGAGAGGGGCAGAGTTACAGGCAAGGGGCACCAGGGAGATGCTGGTAACCACCAAGGATCTTAACTGCAACCCCAACCGTGCGGATGGAGCTTCACAGAGATTGCCATCACATCATGATGGTGTCTGTGACGCACGCCACGCCACGCCACGGGAGTGTCCTCCCGCTGCCAGAGAAGGGAGGGGGCCTGTTGGCCTTCAGGGTCCAGCCCAGGCTTCTCGGCCTGGCATTCAAAACTGTCCATGACCTGGGCCCTGCCCACCTCTGCTGCCCCTGCCCCTCTTCCTTGCACTGTCCGTCTTGGATGGCCAAGCTCCCTGTGACACTAATATAGCTCACCCTTCTCGAGAGCCGAAAAGAGGTATTTTCATATAGGGAGCTGGAAGGCTAATTTTTTACTCCATGAAGACCATTATTTTAACATCTGTAACAGATAACATAACATGCGGTCTAGGAAAAGTTACATTGCTTTACCTATTTTGTCAAATACAGGGTTACTATTTCCCCATGCTATCTGAAAATATAGCATTTCTATGAAATCCTTCATAAACTGAAAGGGCAAAAAGCAAAGACATATTTATCATTAATTTATATCGGAAACTTGTTGAGTGTTCTTAGACCCCTAATATAAGCTCCCATTTCATAAGAAATGATACATAAGACCTAAAATAACACTAAACTGTAGTGTTCATAGTCAAGTTCAAAGTGATGACAGCTTGATGCTGATCCCAGATCTGCTGAGTATAGACAGCTCCCAAGGAAAGAGCTTGGTCAGGGCTACATTTATGCTTTGCTTTTTTAATATCTTCCTGCAAAAAAACCCAAAAAACCAAAAAAACATGAATTCTGGCTTCCCTCGTGACCTCCCCCCCCCTCCCCCTGTAAAACTAAAATTCCTCTTTGGATTTCTTTTGGTTAGGGAAGCCAGGTAGGAGTCTAAGTCTTTTGGAAGTGTGAAGTCAGGTAAAGCAAACTTTTAAAACCTGCACTGCCTCATTGTGATACATGCCGTGGGCCCACTAGGGTCTCTAACTCTAGCGAAAGGCACACTAAATAGGTACCAATAAATGCATTTAAAATAAGTTACTAAATGAATAAGTACATGAAAGATGACACGTTATTCCTTAGACAAATGTCTTGTTAAACTCTAGGAGAGACAGTCCTTGACTCAGTTGCTTCTTAAGCCACTAACAACTTTCTAAAGCCTACTCCTTGAAGCTAATAATTTCAAATTTTACTTGGAATGTGTAAGAGACTCTTTATGAATGACTCATTAATTTATCTTTCAGTTTATTCATTTACTTATTCTTTTATCCAATATATATTTATTGAGATACTTTTTTAAACTTGGCACAATGACACACATTTCTAATAAGAAAATAGGAAATCAAATAATATTTTATATGATATAATTTTCTAATAATTGTAAGCCAAAGTAATGATACATCACAAAATTTTGCCTAATTTCTATATTCTAATTTCTAAATTAGAAATTATCACACAATTAATATTTTCTTCTTTAGCTAACTTTGATCCAGAAACTTCAGCATCAAATACAGTTAAACATTACTCAGCTGCTACTGTTTTGTTTTTTACTTTTTAAAAAATCCTCCAGGTCATTGCAATATGAATTTTATAGATTTCTCCTCCTGTGGTTCCTCAATAGGTCACAATAAAAGTACTGTGCAAAAAGGGCAGTTTCATGGTTAGATTTTTATGAACTATTTCTTCTGTGTTTTTGAAAAATAATTTAGCTTCCTCTGTGTTATTTTTAAACTCGTAGAATTTACAGAATATGCCTAATGACATTATTCTCACTGTAAATTAAAGATGTTTATGGAAAATTATTTTTAAATTAACGATCAGAGTTCACTGATTTATTAACAGCAAATATCTGTTTCTTCACCTATAAGAGGAAAATTTGGAGTAGATTTTCCCTAAGCTTCCTCTAAACTCTAAAGACCTTTTTATATCACCTTTTTATTCCATTTGATGCATTGAATTAATCCTCTGAGGGTTATGTTCAGTGGCTCTACCTATGTTTATATAAGTGGTACCTGGAATCTTAAAATATCCAACTAATGGACCATGAAAACCTTAGCCACCAAGACCTTGAACCCAGAGAAAATAGATGATATTCAGTTACTACTTATTAACAACTCTGAAAGAGATCACATTAGAAGTTTCTGGCTAAAGAGTAGGAGGAAAATGTGGAATACAACCTAAACTCATTTAAAAACCATGATACTCGGCATAGTGGCTGGTAGAATCCCAAGCTATGAACTTGATTCACCATTCGACCTGGAATTGAATTTACCTATGGTGAACAATTTTCAGCCAATAATAGACATAGACCGGTCTATAACAATAACAAAAGGAGCAGACTGGTGTGTACACCTTAAAGTCATCAACCATTTGAAATAAAAAAGGGCAACATGTTCCCAAGGACAAAATTCAGGAAGGTTAGGAATGGAAGAGGCATGGAAACAGGGACTCAGGAAGGAAGTAGGGTACACTATGGGGGCTGTAATCAGTGACACGACACAAAATGTGTATGAATGCTGAATGGACAATTTCTTTTTTTTATTGTTTTATTAGGGGCTCATACAACTCTTATCACAATCCATACATACATCAATTATGTAAAGCACATTTGTACATTCATTGACCTTATCATTCACACAACATTTCCTCTCCACTTAAGCCCCTGGCATTAGGTCCTCATTTTCCCCTCCCTCCCCGCTCCCCCCCTCCCTCATGAGCCCTTGATAATTTATACATTATTATTTTGTCATATCTTGCCCTGTCCGATGTCTCCCTTCACCCACTTTACTGTTGTCCGTCCCCCAGGGAGGAGGTCACATATAGTTCCTTGTAATTGGATCCCTCTTTCCAACCCATTCGCCCTCTACCCTCCCAGTATCACCACACACACCACTGGTCCTGTAGGCCTCATCAGCCCTGGATTCCCTGTATTTTCAGTTCCTATCTGTACCAGTGTACACCCTCTGGTCTAGGCAGACTTGCAAGGTAGAGACAATTTCTTTCTTTTATAAACCTTCAGCCAATTCGCAATTAAGAGTTAAAAAAATAAAACAAAAACAAGCCCTCAGATGTGTCTCAAACTTGCAGTCTGCTATTACATCCATGTGGCTTAATAATGAAAAAGAGCCCTGGTGGCATCATGGTTGCTCACTGGCTTGCTAGGTCAGCAGTTTGAAACTATCAGACGCTCTGAGGAGGAAAGAGGATTTTGATTTCTGTAGCTAACTAGAGTTGGGAACCCACAGAGGCAGTTCTACATTGTCCTATAGGGTGATTATGAGTCAGCACGGACTTGATGGCAGTGTTTTGTCTTAATGTCCTTTCACAGCTCATCGGATCTTCTGTCATTAGTGATAAATGTGTTAAATCTATTCTTGAGATGTTCTTGAATATCAGGGGGGATAAACTCAAGGTGGTATTTTTGGTATTTGGACTCTTTTGGACTTGTTTGAATTTTCTTCAGCTTTTCCTCAACTCACATATGTGCAATTGATGGTTTGTTGTACAGTCAGCCCCTGGTCCAACTGAAGCTCTTGGTAGAATTCTTCAATTTATTCATTACTAGCTTTTGTGGTGTATATATATTTGAATAATAGTTATATTGATTGGATTTCCTTGAAAGCAGATAAATATAATCTTATCACAGAAAGCAATTTACTTCATGATGGATTTTGTAAAATCCTTTTTGGCAATAAATGCCATCCCATTCCTCTTGATTATATTATTCCCAGCATAGAAAATGATATGATTTTCAAAACGGCCATTGGAAGCCCATTCTGGCTCACTAATGCCTAGGATATTGATATTTATGTGTACCATTTCATTTTCGACAACTTCCAATTTTCCTAGATTTATCCGAATTCTGATCATTAGTAGATTTTTACAGCGGTTTCTTCTTACCTTGAGTTGTGTCCATCAGAAAATGAAGATCCTGAAGGCTCCATTCTGCCAGGCTTCAGCCAACTCACGTCATCATGCTCGCCTCCATTCTGAGAAATTATCTCCTCCTCAGTCACATTTGGAGTTCTCTTGGGCCAGAGGGCTCATCCTCTGGCACGGTTTCTGACAATGTTCTGCTTCTGTACGTTAGGCCTTCGGGAAGCTCGGCATAAGGTTTCAGTGGCGATTTCCTTCAAAGCGGGGCGCGGAGTCCTTCTTTGTTATTTGTTCTGTGGAAACTTTGCTGAAATGTGTTCACTTTGCATGACCCTGCTGGCCTTTGAAATACCAGTGACATAGCATCCCAGCAACACACAAGCCGCCACAGTACAACAAACTAACATAGTGACTGTAAAGTACAGGGTAGAACAGCCCCTCTGAGTTTCGGAGACTGTAATTCTTTATGGAGGTAGAAAGTCTAGTCTTTCTTTATCAGAGCTGGCTGGTGGTTTTGAACTGCCAACCTTGTGGTTAGCAGTCCAAGTCCAAATCCCTACACCACCAGGGCTCATACTGGCAGACAGTACGTGTTTAATAAATGGGGATAAATTTTCTTGGTTCTATCTTCTTAATTCCCCAAACTTGACATGTTCTTTTATGTCTCCATGCCTCTAAAATAGTTCCTGGGCCTATAAGATCCTTCCATCCTTGAAAGGCATCATCTCTGTCAAAACATGCCTAATACATCCAGGGAGACCGTCCGCTGTTGCTTTCTCTGTGCATCCTGGATGATCTGAGGTACTTTAATTGCAATAGAATTCTCTCTTAGCTATGGTATTTGTGTGTTTTTAATGTAGTGGTGCCAAATGCCAATGCCTTTGGGAGCCCATTAGGTGCAATAAGTGAGTATATCAGGGTAGTGACAAAAAGACTGAATTATGGTGAACGATAAAAGAAAATGAATTAAAAGCACTATTGTGAAAATCAAATAAGTTTGCCTTTCTGGTTTGTGGTTTGGTTGCCTCTCACGGGTGGGTGATTTTAGTTTCCATGCTTGTCTTTTTCACTAGGCTGTAAGACTTCATGTTCAGGTGTAATCATACATGTCTGTTCAATTTTGCATGTGCAGGCTCAGGTCTAGAAATTCATGGGTCATATGAGTTAAGTGTAGTATTTGTTGATTGGCATTAAAATCATTTTTACGTAAATAGTTAAAAATAATTCTTTTTTCTGGATAAATAATAAACCAAATTTCCTCACTGATGGAGCTTTCAAAAGTATGTATACTCAAAGGTAAAATAAATAGCATCAAAGTGCTTGGGAATAATTATTAAAGTTCACTGACATTTCTGACTTTCCACTTTAAATGCTTATGAAGAGCCAGTATTTCCCTAAGCCAAGTTTAGAAACCAGGGACAGATTAAATTATTTTCAGAGGAATTATTTTGCCTTTTAAGTGATGAAATGGTGAACTAAATTTGAAAAGCATGTCTTACCAACTGAGCTACCACACAAGCTGCCTAGGTCGGCTAATTTCTACCCAGGTTCTTCTTTCTAAGGTCAGACTTTTAAACTATCTCTCCTTTAAGAAAATGTTTTTCACCTCAGGAGCCAGAGAGGCAGCTAAGGAGCGGTTAAGCAGCATTTATCAGCATGTATGGGAGCAGGATCTATTTGGCTTTGCAGCCAAAGTGTGCTGTGTATTTAATATTTATGAACTGTGGGCATGTCTGTCACATTATTAGAGTAGGGTTTGCACCCTAGCACACTTGATAAAGAGGTCACGAGGCAGTACTGAGTTTCCAGTGGATAAGCTGCAGCTGTAATTTTGCAAAGCTGCCCACCGCCCGGACTGGCCATCCATTGCTAGCCTGTTCCTGCTGTCACACGCATCACATTGTTGCTCTCTCCTCCTGTCCAGAGCAGGAAAGCGAACATTCTGCGATTAGCTTTAACGCGTAGACATTACTGACGATACACTTGGCAGTGCCATGTACAAACATATGCATCAATGCCCAATAAATAACTGTATTTTGAAATTTAAGGGTATATTTATAGTCCTTTCAAATTTTACTAGCTTTTCCAGTCAGAATGATACTCATTTGGAATCTGTATGGTGTGGCTAAAATGGCAAGAGAATATGGTTTAGTAATTACTATTTTAAAATCTTGCTTGGTTTTGAAAATAATCAGGGAACGGAATAGGTCTCAACAATCATTTAGAACAGCCAATAAACGAATAAAGCAAAAACAACCAATGCCTTTTCAGATGTTAGATGCTTGGTTCCAGTGTATAGCGATCCTGTGTGCGGCAGAACGAAGAAGCACCGTCCTGCCGTGCGCCAGCCTCTCCGTTGTTGTGAAGCTCCGGCCCATCATTGTAGCCACTGTGTCAATCCATCTGCTTGAGCATCTTCCACATTTCGGCTGTCCCTCTATTTTCCAATTACTGGTCTCTCCTGACATGTCCAAAGCACGCAAGAGGAAATCTCCATTACTTTGCTTCTAAGGAGCATTGTGGCTGTATTTATCCAAGACAGTCCTGTTTGTTTGTTGATTTTTGGCATTGCTTTCAATATTCGTTTTCAGCACCACAATTCAAATGCATAGATGCCTCTTTGATCTTCTTTATTTAACGTCCAACTTTCACAGGCAGATGAGTTCATTGAAAATATCCTGGCTTGAAGCAGGCCTACCTTAATCTTCGAGAGGTCTTGTGCCGCAGATTTACCCAATGCAATGCGCCATTTGTTCTTCTGGCAGCTGCTTCCATGAGCACTGATTGTGGATCCAAGCAAGAAGGAATCCAAGGCAACTTCCATCTTTTCTCCATTGATCATGAGGCTACCTATTGATCCGCTTGTGAGGATTTTTGGTCTTCTTGACATTGATTTATAACGCACACTGAAGGCTGCAATCCTGGATGTTCACCAGCAAGTGCTTCCAGTCCTCCTTACTTTCAGGAAGCAGAGTTGCATCATCTTGCATATTGAAGGTGGCTAATAAGCCTTCCTCCAATTCTGATGTTATGGTCTTCTTAAAATCCAGTTTCTCTGATTATTTGCTCAGCATACAGATTGAATAATTATGGTGAGAGGACACAACCCTGACCAACACCTTTCCGACTTCAAACCATGCAGTCTCCCCTTGTTCTGTCCAAACAACTGCCTCTTGATCTGCGAACAGGGTCTGCATGACACAAGTGTTTGGGAATTCCCATGTTTCTCAAGGCTATTCAGTGTGTGATGATCTACACAGTCAGATGCCTCTGCATAGTCAATAAAATAAAAGTAAACGGATTTCTGGCATGTGATTTTTACTGCCACGGTCCGTCTGACACCAGAAACAGTATCCTGTGGTTCAAGACTTCTTCTGAATCCAGCCTGGACCTTTGTTAGCTCCCTACTAAGGTACTAATGACAGTTGATATTGGATTATCTTCAGTGGAAATTTACTTGCACGGGGTATCAATGACAATATTCTATAGTGTGAGCATTCTGTGGGGTCACCTTTCTTAGGAATAAGTACACATATGCTTCTCTTCTAGTCAGTTGGCCAATTTGCTGTCTTAAAAATTTCCTGGCATGGATGAGTGCATGCCTCCAGTGCTTCATCAGCTTGTGCAAACATATTTCAATTGGCATTACATGCATTTCTGGAGCCTCGTTTTTGGCTACTGCTTTTAGTGTAGCTCGGATTTCGTCTTTCAGTACCATTGGCTCTTGCTCATGTGCTACTTCTTGAAATAGTTTAACGTTGACCACTTTGTGGCGCAGTGACTCTGTGTATTCTTTCTATCTTCTTTTGATGTGTTTCATTGTTCATTGTTTTCCCCATAGATTCTTTCAAGAGTGCAACTTGAAGTTTGGAATTTTTCTTGAGTTCTTTCACTTTAAGATATGCTGAACATATTCTTCTTTTTCAGTTTTCTAACTCTTATCTGTGTACATTTCATTATAATATTTTCTTTGTCTTTTCAAGTTTCCCTTTGAAATTGTTTGTTCAGCTCTTTGACTTCATCATTTTGTCCATGTGTCTTAGCACATGTATGATTAAGTATGATTAAGAGCACGTTTCAGGCTCTTCTGACAACCACTTTGATCTTCTCTTTCTTTCCTGTCTTCTTAATGACAGGAAATGTGTGATGTTCTTGATGCCATCCCACAGTTCACCAGGTCTCCTGTTATTAGTCTTTAATGCATCAAATCTGCTCTTGAAATTCCTATGGGATATATTCAAAGGCACACTTTGGCTCTTGTGGGCTTGTTTGAATTTTCTTCATCTTCAGCCTAGTTATGCTTGCTGATATTTAACTTCTCCATTATCTCTTCTCACACATGTAGTCATTTTGATTTCTCTGTATTCCACCTGCAAAAGTCCATCTGTGTAGTTTCCTTTTCTGTTGTTGGGAAAGAGGTTTGTGATGAAGTCACTGGCCTTGGAAAATTCTATCGTACGATGTCCAGCTTTGTTTCTATGACCAAGACTGGTTTTCAACTTCATCCTTTTCTGTTTGTTTCCAACTTTCCCATTCCGATAGCCAATAAGAATCCTTCCTTGCATCTCGATCAATTTCAAGCATGTTTGATCAGTTTCAGACCAGAGACATTTGTATAACTCAATTTCTTCTTCACTGACCTTAGTAGTTGATGCATTAATTTATATAGTAGTTGCATTGATTGGATTTCCTTTATGCAGACAGACATTGCTATATCACAAAGTCAATGTGATCGAGATAGATCTTGAAATAACTTTTTCGATGATGAATTCAGTGCCATGTCTCTTGATTGTGTTATTCCCAGCATAGGAAATCATATGATTTTGTGATTCAAAATGGCCAATACCAGTCCGTTTTGGCTCACTAATGACTAGGGTATTAAACTCTATGTGCTCTACTTCATTTTTAATGACTTCTAATATTCCTAGACAGACGGAAGGATATCTCCTTCCGTGCCCCTATTTGCCAGCATGCATAGTGGAAACATGTAGGTGGACACTTTCCTGAATTCTTCTGTTCAGTGGATCAAGTCATTTCTGTTTTTGTTTTTCTTTTAAAAAGGAGTCCTGGTGGCGTTGTGGATTGTGCATTGGAATGCTGACCACAGGATCAGTAGACACCACAGGAGAAAGATGGGACTATCTGCTCCCATAGAGATTTCCAGCCTCAGAAACCAGCCAGGATGGTTCTTTTCTGCCAATATGGAAATGATGTCAGAAGCGAGTCAATGGCAGTGAGGCTGGTTTTTTGGAAGCTAAAAATATTCAAATTTCCCTACTGCTGAGTACAAACTTAGGCCATAGGAGAGGGTTCAAAATCTTTCACCAGGGAGGGGAGTAGCAAGATCCCTAGGGAATGATGAGGGTGGACATTGGAGACAGGGCATGGTGCCCCAAAAGGCTAGACTGGAAAACACAAGCTTTTCTTGCTTGGTATGTTTTAATTTGTTCTTCATCAGTGGATTGATGTTGTTGCTGTTTTGTTGTACATTGTTGCTTGGTTTTGTTCTGTCTTGTTTTTATGCATGTTGTCTCCGCAGGCCTGTCTAGATAGGACAGGCTGGATGAACAATCTGGAGGAGAAAACAACGGGACTGACAGTTCCGGGGGGACATGGGAAA
>NW_022103903.1:18579035-18601268 GCF_000313985.2 Echinops telfairi | reverse complement strand
GGGGAGGGAGGGGAAAAATGAGGACCTAATGTCGGGGGTTTAAGTGGAGAGAAAATGTTTTGAGAATGATGTACAAATGCGCTTTACACAATTAAAGTGTGTATGGATTGGGATAACAGTTGTATGAGTCCCTAATAAAATGTTAAAACAACAACAACAACAACAAAATCTTTCACCGTTCAGATAAAACCCTTCTTTGTTTTTTACTTTAAACATACTAGAGTATACATTCTGTTTTGAATTGTTCCCTCGGACTACAAAGTGAGAATGCCCATCTTTGTTGATGCATGATAGATGTCCCACTCAAATGCCACCTCCTCTCAGAGTAGTATCATTTTGCCTCTACTGTCATCATCTTGCTTTCTTCAGTGCTCCCTTAGGAGGTAGCAATGCTGCTTAATAGGAAGACCACACATACTGGAGGGAAAAAAAATCCATTTTCAAATATTTCCTGTTTTTACTTGCTGAATGACCCTATGCTGACTCTTCACCTCCGTGATTTCAGTTTCTATATATGCATTGTGTGGACAATAGGATGCTCTGCATAGAATTATATCAGATCATAGTTATTAAATATTTGGCACAAAGTGACCACTGTATCAAAACTCCAAAACCTACCCTTCATTTCCCTCTTTCCTTTATCACATTTTACTATGTAGTGTTACTTTTGTTTGTGATAGTTATATATTATAAGCAGAATTTGTCACAGTATGTTGCATATTTTGACTGCTAAGGTAAGTTTTCTAAACAGGAGTTCTAAAGTATTTTCATGTTTTCTTATTTAATGATATTATTGATGGTTTAAATAATGAATTAAAAGATGAGAACTCAAACCTTTATGCATTAGTTTAAGAATTAACCTAAAATGTCAACGTTATCATTTTTTCTTTCTTTGCTTGATTGTAAAACATTTTCTATGTTTTATTTTGTCATTGTTGCTGTTTTTTGTTTGTTTATTTGTCTTTCTTTTGCATGTTTTTATTTTTAGGATAGGTTAATTTGTAGAGACAGTAACTGGATCAATAATGTTCTAAGTTGGGGAGAACTAATGATGAATACAAGAAGAAAGAAGAAAATATTAAAAAGCTCATTGTGGTGATGATTGCATAACTTATCATTGAGCTATTGAATTGTATGATATGTAAATTATAAGTCAGAAAACTTATTAAAAATAAAATAAGAAAGTTCAAGAAAGAAGAAATGAGCCAACAAAGCAAAAAACAATGTGTGACATATCAAGCTATTCTCACTAGATCTTACGTTCTTTAATTCCCAGGTAGATAGAAGGACAGACAAATGGTATGAACAGTCAGACAATGGACTTTCACAATTATATTGCTGCTGTTAGCTGTCATTGAGTGGGTTCTGCTAAGTTTAATGGAATGAAAAATTGCCCGTACCTGTGCCATCCTCAGAATTTGTTTCAGATCAAACGATTTTGTTCTATAGGATTTTTACTGGCTACCTTTTTAAAGTATAGTGCCTATCCTTTCTTTCTAGTTTGTCTTAGCCTATGGGGCAGTTAGATTTTATGCCAATTTTAATTGGAACGAAAGTGTAGGCGTGGAATCCAGCTTGTCAAACTGGTTGCAGCCTGATGATCCCTCCTTGGGTGTGTGGCCTTTTCTTGTGGAAGGAATGAGGAACATCTTCCTCTGTCCTCCTCCTTACTGGGACTCTGCCTCTAGGGGCAGCCCCATGTGGACCAACTAGCCCAGGACACTGTTGGTGTCCTACCAGGTTTCCACCAACCGTGGGTCCATGTGATTCTGAATCTACTGGCTGGTGATCTCCCTATATCTAGCTTCCCCTTTTTGCATCATTGGCTTGCAGCTGTGTGAGTCTAAAGAATGCCCCAGGTTGAATTGGGATGGGATGCATTCTTGATATAAACTTATTTCTTGATATAAAACTCTTTCTTATAAATATATGAGTGTCACTGGATTTGTTTCTCTATACACCCTGACCTAACACAGTTTAGGAGCTCCATTGAAACCTGGTCAACATCGTAGCTACATGCAATCGCCACCAACAGACAGGTAGTAGTTGTACTTGTGGTGCCTTGGCCACGAATTGCCTCTGGGTCTTCAATATGGAATATGAGAAAGTTACGACTAAACTACTGGCCCCTTTCCATACATTCACTCATCTTTACTTCTTGCCATTTTTCATGTCTCCTCTCATTTATATATTTCTGGGGCATAAGAGTGATCTTGAGGGGACAGGAATTTGACAATTTAAGTGGGACACAGATCTAGAGATGATATTCTGTTGGCGTGGAATGGGTTTGGGCAATTGTGGCTCAGTAGTCATTCTCTGTGGGCCTAACTCTCCTAGATATGAGCCAGCAAATTCCATGACAACTATGACTGGAAGAGAAGTAATAACCGAGTGTTGGTTTCTTCTTTCCAATAAGATTCAAATATGATCTTGTTGACATAAGAGCATAACCCACGACTCACACTTTCATACCCATAAGATCAAATAGGCTTGAAAACAAGTGGGCACTATAGAATTGGATGACTTAATGTATCTTTTAACATTTAGTGAGTTTCTTCCTTTACTTAAGCTTGATGCCTATGAGATCATCTTAATTTAACTTTCAGGCGTGACCTGAGTTAACATCCATTCTCTTATAAGAGGGTAAAAAATGGAAATAGATTCAAATGGCTTGATTTTATTTCTCTTAAGCCATGTGCACTAGACATTACATGACTGGCTGATATAATAGTTCCACTCACTATCCTTCCAGGCCCAGATGCGCCACCGGTTTCAACTCTGTTTACCATAAGGTGATCCTCGACAGGCCGTTAGAAGGAGTTCAAAATGAGAGTCCAAGTACATGCTGTTCTAGGAGAATATTGTTGAAGGACACATGGATTGTATACAGAGGATAAAAAGAGAGTCAGCAGGTATTGTTCACTGCTAAAAATGCCCCCATTAATGTGTTATTTAAGCCTAGTCCCCAAAGAATGTCTGACTCTTGTATCATTAGATTACTGGTTCACTTAACATTTATAGTCTTCATTACATTTTAACTTTTGGCTTAGATGAACATTTTTGGTGGTTTCAAAAATGCTATGTTAGAAGTGGTGAATGCTTATAGCTTTTTAGATATAGTGACACAGAAGGATAAATGGCAGTTTTGGACATGATAAATGTGGAGGAGAAACATTTGGAAACAGTTTGGATGTATTTTATTTTTGCATGGACTCTTTGAGCACCTAGCCACTTTCAAAGAATTATTTAGCTAACTATGAGATCACAAAATTATTTTATGTTCTGGGTGTTAGTTTGCAAAAAGGAAGACAATATGTGGTTACAATTTTAATATCTAAGAACAAAATTGAGTTCAAATGAAAAGAACATTTATATTTGAACAAAAACAATTCTGTTTTCAAAATAGTACATTTAATTGTATTGCTATTTAAGTAGGTTCATATATGTGCATATTATTTTGTTAATAGTTTAACCACAGACATGGATGAAGCTAGAGTACGATACACATAGCTAACTCATCAATCTTACAAAGTCAAGTATTTAATAATACCATTGTTATAAGAAAAACAATAAAAAGCATTGTTATAAGAAAAACAATAAAAAGAAATGTGGTTTATGCACCCATAGACAAGACTTCAACAACTAAGGAGGCCAGGGAGTGTGAGAGGAACCGGAGATAGGAAGGATAGGTTATTGAGTGTGGAGCGAGAAGAAATGGAAGGGAAGAACCACATAACTGGTGTATATAGTACAGGAATTAACAAGGTATCATTGTTAATTTCTTTTCTTGAAATGCACTGTGTAAATATATATAGTGTATTTCTTTCAAAACAAACAATAACCCCCCCCCCCCCGAGATTCCTTACCCCTCAAACATAAACAGTGGACTCAATGGCTTTAAAAAACAAAAAATGGGGAGGAAAAGTAAAATTGAAATGGACCTGGAGTTAGTTATATAATCTGCTGTCAATTTGAGAGGATTACGAGTGAAGGGGTGGAGTCTAGCCTGTCAATCATTGTATAGCCAATGAGGCCTCTGTTTGGGTATGACCTTCCCCTAAGGATACTGGGAATTCCCATATTTCCTCCTTGGAGGTGGAAAACACACTCTCTCTCCCTGCTTTGTCCCTGAGAGATGCTCTGCTAACAAGACTCATGGCACTATGCTGATAGTCCCAGTACCCTGGGAACTGGAGGAGCCACGTGGAGACCCCTGCCAGCGCTGAGATGCTTCTACCATCACTGCATTCAGTGTCATTGCATGTGTTTCTTGAGTCTGAAGAGGATTTATAGATTGGTATTGGATTTATGGACTAGATCTGGACTGGGCTGGGATGTTTTCTCAATATTCAACTGCTCTTGTACATAAAGTTCTTTCTTATACATGTCTGAGTGTCTATGGATTTGTTTGTCTAGCCTACCCAGACTAACATATTTACTGACAAACAAGTTCATCTCAAACAAACAAGTATTAAAAAGATGTTTGTTCACTGATAATGTTAAGAAGCCAAATGATTGTACTATATAGTGGAAAATATATCATACCATTTATTATCAAAGCTTAAAGAACAATGATTTATAAAAATTTCATCCATAGTAGCTCTTGCTTACCCTTTAAGAACTGGTGCCTGTTCTCTGATATGGAATAGCTCCTTGTGTAGCCTTCTTGTCTGAGGCTGTGGGTAAATACTGTGTCACATGAATCACCTGTTGGCATCAATGAGAAAAACTGGGGTATTGAAACTACTCCCTAGAAGTAAGCTGCTCGCCCATGTGAGTCAAATTTAGTGTGCAGGATAAGGTAATTTACTAAATGGTACCCTGGTGCCCTAGAAGACTTAATTCACTTCAGCTGAATGAGCAGTTGGCTCAAACACAATCATTGAGACGAACCCGTTCATACTCAAAGGCATATAGATCGCAAATTGAATGCTCTTTAATTGAGTGCATATAACTCCAGGGTAACCTAGGTACAGGGTCGAAAAAAATATAAATGTGTATGGCCTAATTAGAAAGTCTCATTTGAACTTGCACTTTAAATCACATTGCGCAGCACTGAATGGTAATGACCTAAGGAGATGAGATATTTTCAAGAAAGGAAAAAGCAAGTAGCAAGTCATTCCTTCACTATAATCACCAGCTCTGAACTTGGGAAGAATCCCAGAGAGTCTGTATGTAAGTATAGATTTAGCTATAATCTACCAAACTGTATTCCTAGAAAAGAGATGCTGGCAAAGATAAATACTGGATAGTTGAATAGGCTTGTCAAACACTGAACAATAAAGAGGAGATTGATTTTTGGGATAAATGACATACACAGATCAAAGGAAAAAATGGTCGATAATGTTGTTTGCCTTTGTGTTTATGTGTGTGTTTGTATTGTTTGCCCAAATATTTAGCACACTATTCTACAATGAGCAAATGTATAAGACTTTTTCCTCAAATAGTCCATGTTGTATGTAACTAAAGTTTTTATTTCTCTGAGATTTTCACCTTTTCCCTCTAATGCATATCTTATCATAAAATTTAACAATAATCTTCACTATGTGAAAATATCCAGTCTGCAACAGCCTTTCAAAAAATTCAGTAGGCATCCCCAGAAAGAAACAACCTTAGTCTATACTAGATGGCCAAGGAAAACATTGTGCTTTCGGTCCTGATCTAGCCACATGGTGGCAGAGACTAGCATTGACCTGTTGTCATTGTCTATCCCCCACATATATGTACTGAAAAAATAACGTCTATATTTTGTATCCTGTGGCAGAGTGGTTTTACATTGGGCTGCTAATCACAAGGTCAGCAGTGTGAGCTCACCAGCCACTCCACAGGAGAGAAATGAGGTTTTCTACTCCCATAAAGAGTTATAGTCTCAGAACCCCCCACAGACAGCTCTACCTTGTCTTACACAGTCACCAGGAGTCCGGACTGACGGGGTGGCAGTGAGTTTAGTGTTGACTGCTATACTTAATCCCCTTTGGGAAAGGGTTTTCTTTATTCTCTTCATTACGTTATACCTAAAGAGGGTGGTTTCTAAATAGCCCTTCTGAGTTATAAAAAAGGCAAATTAGACATCTATATGGGGGACAACAGATGGCCTTGACAGAGGATCCCTAGGGAACTAAAAGTAAAAACAAAACCAAAACAAAGGGACCAGTGATAATGGAAGCGAGAAAACTGACATCCTGATTTGGATGTCTAGTCCCCAGAACTGCGACAACATCAGCACTTCCACCACATTTAATCTAGTTTAGTCATGGCGGACAGAAGTGACAATGAACAAACTTTAGTTTTTAGATGTAGGTGAATTGGAGATAAAAAAAGAAAGAAAAAGAAAACAGATGTGTCAAAGTCCCTTCTAGATGCTTAATCAAAGTCCCTACTTGGCACTCAGTTTCTCTATCAGAAACTGGGGACAGTACACACATTGCACAGAACAAAATCTCTGAGGCAAAAATGGTGGTGCTGGCTGGAAGCTGGCAGCCTGCAGCACAGTTTTGAATGTGCATCGCTCTCTACCATCTTGGTGGTGCTCAGCATTCTTTCAAAAATGCACACTATTCCTCTACATAATTCCTCAACATTTTACTCCGTGAGATGAAGAGTGACCGGACTTTTAGGAGGTTCTACTGATGCTGCAAATGGGTCTAAATGGTTCCTGAAAATAAATGTTGGTGATCCCAGTTGACTGGCACAGACAGTCTGTGACAAAAATAGATTCACTTGTGACTCATGGCACCCTCAGCCCGCCTGTATATAAAGTGCTCTTTCCTCTTCATATTTTAGAACACTTGGTATTTGATCAAGCGTTACTCCCACTTTAGCTCTTCCAAACCCAACACAGACCTAGGGAGTCAACATTTTGGTGCGTGCTGGACCACTACCTGTCTCCCCGTTCATGCATAATTGATTAAACTCTTTTCTGTCTCCTCATTCTGTGAGATTAGCTTGGCTTTGTGTTTTACCAGAAAGGACCCTCCCTTTGGGTTGCAATTTTTGGTGGCAGGAAGCAAGAGCCAGCGTAGGCCTCCCTTTGTTCTGTGGATAAGCGGTCCACAAAAGGGAGGGAAAGCTCTGGTTTTGTTCCAATCATTTTACTGGGGGCTCGTACAACTCATCACAATTCATATGTCCATCCATTGTGTCAAGCACATTTGTGCATTTGTTGTCATCATCATTCTCAAAACATTTTTTTTCTACTTGAGCCCTTGGTATTAGCTTCTCATTTTCCCCCTTCTTCCTATATGAACCCTAAATAATTTATAAATTATTATTATTTTTTCATGTCTTACACTGACTATGTCTCCCTCTATCCACTTTTCTGTTGGCCATCCTCCTGGGAGAGAGTTATATGTACATCATTGTGATCGGTTCTCCCTTTCTCCTCCCACCTTCCCCTTACCTTCCTACTCTCAATATTGGTCCTGAGGGGTTTGTCTGTACTCCATTCCCTGTGTTTCCCGCTCTTATCTGTACCTGTGTACATGCTCTGGTCTAGCTGGATTTGTAAGGTTCAATTGGGGTCACGATAGTGGGGTGGGGGGAAGCATTAAAGAACTAGAGGAAAGCTATATGTTTCATTGGTGCTGTATTTCACCCTGACTGGCTTGTCTCCTCCAGACCACGCTTCTGTAAGGGGATGTCCAGTTGCCTACATACAGCTGGACTTTGAGTCTCCACTCCACACTCTCCCTCATTCACAATGATACGATTTTTTTGTTCTGGGTCTTTGATGCCTGATACCTGATCCCATCAACATCTCATGATCACACAGGCTAGTGTGCTTCTTCCATGTGGGCTTTGTTGCTTCTGAGCTAGATGGCCTCTTGCTTATCTTCAAGCCTTTAAGACCTAGATGCTATATATTTTGATAGCTAGGCACCATCTGCTTTGTTCACCACATTTGCTTATGCATCCACTTTCTCTTCAGCAATCGGGTTAGGAATATGAGCATCATGGAATGCCAGGTTAATAGAACAAAGCGTTCTTGCATTGAGGGAGTTCTTGAGTCGAGGCCCAATGTCCATCTGCTACCTTAATTCTAAATGTATAAATACATGTACATAGATCTGTTTCCCCATTGTAATATATAAATATATGTACATATGTACATGCTCGTGTTTAGACATTTATAGAGGTCCTTTGCCTCCTAGTTCTTTCCTCTACTTCCTTTTACTTTCCTCTTGTCCCACTATCATGTTCAGCCTTCATTTGGGTTTCAGTAATTCCTTTTAGTTACATTGCCCTTGATCAAGCCTTATCAGGCCTCCTACACCCTCCTGTCCGGGAAAGCTCCTTTTGTGCACAACCATCTCAAATCATGTTGCAGGCCCCACTATTTAAGAGCTTGCTCTCAAGGTCAATAGCAATGCAATGTAATCATGTGAAAGAGAACATTGTTGGTACCGTGGTTGGTCACATAAGTAAATTGTAAAATTCTCCTACTCAATGAAACCTAAGACAGATCAAGGATTGTCAAAACTGGATAGGTCAGCGTTCCTTGAGATGGGTAAGACACAGTTGGTTAAATGTTGGAATGCTAACTGGTAGGTGGGTGGTCCAAGTCACTCCATGGGATAAAGATGACCTTGCCTGCTTCCTCAAAGACCTACAGCCTAGAAATCCTAAGGACTTGTCCTTTGTCCAAGGGCGATTGTGAAATTGGCTTGATTAGTGGTCACGTGTTTGGGGGTCTCAGAAAGAGTTGGAAGTGATTTACTTACAGTAAGGGGGGAGAAAAGGGTAATTAGAGTTCTGTCACAGATGGCAACTCTTTAAAATGTATCCTGAATAATTGGGCTTATTTTGGAGTCCCATGAAAAAGCTGAAAATTATATATATATTTTTGCAATATTGAATGACCACATATTCAATAGGGGATGGTGAGAAGAAGTTTTTTATTTATTTATTTATTTATTTTGAGAAGTCGTTTTTAAATAGTCCTTTCAACTACTATACTGTTTTACAGCTTGGCTTTAGAGGGAGAGGAGGGATGAGGTGCATTTAAGAATTGGGGTTCCCCATATGTTTCTGCCCTGTGGCATCTTATAAACATGGGTTTTTAAAACCAATTACAATTATTCTGTTTCATTTTGTTCTCAGCGCTTACTGCTTACTGCGTCTCAGCTTCTGCTTTTGTATCAAGTCGTAGACTATGGCTGATGGCTTACATAGGGCAATAGAAAAATATCGTTTCTTTTTTTCTTTCAGGCAAACTAGTTTCTTGCTCCTGAAATACACTTGGGAATTTTAGTAACTATTCTAAGAAACTTTGAAATTTTGGAGAATTGATTAAATGAATTCATTTTTAACAGAGGTTTTTGTGTTTATTCCGACAGTAAATAAAAACATTTCCAAGTAACATAAGATAAATGTTATAGGATGTGTTTTAGCTAAGAACAAAGGTGATTTTTTAAAAGTAAAGTAGTTGCAGAATGAAAAAGATAATAAATTTTGAAAATGCAAAAGAGAAAACATAGAAGAAAAATAAGTGTTTAAATGGATATAGAAACTTTAAAAAGTAACAATAAGTTGTAGCTGGTCAGAGAAAACTTAGATAGAAAGATAGAAAGAAAAAGTTAATTTTTTAAGATGGAAAAAGAAAGTACTCTTGATTTCAAATGAAAGGTCTGGTTAAGATAATAAAATCGACACTTTAGTGTATATAGTAAGTTGTATTAAGTTAGAGGAAAGTTGAATAGAAAATGGGTAACAGTCAGAAGGAAAAAAAACACCAAACGGTAACTAGCAGTTGTTTTACCAGGTATGGCAACCTCTACTATGCATCCTGATTAAGTGGTCTTATTGTGGGATCACATGAAAAAGTTGGAAGTGACATTTTTGTTGTTGCAAAGTTATATGGCCACATTCACTAGGGGATGGTGAAAAGTGGTCCTTCAATTGTTCTTTAAAATATAATACAGTGAACCCTCGCCACTTCGCGCTTCGACTTCCCCGGCTTTACTCTATCGCGGTTTTTGCGTAAGAGCGCATGCTCTGTCATTACTGCCACTGATTGGCTCATACTGTACACGCCTCTGTCTGCATCGCTACGTATCGGAGCTATGTATCAGATGCATTTTTGCTTTTGGGTAATACGAGTGTAATGGTGACTAAAGGGTGTTTTTTCATGTCCTCTATGCTCTAACTACGAAAATATTTGATTTACAAATAAGGAATCCTACTTCGCGGAATTTCATTTATCATGGTAGGGTCTAAAACCGATTAACCGTGATAAACGAGGGTTCACTGTACTGTGTTACAGCTTCGCTTGTACTACCCCCAGGGAAGAAAATGAAAGGAAAAATGGCCTTAGCGGCTTTCATGACTTTTGGAAGGTATGCATTCGGATTATCTGGATCCTCCATAGGCCTATATCCTGTGGCATCTTATAGACATGTTTTTAAAAAGTGCTTATTGTTTTATTTATTTTTTTAAATTAGGAGATAATGCATATATCATATCATCCCATAGTTCAATCACATGAAGTAGTATTGTACAATTGCTACCAGAGTTTCGAAACATTCTTGTCCATCCTATAATCCTTGACTTAGTCTCCTTTTTACCCCACCCCTCACCAACAAGCATGTTTTTAAGATGGATATAATTTAAGCTATACTTTCACCACTGAAATTAGAAACAAATGTTATGTGTATTTGGGTCTAAGAGTGCACATGTCCGCATGTTTATAGATGTGTGATGTCATGAGGATGGAATGAGAAATACGTACAAATGACAAGGACTATGGAAAGCTGGTTAAAAACTATTTGATATGATCAAGGGTTTTGTTCATTTGTGAAGGCCTCAATTCTTAATCTTCATCAGCTTCAAGTCTTCCTCACTTTAAGTAAGCAAGGTTGATAAGATGCGTCCTCTGATTCTGATGCTGCGTTCTTCTTCAGAGAGTCTAGTTTCTCAGACTATTTTCTCAGCACACAGAGTATAATCCTGATGTACACCTTTTAAATTTTAATCCAAGCATTATCCACCTGTTTTGTTCATATGATAGCCTCTCGTTCCAAGTATAGGGGCCACATAAGCACAACAAAATGTTCTGGCTCAGTCAGGGTGCGATGTAACAACGATGAGAAATACAATTTTCCTCTAGTTCTTAAATGTTTCCTCCCCACCCCCACTACCATGACTCGAATTCGACCTTGCAAGTCTGTCTAGACCAGAGGATGTACACTGTTACAGATAGGAACTGAAAATATAGGGAATCCAGGGCGGATGAGCCCTACAGGACCAGTGGTGTGAGTGGCGAAACAGGGAGGGTAGTGGGAGAGTGGGTAGGAAAGAGGGAACCGATTACAAGGAACTGTGTGTGACCTCCTCCCTAGGGGACAAACATCCGAAAAGTGGGTGAAGGGAGACGTCGGACAGGGCAAGATATGACAAAATACCAATTTATAAACTATCAAGGGCTCATGAGGGAGGGGGGAGCGGGGAGGGAGGGGAAAAATGAGGACCTAATGTCGGGGGTTTAAATGGAGAGAAAATGTTTTGAGAATGATGTACAAATGTGCTTTACACAATTGATGTGTGTATGGAGTGCGATAACAGTTGTATGAGCCCCTAATAAAATGTTTAAAAAAAAATGTTCTGGCTCTATATCAACTTTTCCACAAACTATCACTGAAATTTGGGTACAACAAAAATTCATGGTATTAAAGGCTAGTCCTAAAATAAGCAGCCATTTAAAACAGTGGTTCTTAACCTTCCTAATGCCACAACTCTTTAACACAATTCCTCATGGTGTGGTGACCGCCCAACCATAAAATTGTCTTTGTTGCTACTTCATCACTGTAATGTTGATACTGTTATGTATCAGGCGACCCTTGTGAAAGGGTCACTCCACCCCCAAAGGAGTCGCAACCCACAGGTTGAGAACCTCTGATCTAAAAGAAGATGCTGAGCATTCTAGGTAGAAGAAAGAACACCAACAAAGTTTGATTAAGAGTTTCAATAAAATCCATAATCAAGAGGGGAAATGTATGGGAGTCAAAATTCAGAGGCATTTGGTGCGCATGGAGGAGAAAGTCTGAAAAATGAGATGTGGCTCCATTTTCACGTCTCTCCAGGAACCTAAAATCTACATCCATTTAAAGTTTGCCTTTTCCAATAACAGTTCTTTAAATAGACTACCCACTGGACCTCACCCAGAAGCATAAATCAGACAATTTTGATTGAAAATAAATTAGATTCCAATATGTAATTATACTCACCATTCTATAGGATAAAGTATAATATTAGTCTTAAAATTTCCCAAGGTTGCTTATAGTGAGATAATAGATATAACTAAACTTTTTGAGAAACAACAGAAAATCACAAGGCTTGCTGAAACCAGGATAATGTGATCACTGAAAAAAATTGCTTATATATGCAGTTTACTTCTGGATTTATCCACAAATCCGGACATCGGCCATCTGCTTGGATTGGTCTCAATCTCTCAGTGCATCACAAAACACATGAAAATGGAGTCACAGTGTAACATATTTCCAGTCTTAGATTTTCTCTCTTTCTCTTCCACTAGAGCAGTGGTTCTCAACCTGTGGGTTGCGACCCCTTTGGGGGGTCAAACGATCCTTGCACAAGGGTCGCCTAGGACCATTGGAAAACACATAAATATTTCACAATATATAATTACATATTGTTTTGTGACTAATAACTATGCTTTAATTATGTTTAATTATGCTTAATTTGTAACAATGAAAATACATCCTGCATATCAGATATTTACATTATGATTCATAAGAGTAGTAAAATTACAGTTATGAAGTAGCAGCTAAAATACTGTTATGGCTGGGGGTCTTCACAACATGAGGAACTGTATTAAAGGGTAGCAGCATGAGGAAGGTTGAGAACCACCGTACTAGAGAAAACACACAGAGAAAAAGAAGTCATCATTTATTTTCTTTCTTTTTTTTTTAACTTTATTTTCACAAAGAAAAAATGACGTGCTTGTTTAATGATTAGAAACGAATAATTGGAGAGGACTTATAACTGGTCCCATGGTGAGGTGCGATGACACTGCAGTTCAGCCCCATTGCTATGGCCGATGCTCTGTGTTCCCAGAGAGAACAGAGAACAGCTGATGAGATCACTTTTTGGTCGGTCTTTCAAAGTAGAGAAATGTTTGCTTTATTCGTTACAACGCACTCAGAGTTCCTGAAGCTTCACTGTTCAACAAATGCAAGAGAAATGCGGGAAGGACATTCTCTCAAGCCAAGCCAATGGTTTATGTTCCTGTCGCTTTGAACACGTTATCCTGAACCGCGAATACACTTCACTGCAGAAACCATCTCTCTGCCTATGCGTTTTTCTCACCATCTTGATATTTGACTTGCTTAACTTTCCTTTTTTTGAAGGTTAAAATTTTTAAGGCCAGAGAAGAGAAAAAAAATCAGTCTTAGAAGAAATATAATCTAACTGTTCCTTAGAAGCAAGGATGGAGAGAGTTACACTTGTTAACTTTGGAGACCTTATCAGGAATGACAAATCCGTAAAGAAGGGTGTCACACCCGGTAAAGTAGAGTGTCAGTAAAATGAGGTTCATCTCTAATGAGATGGATGGTCACAATCACCACAGCAATGAAGTGAAAAATACCAATAATCACAACCGGGCAACATTTTGTTCTGTTACACAGGGCGGCACTCATGAAGCAGAGACGACTGCTAACATGAGCAGCAAAGATTGTACAAAGTAGAAGCTAATGCATTCTAGTCTGGTCACTTTTGTATTTCTACCAACTTGGGTGCCCGTGACACGTCCTCTCACAATCACGTGTTCTTCCACTCTCCCATCGTGATGAGACTGTCATGTCCATGACAGCCAATGCTACTCACACTTTTCATTGTTTCCCAGCATGTTAAACCCAGCGAGTAACGGAATGAATCTTTACTATCTTGTATTTTCTATCATTATTTATATATAAACCTTTTACATGGGACAAGGATGAATTATGATTAATAAATGCAAGCAGATCATAGGTGATTTCTAATCTAATTTTAATGTCTCACTCTTAACCATGGATGAGTTGTATTTTCATCTTAAAACAATAAAACAAAATATATCGATGAAATAAAGCTGGCATGCTTTGAATTTAGAAGAAATAAGTAGTGGGCCTGAATGTAATCAGTCTCCCACTAAATTCTGCAGTCCATTAGAAAGCCATGGATTTTGCTTGCTTGAAGAATTTGAGCTTGACCGGTCTGGTGAGTTAGTTTGCATGGAGGCCACTCTGCTGGAAGATTGTTCTCAAAGTTTAGGCTTCCACCTGAAAGACAGCTGGTGAGGATCCTTAGGGAGTAAGTTGCCAGAAAGGGGATAAATGTCTTTTGAAGATGAAATGCATATTTTTCTTTCACAATGAAAATATATGTGGACTGACCACAGGTAGAGTAGCTTCTCCCTGGATTACTCAAGGGAAAAATCAAGTGAATAACTTTTCATGGAAAGTAGAAGTTTTATATATGTTAGGGATTGAATTGTGTCCTGTCATCCTTGCAAAGGATGTGTCGGTAGTTCGAACCCCTGTGCCTGTAAAGTGTGAACTTGTTTCCCTTTTCTTTGCACATGTTTCCAGTTAGCCGTATTTTATGGGAGTAACCCAACCACCCAAACGCTTCTGTCACCAAGTGGATTTCAACTCATAGTACAGCTATCTAGGTATGGTTTTGAGGCCATAAATCGTTACGGGAGCAAATAGTGTCATGCTTTCCTGGGGTCAGCTAGTGGATTTGAATCGCTCTCTGTTAAGTTAGCGTTCTAACACTTCCTTCCTACTGAGTGATGTTTGATCAAAAGAGAGTCACACAAGAGGAAGATGCTCTGTGACAGTGAAGGAAAATGCTCCTGAAAGCAGCATAGGGACAATAAGAATTGTCATCAGATTTTGGAGATAAACAATTTCTCTCTCAATGCCTTCAGAAGGAATCAGCAGTGCCCAAACACTGATTTGGCTGTCTAGCCTCCCAAGCTAGGAGGAAAAACGATTTTTTTCCTGCTTTTTAAAGTCATGTCCCTTAGTGGTATTTTGTTACAAGAGACGACCTTCAGAAAATAACACTGATCCCACGTATTTAGATAAAACTCAATTGCCACAACTCCCTCGGATCCTCTTATAGTGAAGGACTCTTCTTCTCTTAGAAAAAATATTTGACAGGGAATTCTGAGATAGACTTCCTATTCCAAACCCCAACTTTCTCAAGGGTCTAAGGAGTACATTTCTTATAATTCACCTTCCTCCCATGCACAACTTTTGTATTACAATGGACTTGATGATTTAGTCAAATATTCCGTGAGCGCTGGTGGATTACTTTATAATCCTTCGCAATCACCTTTCTATCGCAAAAATTGGGCCCTATGAATTCTGTACAGCATCGTTTGTAGCCATCCCCTCCTCTCTGTCTTCATTGCAGCTGCACAAATTTCATAGTCTTATTTCAGTCTGCCATCACTTGTGTACTCTGGTTTATCGATGTCTTTTAATTGACTTCCCTGTGTCCATTTTTTTCTGCCCTCCAACCCCATGCCCTTTATATTCTGCAGGCAGCAAGATCTTCCTCAAATGCAAATGTGCTTATATAATTTCCCAGCTTAAAACCTTTCAAAGGCTCCCTGAAGATTTAAGAATACTGCTTATAACTTAAATTACAATGTAATGCTACACATATTATAAAAATTTAATCAATCTACAATAATGAACATTCCCTTTTATTGTTCATTTAACCCTAGCCTTCTATTGATAACATTTTGATGTCTACTCTCCTACATGTTTTTGTATATCCTGTCCATTTATATGCATTGATATAAAAAGTAATAGCTTTATTTTTTATATTTAAAAATAAATGTGTTTTATACAATGCATGAGACTTTAGGTTTATATGTATGTTTGGTACATTCTTCATGATCTAGATCTACTTGATTCTTCCTTTTGATAGTGTTTCTATGTGTAAATGGATGGTGCCAGAAAAACAAATACATTTGTTGGAATAAATTCAGAATGCTCCTGGGAATTGAGAATGGAGAGTCTTCATCTTACGTACACTGAACATTTTATCAGAGAAAACTGTCCCTGGAAAAGGATATCGTATTTAGCAGAGGGTCAGCAAAAAGGAAGGCCATCAGTCTGATGGATATCGACACAATGGCTTTGATAGGAAGTTCAAATAGAATGATTGTGACGACGGAGCAGGCCTGAGCAGTGGTTCACTGTTTCATACATAGGATCTCCACGAGTCGACACCTAACAACAACAACAACAACAACGCCTCCTCATTAGAGCATAGTTAGTGTTCAATAGAGCAAACGTGCAATCATTGATTTAATGATTTCTGTTGTGATGGGTGTTCAGGGGATCACCCTTGTACTAGGAGAGTTACACAGGCATGCAGTGTCGCAGTTGAACAATGTGTGAGAAATACTGCCCCAGAGTCCATGAAATCTGCAAATCCATTTGTGAATAAAAATCTGCTCTTCTTTATTCATTCTCTCACTAGCTGCTGTTTTCATTCTCTTCCATTTTTCCTCGTGATTCTGGTTGTGCCGCTGAGTCAGCTCAGACTCACAGCCGCCCAATTTGCAAGTGCATTTTGGTTTTAATTTGTACATTGAGGCTTCACAAAGTTCATGTGAAGATGGAGGTCAAGATTACTGGCATTTTCCCATAACTTTTTGATGCCCTTTGTAGATTACTGAATACTGAAATTGTATTGCCTCCTTTTATTGAAGATAATACTCATTTTATGAAAATTGGCTGTTTATGTGTTTTCCAACTTTAAATCTATCCTACACCCATTGCCATCAAGTGAACTACAATTCATGGCATCCCTCAGGATGGAGTAGAACTATTTCTGAGGGATTCTGAGACTTTCCTTATGGGAACACACAGCCTAACCTGGAACTCCCAACCTTGTTAAATCCACTACATCACCAGTGTTTTTTCTTCATATGTAGTGGGATCTCAAAAACATGATTGGTAACAATTGTATAATTTCTCTCACCTTCCTTCAACTTGTCCATCTCTCATGTCAGATCTCCCAAGCTGACTTCATATACTCTTTACTTCTATTACATGAAAATCTTCAGTAGTTCTATAAATATATTAAAATATTTCACATCTCTATAACCTCTTCCCATGAAGCTGTTTCTTCTATATGTCCTTTAATTCGGATGTAAGCAGGCCCTTACTCATTCCTCAACACTCTGTGTTACTCCCTTTAGGAAACTTACTTTAGATGGTTCTAAAGTGCTTAATGTGTATTACATTGATTTATCCATCACATAGTACTTCACTTCACCTTCATTTCCACTAGACTTAGAAACTCCTCAGGAATAGAGACTGAACATTATTTAAAGTACTCTGGTCAATATCTATTTGCTGATTGAATAATTGTAAGCTGAGCATTTAAGATAGATGGTTAGTGCGAATCTTCTCTTTGATACAAAAATTTTGAGTTCTCCAGTAACAATCCTATAAATTTTCTCAAAGGAACAAATATTTTATCCTACTTTGCTGATCTACAGGAGGCTAAAGGTCAGGTTAGTTCACAACGCATGATAGCTTAGTAAATAAAATAAAAGAAACATTATGGTTATTGTGCAATCAAGATCTTAGGATTGGAATGGGCCAGTACATCCAGGACACTGTACCGGTAAATCTATTCTGTGGCTATATTCCATGCCAATACGTTTCATGTTTGTTGTAATTAATATAAAACTAAACTGGAAATTTATCTTCACGCAGCTTTTTCTCACTCATTTTAATTTTGCAGTTTGACACTGCATGTGAAAATATCAATACTATTGGATGATATCTAGACTTTTCTCCTCCATTTTCTACCTAATCTTTTGACTGCAGACTAAACATACCCTGATGTATTTATAAAGTCCCTTCCTCCTGGTTACTCTGCTCTTAGACAATCCACACTCTGTCAATGTTGCCCTCAATATGTGTCACTGGGAACTGATCAGAACACAGGAGGAATCTTTAATTCCTAAAGAGACATACAAAGAGTTGTTTTTCTATATCAATGGAACCTAACTTGTTAGATTTTAGGGGGTCATAGTCACAGACATACTGTAACTGATCTTGTGATTAACCAAACCTATTGGTGATATTTAGTGGACATGCACTATATGAAAAGATTATAATCTAAAAATATAATGCTTTATACTTTGTAGTTGTCAATTCCTCTTGTTTGTCTTGCTTTTCATCTGGCATATTGCATACCTTGTATACAGTAAGTGGCAGATTGAGAATCTCATTAGGGCTCTCTATGCTTTAATTTATCCAACAATTACCAAATCAAGCCATCAGTGATGCAGTTGTTCAAGCTAGGCACAGTTATTACAAAAATGTGGTAAGGGCTTGGTATTATTCTTTACTAAAAAAAGTGGACTATCTTCTTGCCTTATGCTTAAATGGACTATGCATATAAGGATATATAATCTCTATGAATTGCATTGTAAGGCTGTGGGGGGAAAGTAGATTCACCTAACATAACAGGCACAGGCTCTGTACTTTTTGTGACAGTATAAACTATATGCGAAAAATGAACAGCATAATATCTGGCACGCAGTAGGCATACAATGGCAGGGAAATAAGAAAGAAATCATATTATAAAATTGTCTCTCTTTAGGCAGTCATACAATAACACAGAGGATTATACTGTTTCAGATGTGCATTCTTTCCCAAAACTTAAAATCTAAGAATCAGATAGCCAAGAACCAGGGAGGGCTCCTTGTTACGGTCACAGTTTGGTACAAGGCTGAAGACTCTTCTCACTATAAATACCTTCTAACTCAATAAGTCTGTTCAAACAGCATAACATAATCTGGAAGGAGGAGAAAGCAGCAACTAAGAGATTAGTGAATAAGATGGCATAGGCATTAATTGGGACCCCATAGACTTTGGGTCCAAGAAAACTTCTGCTTCAGGTAAGTTTTCAAGATATAAAAAAAATAGCTTGCATATATTCATAAAATTCTTACTGAATACAAAAAACAAGATTGGATCAAAATAGCCTTATGGTTCCATGAGCAGAAAATGGCAGTAGAGATATATAGAAAAGCTGCTAGTGGGTCTGAAACCAGAGTGCCTTACCAGCAAGCTTCTTGACCTCATACATTTCACATTGACCTTGATGCTTACAAATGCTGCCGGGCTTGGCAAATCAGTCTTTTGTGAACTGAGAATTGATTCATTTTCAGGTTCCTTATGTTCTACCTCAATTAGTACTATTTAGCAGCACATTCATGGTGAGTCAGGGGAACAGTGGAAACCTTGGGGTCTAATGTGTGTCTTTGGGGTGGTCTGAAAAAAGAAGAGTTTCAAGTAGATCTTATTTGGGTCTCAGGAACATAAGATTGATGACTTACATGTAATTTTGTCCTTTCAAGGTTACATAGTAATGAAATAATAAAAAGAAAAATGGCAGTTGAGATGACAATGTAGTAGCCAGGTCACTGAGAAGTGACTTTTCTAAAGCTACAAGAATTTAGTTTGGAAGTCAGATCCAGTATCTCTCAATTAGTACTTGAATTTTAAAGAAATTACCTGACACAGGCAATTTTTCAGAGGAAAGGTTTTTAACGTTAGAACTTTTTAAAAGGAACTTTTTCTCTTAGTAATTCTTTGTGTCAATCCCTGTAATCCCATTTCTACCATCCTGCCTCTGGCCCTGGCTACCCTTTGTTTTAGCTACTGCAATAGCCTGCTAATTGGTCCCTCTGCTTCTACCCATGTCAGATTATCCAATGAGCAAAGTAAGCATGGATTTACTTGTGCTTATTTACTAATCTGTAGTAAATAATTTCACTCCTTTTCCCTCACCACAAAGAGAGATTCTGTCTATAGGTATGGCTGGCATCTATTATTCTACCAACCCCACAGTACCCCCCCCCACCCCACCCCAGCAGACTCAGAGCTCATTTGCCAATTACAATCCTTGATAGGGGCAGAGTACCCAGTATCCAGGTAGTCACAGGCTAACTTGTACTTACTAATTTGTAGCGAACGATGTCACATGTGTCTTTCCCTGTTAGGTTTTAGGGCAGCAGTGTTTTGTTATGTTTGGGGGCAGGTTAGGCTACTGCCCTACCTACTATCTATTATGACACTGTGATTAAAGGAACAGGTTTCATCCTAACTAAAGTTAACTGTGCCCTTAGAGGAATTAAGATGCTTGGTTTGGGAGTTTAAGATTGATCCTGATCCTTAGTGCAGTTCCTGAGTACTGGCCAGTTCAGAAAAGAAGCCCTGGTCACACAGTCATTAAGTGTTAGCTATTAAAAGAAAAAACAGTGGTTTCAATTCACTAACTGCTGAATTAGAGACAGACGTGGTAGCCTGCTTTCTTGAAGATTATAACTTTGAAAACCCTTTGGGACAGTTATACTCTGTCCCATGGGTTTTTATGAGCTGGGATCAACTTGATGGCCATGAGTGGGGAGGTCAATATAAACAAGTATCAGCAGGTATGACCTAGCCTATCATGTAGTACTGGTGCATAAAAGCCCTGAACATGAAGAGTTGAGGGCCCTCTTGTTTGACCAGCACATATGCTTTCAGTAAGTAAGTGTATCTTTTAAAAAGTAGAAGCTTTACATTGGGGACCTTCCCAGACTTTATGTAAATCTTCAGGTATACCCTTTGGGTCTATAATAACTCTATAGTTGGAAGTATGGTACATTCCTTGTGAGTTATGTAAGTTATTGTAGCAAATTATTAAACCCAAAAGGGCAGCAGGTGCTAACACACTAGAAAGTAAGGCTATCGTGTAAACTCCTGAAGATAAGCTCCTGAAAGGGATGTAGGAAACCAGTTATGAACTGGTAGCCAGCAGGTTCAAATGTTGGGGTGTCATGCCCACCCTACATTTGCACCCTGAAGTCTGAAGAACACTGTCCTTTTAAATTGTGAGCTCTGGTGGCTGGGGTCAGAGAAAGAAAAGACTGCGGGGTGGTAAGCAAAGAGGATGGAGAAGTAGGCATGTGAAGGCTGGCTCAATGGCCATATTTGGGGGACTGAATTCATGCTGGTCCTCACAGTGCAGACACTCACATGATAACAGAGCCTGACCTGGGCTGTAGCCACAGTATTTCCAATTCTGACCCATTCTAGAGTCTAGCACTGAATTTAAACTTCCAGTTTTAAAAGCTCCCTTTTCACGTTCCTACATGTGAATGATTTTATTCTGACCTTTTTATTTCATCCCCCCCCTAACAGAAAGTAAGATGGCCTCACTATCGTCATGGTCTGGCTGAAGTCTCTACAGTTGCTGGTTGAAGGATAGTATTTCCTTGGAGTCTGGACTGAATTTGAACTCTACCTTGTTCAAGCAATTTTTCCTTCTGGCAGAATTGTTTGCTTACGATTTTCAAAAACTTTATGATATTTTGGTTAGAATTGCGATATCATGGTTTTCCATTTAATGTTATCAATAATATAGGCAAACACATTTTTCCAATCTATACCCCAAATCCTCTCTATATAAACCTAATGTTTAAGGCAAATGTACTCCTCATATCAAACATAGCAGAATGTTCATGAGCTTAAACTTCTGCTCGTAGGCATTCTCTTGCCTAGAATACTTCCCAGTTGCATTACTTGCATTTTTAAGTTTAAGGCATCCTATTACCATAATTTCTCCATACGGTTTCTCTTCTAACTCTATCTTTGAATCTTTCACATTATATTTGTATTACAAATGTATTTTATTTTAACTTATTTTTATTCTACTCATTGTGGATATATTTAAACCATAAAATTTATTTGCAGGTGGGTGGAGTAAAATTAAAATTAGCAGTGCAACCTAGTAACAGTATCAATGGATTCTGATTTTATGGATTTTAAAAAATCGTTTTATTAGGGGATCATATGATTCTTATCACAATCCACACATACATCAATTGTGTAAAGCACATTTATACATTCATTGCCCTCATCATTCTCAAAACATTTACTCTCCACTTAAGCCCCCAGCATCAGGTCCTCATTTTTTCCCCTCCCTCCCCACTCCCCCTTCCCTCATGAGCCCTTGATAATTTATAAATTGTTTGTTTTGTTGTATCCTGCCCTGTTCGACCTCTCCCTTCACCCACTTTTTTGTTTGTCCATCCCCCAGAGAGGAGGTCATATAAAGATCCTTGTAATTGGTTTCCTCTTTCCAACCCATTCTCCCTCTACACTCCCAGAATCGCCACTCGCACCACTGGTCCTGAAGGAATCATCC
>NW_022103903.1:18532049-18578374 GCF_000313985.2 Echinops telfairi | reverse complement strand
CATCAGCTTTCTTCACCACATTGGCTTATTCACCCACTTTGTCTTCAGTGGTTGTGTCGGGAAGGTGAGCATCATAGAATGCCAATTTAATAGAAGAAAGTATTCTTGCATTGAGGGAGTACTTGAGTGGAGGCTTTTGGACTTTTTTTAAACCAATAAAATGTATCATAAGTACTGGTGATTTACCTAATTCCTCTCTATTCCTGCATCCTAGTCAAGAGAAAGAAAATCTATTAGGGACAATATCTGATGATGGCAAACATTTGCTACACAAACCGTGAAAACAAACAAACAAACAACATACCAAAAACACCCCAAATAAGAACTCTGCCAATTTCAATAGAAGGGTGTATCTTAGAAAAGGCAAGTAATTTTTCCAAATTTACAGGTATTATAAAGATACTAATTATAATAATTTAAAGTTTACTTCAGAATTTTCAATATATCCAGACAAAGAATAGGAAGTATCTGCAATAAAAGCAAAAGCCACATATTAATGTGGGTGAAGGAGAGGAAATATATAGTGAGTAGGGTGTGTGACCACAATAAACAAATTGTGAAATACTATGCAATGTTAAAGAAGAGCAATCAATCTATGAAGCATCTCAAAGCATGGATGGCCCTAGAGAACATTCTGTTGAGTAAAATTATTCCAACATAAAAGGACAGGGAGTGTATGAAATGCCACTGCAAAATGTCAGAGAAGGTTCATGACACAGAAATAGCTCCTCTCGGAGGGTTTCTGGGGTAAAAGGAGAAGGGGGGACTGAAATCACTACCTAGAGGGTAGACTCTTCTCAGCTTGGGTGAAGGGAAAGACAATATATACAGAAAGGGGAAGTCAGTACAAACCAATTAAGGCATAGGAAGAAACTGAAAGTGGCACGTGAGTTAACAGTATCCAAGGCAGACACCCTGCACCCACAATTCTGCACTAATATTAATAACAATAGTGGAGATGTTTACAGACACTGTAGCTACACATGGGTGAAAGTGAATGTGACTACATTCGTGAATATATCTATAGGTCAGACAATGGATATTTCTACAAAGGTATTGATATGCTGCAAACATATCCATGGATATAATAGAAAATAAAGAGGAAAAATTTTGGGGACTTTGTGTCCCTAATCAAAAATCTTAAGCGAATGAGTCACTGGGATGGGACTAAGGACCATAGTCTCAAAGTCAATTCCATAACAAAATCCATAAAAAATTTGTTCTACAACCTATTTCGGTAAGAAGTAACTGGTGCCTTAAAAGGTCTGAAAAATACGTGTGGAAGGCTCTGGACCTTAGACACTGTTCAAACCGGGAATTAAAGCAATGCCTGGGGATCACCTTTCAGCTAAACTATAGACAAGTCTGTAAAATACACAAAGCTCTTGTGGTGAAATGATTGGCAGTTGGAGTTCGCCATCAGTTCAGTGAGTGCGCTCTAGGAGAAAGAAGCAACAGTTTGCTTGTGTAAGATTTACGGTGTTGGAAACCTTATGTTCAATTCATTTCTATAGAGTTGCTATGAGCCAGACTCGAATTGATGGCTTTGGGTCGGGTTGGGTTGATAAAGGGAACAATGATATCCATAAAGAACATAATATTCAGAAAAACCAATCACCATGTGTGATCACAAGATCAAAGCTCAGAGGAAGGGAAGAAGGGGTAGTAGGAACACAAAGAAACAGGGAACCACGGGACGAAGTGGAAACAGGGCTGTTACATTGATGGAATTGCAGCTAATGCAATAAAACAAAACCATTTTATGTGGTTCTATGTGAAACGGTTCTACGTGATGCAGTTCTACGTGAAACAACTGGGAATAGAAATCCAATACAATCCACCAATACTTCCGCTGGGTATACCCTAAAAAAGTAGGAGTCACAATGCAAAAAGACAAATGCATCCCCGCGTTCATACATACACACTGTGCTTCATTAAAAAACAGTGATGGAATCACAAAACACCTGGGGCATGCATGGAGCTGGAGTCCATCCCAGAAGAACAAATCGTTTTAGAGACCACTAGTATAAAGATAAACACCAAGCCAAAGCGTTGTATCCCAAAGGAAACCGATTTGGAGATTTCTCAAAGGATGGATGGTAAAGGTGGGAAGATGAAACAATGGACAAGAAGGTTGATGGTAGGGACTTGAGTGAAAGGGAGGGTGGTAATTCATAATAAGAGGGAGGATAGAATCGGGGTGGAGTTGATGAGTGGTTTGAATTGTTGAATGTAGAATTGGTGGTCAGAAATGTAATCCCCACCCCCCCACTAATAAGTAACATTTTGAAAATTGGAGAGGAGGTTGAAGTTGTCAAGGATTTTGTCTTACTTGGATCCACAATCAATGCTCATGGAAGCAAGTCAAGAGATCAGACCTCATATTGCATTAGATAAATCTGTTGCACAAAACCTCTTTAGAGTACTGAAGTGTAAGGATGTTTCTTTGAGGACTAAGTTGTGTGCCTGACCCAAGCCATGGTATTCTCCACTGAATCATATGCATGTGAAAGGTGGATACTGAATAAGGAAGACTAAAGAGGATTAGATGCATTTGAATAGTGGTGCTGGAGAAGAATGTTGAAAGTACCAGGACCAACCGATCTGATTGGAAGAAGTAAGGGCAAAGTGCTCCTTAGAGGCAAGAATGGCAAGACATCATCTGTCATACTTTGGACATACTGTCAGGAGAGACTCGTCCCTGGAGGAAGACATTGTGTTTGGTAAAGTGGAGGAGAGTGAAAAGTGGAAGGCTCTCAATGAGATGGATTGACTCTGTGGCTGCGTCAATGGGCTTAGGCATAGGAGCAAATGTATTTTTTAATAAAACTGTATACAGCAATTATTATATTGCCATTTAAACTTCACAATACTGTATTTTGGATATAAATCCTATTCTTTGTAATAATTCAGTGAAGAAAAAGCTATTAGGTTAAGTTAAAAAAAGTATTGCTAAAACCCTTATTAGACAAAAATAACAAAATGTGAAACTATTGATGTACTCTCTAGGTCTACACACTTCTAAAGGAGGTTTCCATCTCTCTAACACTGTCCGCAAAGAAGTTTGTGATTTTTTATTTATGCTCCATTAAAACGGCACTGTTGGCATCGTCAGGGGACTCAAATCCTGTTCCTTTTTAATACTCTGAGTTTGGGGAAGAAAGGGAACTTTGAAGTGGCTAGACTGGAGTTATAGGGTAGATAGGCCAGTAAAATTATCATAGGACAACCCTTGCTCCCTTGAAAGAAGGAATAGAGGCATTGTTGTGAAAGGAGAAAACAATCCCTTGGGGCAACTTTCCTGGTCTTTTTCTCACCAGGAAAAAAGTATTTTTAATATTCTTTGTATATTCTTAAAACTTTAAAAATATTCTTTAAAAGTTCTAATATATTAAAACTTATTCCTAATAATACCCTGTGAACTTCCTGTGTCCTTTATGAAAAAAAAAAACAAAAAATTATCAAGATTACCCATTAGAATCCCCAGGGCAAGCTATGCCAAAATAATAATTTATAAATTATCAAGGGTTCATGAGGGAGCGGGGAGCAGGGAGGGAGGGGAAAAATGAGGACCTAATGCCGGGGGCTTAAGTGGAGAGCAAGTGTTTTGAGAATGACGAAGGAAATGATGTACAAATGTGCTTTACACAATTGATGTATGTATGGATTGTGATAAGAGTTGTATGAGCCCCTAATAAAACGCTTAAAAATAAAATAAAATAAAATAAAAGGGATATAATTCCTTAATGCAAAAAATGAAAAGATTCCCCGTAACCTAGTGAGACATCTTCCTTGTCTTGAATTTAACTGGATCAGGAGATTTCTTTGGAAGCCACGTTTGATTGCACTTTCCTTTTGAAGAGACTCGAATGAGACTAAGACAATATATTACTGAGATCTCTCGTCTGCAGAGACAGTTGAAGCACATTTTGTCTGGAAGACACTTGTGCATCCAGGAACTGGGCACCTAGTAGTAATAAGTGAAAGAGAAGGGGATTATAAGCAACCTGACTCTTAAAGACTGCCAATATATGTCGCATGAAACATTTACCCCAAAGTAAAATATTTCACTACCAAGCCCTTGGATGACAGGTTCAAATAGTAGACCTTGTAGTTGGCAGCCCAAAGTTCAAACCCACTAGGCCACCAGGGCTCTTGGAATAATGTAGTGGGAGAAAATAAATTAATATTTAGCTTTAAATTTATTGACTCATATTCTACTTTATTCGATATTTTTAATTCATTTACCGTACATTTACTGAGTCCTTACTATGTACTGATATGCTGACATGTGTCAGGGAGAATCATTGCCTTCATGGGTGTCTGGGGAAACACTTGGCATGAAATGAAATGACCACATACTGCTGTAAGTGCCATGGCGGTGCCTTGAGCAGGATACAGCGAGGATAAAGGAGGCCACATGCAGGAGGAAGAGGTTGACTTCAGGCTAAAAAGGGCAGCTGTTTGTCACTGGGCCAGGAGCAGAGGGACATTCCAAGCAGAAGAAACTTCTCTGAACATGGTGCTCACTGGAAGCCGGAAGTCATTGAACAGTGTTGGAGTATGCACAGCAATTAAAGAGACAATTAGCAAAAACAATTCTAGAGAGGAACAACTGTCAGATCAATGGGGGCCTTGGGTACTCTGCCAAAGAACTTGGACACTTTCCACCAATCTGTGAGGCACCTTCATGGTTTGAAAGCAAAGAAATGCTGTTATCTGTTTAGATTGTTCCTGCATGAGAGTAGGGCAGAGTAGAGGGTAGCAAAAATGAGGGCAGGGGTATAAGTTATTTGATTCCCTATGATTTAGGAAATAAATGATGAGGTAATTAAGGTAGGAGTGAACACGAGAAGGAGGGTTTATATATGAGAGTGAAGGAGGCAGACACCAGAGAGTTTCAATCCAGATTAAATATGAAAAGTAAGTGGGGGAGGGGCGGTAAGGGAAAAGAATACTCTGTGATAACTCCTGGATTTATGATGGGCAAGAAGATGGCTTAAGGGCAAGGTCATCACTTCTGCTTTGGGCACACTTGGCTTGGCCTGTGCATTTGATACCAAGGTGGAGAAGTGCAATCAGCCCTTGCCTGTGGAAGCTAAAGGGAAGTTGATGGTGATTGTGGTTTTAGCAAACAGTGAATGGTAACTTATGCCAATAGTTAACAAAAGAAAGAGATAGAAGGGGACTGAGAGAAGAGAGAGGATACCATGATAAAATCAGAAAACAGAGGAACAGGTAGAGAATTGGAAGAGAAGAATATTGCAGGGGAAGTGAATTATTATTATTGTTCTCCTAGTCAAAGTCTTTACTTTCCACTAAATGACTTTTTCCTGCATGGGTCTGCTAAGAAGGCGGGGGAAGAATCTTATTAGGATTCACCGTTGAGTAATTGCTACCAGGATTTTATTAAAATGCCACCCTCTTGGGTATAAAATAAGTCTTCTGAGAAGCAAGAAGGTGGATTTCACTACTAGCAAGAGCCAGGAGTGGAGTGTATCCTCTGGACCCAATATATCTGTATGGTGAACCTCCTGTATCCAGGCAGTAGTATCGTTGGTGGAGCAGCAGCAGAACCAGAAGCCAGAGCATGAAACAGAGTGGTGGACTTCCCGGCCCAAGAAGCAAGTAAAGCTGAGTGCTGTGGGGCAGGATGCTGGCTTGTGCAGTGAGATGGCCTTGAGCACTTAATGGATGGACTTCGGCTTACTGATCCACCGAGCTTTACCTGAATGCCTATCGGTTGAGGGTTAGAGTGGAGTGGCCTGCTCTTTAAGCACATATCAGTGGCCCTGAAAACACTTGTAATGTGTCCTGATGGACAACTGTATCTTGAGCATTTCTCACTTATATTGCAACCTCTTCGCTTCCTTAATACTCCTCTATCATGAATGGTACCTGTGAGTTCTGTGTAGCCATAGCAATGAATATTAGAACCCAAATTGTGCTGTCTTGATTTCTTACTGCTTTCAAGGCAGTAGAAAATAGAAAATGCTAGTTATGGCAACACAGGTATTATGGAAGACAGGAGAGGTTTTCTAGAAGGGAATAGAGTAAAGTGGTAGGAAATCTAAAGAGCTACAATGAGATGATCAAGAATAATCCAATGGCAGTTGAATATACTTATTTCTAAATATTTCAAATTACTTAAGAACATTGGAAACATTATGATAGGATAATTTAAAATGCAACTAACCATGACTGTTTTTAATGTGGCAAACACTGTCCTGGATGCTTTCAGCATGCTATCATGTTAAATCTTCTTAACACTCATTAAGGTATTTTAGAGATAAGTTAGCATTTTGTAAAGAGCATTTCTGGATTTCTATTGTATTTTGTATGATGATGTGACTTGAAGTTGTATACTCTGGAAGCCCTGGATTTTTAATACATGATGCCTTATTTACCAAGTTACTTTTCCATATTTTATCATCCATTGGATTTCTCGGAAGAATATCTTTTTTCCCCCAAAACCATTTTATTGAGAGCTAATACAGATATCATCATATTGTTCCATAGTTTAATCACATCAAGCAGTATTATACAATTGCTACCACAATCAGTTTCAAAACATTCTCTTCCTTCTTGAACTCCTTGACATCAGCTTCATTTTAACCCTGCCCCCCACTGTATCCCCAGAAACCATTATTCTACTTTCTGTCTCTATAGGTTTATCAATCCTGGGCTTCATATACTGAAAAACAGAAAAACATATAATACAAATTCAAGAGCATCACGCCAAATGGCAAAATACCTCTGAAATAAACCTCAATGTGAACAAAAAAACCACCACCAACAAAACCCTAGAAGATGTTGAAAACCAGATCAGGACCAATGTGCATCAGAGGAGGGGTCCACTGACAAAGTTTTAAGTGTTCAAGTCAGGTTGATTGTTTTGATCTAATATAGTCATCTCTTTAATTTACTCTGTTTGGTAACCAGTTTCTTCCCTTCCCTCTATTATGGATAGATCTCACAAATGTATCTTGGGCTTCTACTGTCTTCCGTAGCCTCCTGTAAACCAGAATCTCACAGTTTAGGCTCTGATACTAATCTCTTCTTTGGCTTCAAATGATATGATTTACACTGATATTGGTGTGCTTCCAAGTCCTAGCCAGAGCCTTAAGACAGCAGTAAGAAATCAAGACAGCACAATTGGGCAAAGAATTGAAACTTTTACTATTTGCAGATGATATGATTTTAAGTACATGGGGTTACCGCCCCCACCACAAACAAACAAACAAACAAACCCCAGAATTGTGCTGGGCAGAGCAGAGGTTTTGCAGCACACATTTTTTCCCCACTAGAGGAACATTGAGCAACTTGCTCGGAGTTAGTGCACCCAGTGGCGTTGCCTGGCAAGGTTCTCTCAGGTCACGGTGAATTTTTTTTTTTTTTTTCATAAAAGCAGTTTTGCTGGAATCTCATTTTTTGTGATGGCCAATTTAAGAGAAGAGTGCAGCAGTGAAATTGTGTTTCCTGCTGGGTAAAAGTGCCTCAGAAGTGGTTGTGATGTTGAGCACAGCTTATAAGGGCAGTGCTATGAGGAAAGCTCAAGTGTATGACTGTTTTTCTTGTTTCAAAAAAGGAGAAACGTTGATTGATGACATAACTCATTCTGGACCTCTGTCAACTTCTCGAATGGACAAAAATGTTGACTTGTGATGCATTTGGAGTTCATTCCATCAGATCAGAGTGTTAATCAAGCTTGATTGAGGGGCTCTGAAAAGTCTGCCCAACAGTGTGCATCAAAAAAGGCCTGATTTGTGGTAGACAAGGAAATGCTTTTGCCACCATGACAATGCACTTGCTCAAGCAGTCATCTCAGTGTGCCAGTTTTGGGCATAAAGCAGCATGCTTCTTTTGCCCCATGCACTGACTTCTTTTTGTTTCTGCAAATGCGGAGGGACATGAAAGGTCAGCGATTTGACAACATAGAAGGGGTGAAGAAAAAATGAGGGAGGTACTGTCAGCCATTCAAACAGATGAGTTTGAAAAATGTTTCCAAGGATGGAATCACAGATATGACAAATGTATGATGTATAATGGAAAGTATTTTGGAGGTGATAAGGCTATTTTATATAAAAAATTTAAATGCATAGCTTTGAAAAAGATTCTAGGTTTTAATTCAATTTGAAAAATTCTAGGGCTTTTTGGGTACTCCATTATATAGAAAATCCAAAGGTGTCTAAAATGGGATTGTTGGAAACAATTGAGGAGTTCAGTAGAGTAGCAAGATACAAGATTAAAAAAGCAGAAATCAATTAGATTCCTATATACTAGTGAGGATAATTCTGAAAAAGACATCAAGTAAACAATACCATTCACAATAACCACACAAAAGCTGAAATACCCAGGAATAAACCTAACCACAAAAAACTAAAAGACCTGTACAAACAAAACTATAGGACATTATTACAAGAAATCAAAAGAGATCTACACAAATGGATGAATATCCCTGTCCCTGGATAGAAAGACTCAAAATCATGAAAATATCAACAGTACCTAAGCAATCTACATATTCAATGCAATCCCGATCCAAATGCTGGCTTTATTCTTTAAAGAAATGGATAAACTAATGACAACTTCATATGGAGAGGGAAGAAGCCCAGAATAAGCAAAGGTCTTCTCAAAAAGAAGAACCAAGTCGGTGGTTTTCCAATACCTGACCTCAAATCCTACTACACAGCCACCATTGTGAAAACATTGTGGCACTGGTATAATGATGGATACATAGACCAATGGATCAGCACAGAAAATGCAGAAATAAAAACATCCACAAACTAACAACCTATTTTTGACAAAGGCCCAATAGGCATTTAATGGGAAGGGACAAACTGGAAAAACGATATATCCACCTGCAGAAGAAAGAAACAAGACCCATACATACCTCACCCCAAGCCAAAAAACACCCCAAAACCAAAATTGAACTCAAGGTGGATCAAAGGCCTAAATGTAAAACCCAGAGCTATCAGGATCATCAATGAGAGAAATGAGACAAATCTAAGTGCCCTCGTACCTGGCATACACAGGCTACCAGATATAACAAAGGAAGCACACACCTTGATGAAAAAAATAGATGAATGGGACCTACTCAAAACAAAACACTTGTGCACATCACAAGATTTTATTAAAAGAGTAAAACAAGAGCCCGTAGATTGGGAGAAGATATTTAGCCATGACATAACAGACAAAAGTCTACTTACTAAAATCTACAGCCTACAACAAACAAACAACCATCGGAGAAGATGTGCAAAGGACCTGAACAGATGAGTCACAAAGGACAATATCCGAATGGCTAATAAACACATGAGCAAGTGCTCTCATTCACTAGCCATCCGGGAAATGCAAGTCAATACAACCATCAGATACTATCCAAAACTTACCACCGTCACCCAATTAAAATAAACAAACAAAACTGAGAACAACAAAGGCTGGAGAGGGTGTGGAGAGATTGGAACCCTTATACACTGCTGGTGGGATTGTAAATATGCACAACCTCTGTGGAAAGCAATAGGGTGGTTCCTAAAACAGATGGCAATAGAAATATTATATGATCTGGCAATACCGTTACTGGGGATTTACCCCAAAGAAATGTGAAACACATCATGAACAGACCTATCCTCCCCCATGTTCCCTGCACCACAGTTCACAGTAGCAAGTTGGAAACAGCCTAACTTCTCATAAGTAGAAGATTGGATTAAAAAAACTCGGGTATGCACACACAATGCAATACCATGCATCCCTAAAAACCAGAGATGAAACCATGAAACACCTCGTGACATGGAGGGATCTGGTAGATATTATACTGAGTGAAGTTAGTCAATCACAAAAGGACAAATACTGTATGAGTCCACTGCTGTAGGAACAAGCAACAAGATGCGCACAAGCTCAGGCTTTCAGAGTATCCAGTCTGCTGGGCAGAGCAGTCAGACAGCCTGGCAGAGAGCCCGACTGGTGCCAATGAAGCACACACCATCCTCTCTAGGTGTGCATCTTGAAGGTCACTGTGGCGGAGGGTCCTCATGTCAGCTGAGATCACATTGTTAAGGGAGAGGGAGGGGATGTTGACTACTGAATGGCTGCCATGCAAAGTTATGAAAGTATTTTTAAGATGACATATGTGAAAATAGTAGACTCAGAAAGGCTAAGCAACTTGCTCAAGGTAATACAAGTAGATTTTCTCTGCTCCATTCCCTATGTTCTTTCTACAAGTTACAGTGATATGTATGCCAGATATGATGTCATTTTAGGAATAAAACATAAATTCATTTGTACACAGTGGTCATCTACTTTTGTTTTCTGTAAGGCACTCCCTTTGATGTTGGGACAGAACATTGATTTCTATTAAAATCCACCCTTTCTCTGCATTCGGTACATGCATTTGAAATCCACTGCTTTTCTGTTCAGCTCCCAAGGTGAGCATATGACATGTCAGGACAATGAGACTCAATTTCATGATTCTTATTACAACTGTTAGAAATAAAGAACACGATTCCCTGAAATTGAAGCAGGTAAGGTGTTAGCATAGCAATATAGAAAGCTGTCAGGCAGCAATGGCTCACCAGAGAGCCAAGCCATTACTGAAGAAATAGCGCAAAAGAAGGAAAACCACTGAGCCTCTATTAAAAAAACAAAAAGCAAAAAAAAACTAGAGTCAGCCGTTTCTATAGCTAAATGACCCTAGATTTCCAGATACAAATGTTTGTATATTCCCACCAGATACCGCTTATGGTTTTCACTATTTCTCATCAAAAGAGCTCTGACAAACACATCTTGTAAATAAGCATAGATAATCAATATACAAAACTGATTTCAGGACATCATCATCTGAGCCTGGGTTTTCCGACCTGTGCTATTTATATCACTGTGGCCCTGTTGTTGTCAAGTCAATTATGAATCCATTCCGACCTCAAAGCATGTAGGGACACAAACGGTTTCCATAGCGGTGACAATTCTGAAGTAGATTGTTAAGACTTACTTCTTGGTGGGTTCTGCTTGTTAACCTTTCAGTTAGTAGCGCAGCACTACCCAGCCACTTCATTCTAGCTTCAGAAGTAAAGATATGCTCTTTAGCAGATTCATTCTTTAACGCCTCCAGTTTCTGAATGAGATTGAGGAGGTTCGGATTGACAGGCTGAGTCCTGAGACTCTAATCCCGTACCCCAGTGAAGACTGTACTTTTCTTTATGAGGACTTATTGTGGCAAGAACTTGCACAGTTGAAAATGTTAATAAGTATGTGGAAGATTACATTTATCGTCCTAATTTGCTAATTTTGGTATTTCATTATGATAACATCTTGTCCATTCATTTACATTCTAATATTTACTTAGCAGGTGAGGTGATTGACGTGTCGATGTCAGAATTATTTAGAAAGCAGCATTTAAAACTTTCTCTTCAGACTTTTTACCTCACCTATAGTTATTCCGACAAAGTTTCTCCTCTTCTCAAAAGCTGTAATCAGAGATTACAGTGATCATTTGTAGTAATAGAGCTTTTAATAGTACGACAAATGCGCAATCACACTTTTAAATATTTCTTCAGCCTAATATTCCTTGACTATTTAGAACACATCTTTATATATAATTCCTTCTGTCTAATGCAGGGGACGTCAGGGAGCTGTTACTTGCTGCTCAGATTCCTTTTGGTGTTTATTTAGTTGATTTCTTTACTACGTGTTCATGAAACCAAGTTGTCTCGTTTTTTAAAATAAATTCTGGCAGGATACTCCTTTGATTCACTTCTCATCTTTATTATTTCTCTGTACACTATTTTCCCCTCAATAAATGAATTAAATTAAGGACTGTGCATATCATTTCCACGCTGATGGATGTCACCTCTGTTTTTCATTCGCTCTCTTTTCTGACATGGGAAGGGAATTCGTCAAAGTTTTGCAGCCTCTCAGGTGCTGTAGGTGCCAGCAGGTCCTTGGAACGTGCCTCGGCATTCGTTCTCCTGTTGCCCTCTAATTGTGCAGCAGTTGGTTTCACAGGGCATAGTAGCTGACAACAATGTTTTCACATTTAATCTTAGCTTCAAAAATATTTGCAGGTTGTAGTAAATTTCTATATGGGTCAAACCTGCAAACTCTTACTGTTTTCTTACATATTTTGCCTTTTCTTGTAGCTGACATGTTATGCCTGCATTGAGCACTTTTTGGGAAAAGAAAATGTTCGATGGCAATTTTCTCCATGACCAGAGTAACATGGATTTTACTCTTTAATAAGTGTGACTTGCAATTTTTATCTATTTGTTGCTTCTTTAAATGCTGAACCTTTCACTCAGACAACATCTAAAATGTGCATTGTTGTCAATCAATTCAAGCTTTATGTTGATGAAAGAGTATCATATTTTATAATATATCTCTAGTACAATATTTTATATATGTAATTCTTAAATAATTGCATTACATCATTATTTTAAAACATGACTGGCATACAATCAATATTTCAAATGTTTCAGTTTTATTATTAACAATAATAAAAATATCTACCAGCCCATGTAATTCTCCTGCTTTTCAGAGCTAGCAATTTTTTATACATTCCTGGTTTATTCTTTTAGGCTGGGAGTCATATTTATTATAAATACTGCATTTATATTGAAATATCTTGATCTATCTGATTTGGGTAGTTCAATTTATTCCCCCCTATGTTAGTGACTTCTTTATGAGTTTTGTTAATTAACAGTTCCACCCTCCCACCACCCTACTATTGATTAAGTTAGTGCTTCGGCGTAATATCTCCATTTTTTCTTTTGATTGTTTCCATTGACACAGCATTACATGAGAGAAAAACTTTCAAGCCAGATAGTACCTTCACGTTTCTGAACAGTCAGAGATGGAAACTCGTATAACCTCATCTGTCTGTAGTAGAAGGAAGGCAAATGACTAGTAAAAGGTTCGTCTCTTTGGCACATTTATCCTTTCTTTGGTACCCTCACAGCTAAATGGATGGTCTTACCACAAAAGGAAGAACGACTGACATTTGCTGCCATGACTGTGATAAAGATCTGCCATTTCTGCTTGAGATGACCATTGCTTCAATCAGTTAGAGATGATTTGTCATCCAGGCTCATATGTGTGGAATCTCTCTGTACACCCCATCCTACGCATCAATAGACAAACTTGACACTAAAAAGAGAAAATCTGATTAATCTTCTATTGATTGCCAAATGTAGCATGACCTGTCCTGCACCTGTGCTGAAAGAAACTTCTGAAACACATCAGCAAAGAACAAGTCAATGTCATTGAAGCAGGAAGACACACCAGAGCAGATGGCTCCTCGAAGGGAGATATCGTTGCTGAGATAATTAAAAAAGAAGAATCATTAAAAAGCATAATGAAAATCTTAAGTGGGACAATAAGATCTTATGAATAAAAAGGGAAAATGCATTAAAGAAACGGAAAAGGAAAAGAACGCTACTGAAAAACAATGCTTGTTTGAAAAATCTGGAAGAATGACCGTAAAACAATGAGAATGGAAAATCTTGAGCGAAGACAAGAAACATGGAGTGAGATTTAGGAATACATATAGGTGTACTCTGCAGATTGCAATAGGGTGAAAAAAATTAAGATGAAGCTATTTTCAAAAAAGAAAACTAACAATAACTGAAGAAAACTACCGTGAAGGTGAGAAAAAATGAGTTTTCAGTTCTCAAGGGCACAATGAGAGGCAGTCAGTATAACCGTTAGGAAAATATATTTTAAAATATATATTGGGGGTATGCAAGTATAAGATAAAGGGTTTATTTTACATAGTTCCAGAAATGTAAACAAAGAGTTGGGCTAATGGAATTAGGGAATGAATTGGCAATTGCCAAGAGAGCGAGAAATGTCCAAGAAACAAGGTTACATATCACACAGTCAAATATAGGAAAATTAAAACAATGATGAGGGAGGATAAAAATCCATCTGAATTGTAAAAGTTGAAAAGATGTGTCTAGTAGGTTATTAGGTGCTGTTGAGTCAGTTCTGAATCATAGTGACCTTATGAATGGAGTAAAACTTGTAGAAGGAACCAAGTCTAAAAGCGTTACAATGGCCAACAAGGTCTTTAAGTATATGGGCCCTGCTTGCTTCTCAGATGTTATCTTGTGCCTCCCACCACTTTCACTTCTCTGTGCTCCACAGTAGCCATGCGCCTTGGATGCAAACCCATCACTGAGGACTCAGGACCCTGCAGTGTTCTCAGACGGGCTTGATTTTTCCTCATATCCTCTCAAGAGTGGCTTTTGAAACCAAGAAACTCTATCTAAATTCTATCCATTCTCCCCACTCTTAGAATCTTCATCCTGTTACCTTGTTTAATGTCTTCCTTGTATATATAATTCTGTGAAGTCACATGGGCTTTACGCTTCTGTGCTTAGATTACTCTATGTGCTCATAATATTCTACACTCAGAAAATTTACAGAACATACAGCAGTAGGCACTCAATGTAGAGTTACTTTATAAATGAATTAAAGAGTTTAAGCAATATCATTCCAATGGTTCCATATTAGGAGCTCTTATTTTGCTTATGCCTTTATATTTGCATATTACCAAATACAAATTACTTGACCAAAGTATTCAGATAAAATTAGAAGTAAATTATAGGCCAGAATTGAACTATAGGCAATTCCAAATGTATTTTTATATTTGAAAATTGGATATACTAAGATTATTTCTACCTTTTTATAGTATCTGTAAACCAAATACAATTAATCAAAATACTCTGGAACTGAGGCAATATAACTAATGAAATTATGAAATACTATGCATAATTATATAGAAAGCTCTTTCTATATAAAAATTTAGATAGATTTGTCTGTATGTAAATTAGTTAATAAAATTAACCTTAAAAGAAAATTAGGATACAAAGAAAATTAGCTAATTTTACAAAGCAGGATGATTTTTTAACTAAATGGATTTCCAATAAAACAAACGTGTCATTTTTTTTTTTATTCAACAAAAGAATTTTCTAAGCCAAGTTTATCTTCTAGGAAATATAACACTAAAAATATAATAGTGTTTACTTTTGGGTTACAGCTTTGAAATACTTTTGTTTTTTTCTTGTGTTTTAAATATTATTCATCTTCCCCATAATAAATATTGTTATTTTGTTTCTAAGCTATGGTAAATATTGTTTATAGTACTTTGAGCAACTTATGAAATTACTATTTTATTTCTAAGCTGTGGTGAAATATAGTTTTATAGCAAATTGAGCAACTTTATGAAATAGCCCATTTTGTAGACCAAGAATTGCTGAATGTAGACAATCTTATTTGTTTCAACTGACAGGGTAACTATGGGCCAGAACCGTCTCAGAGGCACACAGCAACAACTTAAAAGAATAAGAATGCTATTAATTTTCAATTCTTTCTATTTCCCAGCTGGAGTACTGTGTAGCTATCCTCTATTTTATGATATTGTATTATTGTCTTATGCATCATAGACCCTAACCTCTGCCTGTAGTTACTGAGGGAGAAACGCTGGTGCTGTCCTGTCACTTCAGACTCATAACCATCTATGTTCCACAGAATGACACACTGCCCAGTACTCTTCCATCCACGAAATTGTTATATTTGAACACATCCTTACAGTCACCATGTCAACCTATCTTTCCTAGGGCCTTCCTCTTTTGTTTCTGCCCCTGTACTTTACCAAGCATGGTGTCCTTCTCCAGGAACTGGTCTCTCCTGATAACTTGCCCAAAATTAGCGTGACAAAGCCTTGCCAGCCAAAGGAACATTCTGGTTGTACTTCTTCCAAAACAGACTTCTTTGTTCTTTTGGCAAATATGAGTCTGTGGTATTTGTCATATTCTTCACCAACACCATAGTTCAAATGCATTGCTTCTTCTTCATTCAATGTTCAACTTTCACATGCATATGAGGCAACTGAAAATACCATGGCTTGGATCAGGCATGCCTCAGTCCTCAAAGTAACATCTTTGCTTTCAACTCCTTAGAGAGGTCTTTTGCGGCAGAGGAACAACAAGTTCCATTGCGGAGGACTAGGTGTAGTGGGAATGTTAATGTGGCAGGGTTACGGTGAGACGCAGCACATTCACTCAAGCCACTGATCCAAGTTTGTCTTAGGGATCTCGTGCTGCTGTGCCAGAAATATCACAAGTGGATAACTTTATGATAAACTTTTTCTCTTCGAATACACAAAGTTAGAAGTTCTAATTCTGGTATCAGCTCTATGTGAAGGCTTGCTTTCTGTGTTGATTCTGATGGAAAGATCTTTTCCTTTTTAACATCTGTGGTGCTGATATTCCTGGGATAGCTAGATGTGCCTAACCATCAATCTTCCTCCAGGTCTAGAAAGATCTCAGTGTAGGGAACTGGGTCTAGGATGCATTCTGTTCCCAGCTCTTCTTTCTTGATGGTAATCAGATCATACTTGTTTAACTCTCACTCAGCCACAACATAGGGAAATTACCAGTGTATTTGAGAAGGCCTGTGAGTTGAGCAAGGATTTGTGTACCATTCTAATGGCAAACATAACCTAATCATTTTTAACAAAACATAATCCTACCAATTGAAATGTTTTGACACACTGAGGAAGTACTGGAAGCACTCACTCACCTATAACAAGGAATTTGGGAGATAACTACTTGGCCAACTGGCTGGAAGAGATCCATATTTGTATCCAGTGCAAAGAAAGATGACCCCAAAGAATGCAAGAATTATTACATGTATCACATGCAAGTAATATTATTACATGTCCGTATTTTTACATGTGTGTAAAATTTTATATGACATTAAATTATTACATGTAAGTAAGAGTATTACATGTAAGTAAAATTTTGCTGAAGATCATGCACCAAATATTGCAGCAGTACATCAAAAGGGCACTACCAAAATTTTAACCCACATTCAGAAGAGAACAGGGAACAAGGGCTATTAATGCTGATGTCAGAGGCATCTTGGCTGAAAGCAGGAAATACAAGAAAGGTGTTTACTTGTGTTTTATTGATTGTGCCAAGGCATTCAACTGTGTGGATCATAGCATACTATGAATAGCATAGAGAAGAATGGGAATACCAGATCAAGGATTTCTGCTTTCAATATGGACAACAATACAATGTAAAGCAAACCAAAATCCTCACAACTGTACATATAGGCAACGTTAAGATGAAAGGAGAAAAAAGATGAAGTTGTTAAGGATTTCATCTTGCTTGGATCCACAATCCATAGTCATAGAAGCAGCAGTCATGAAAACACATGACATGCTGTACTGGGCAAATCTACTGCGCAAGACTTCTTTGAAGTGTTGAAAAGAAAGGGGTCACCTTGAGGGCAAAGATGTGAATGGCCTAAGCCCTGGTGTTTTCAAGTGCCTCCGATGCCTGTGAAAGTGGGATACTGAATAATAAAGGCTAACACAGAATTGATGCATTTGAATTATGATGTTCATAAATAATATTGAAAGTACAATGGACTGATAAAAGAACAAATACATTTATCTTGGAAGAAACAGTCAAATTACTCTTTAGAATTGAAGATGACAAGATCTGTATCACAAAATTTGGAAGTGTAATCAGGAGCGAATAGACCATGGAGCAGGGTATCATGTTTGGTAAATAAGGGAGTGAATAATAGGAAGATCCTCAATGAGGTGGATGGTCATAAGTACTGCCATACTGGGCTGAACCCAAACAAGACTGGCTAGGATGGTGCAGAATCAGGCAGTGTCCAGTTCTATGGTACCAGGGTCACTCTAAGTGGGAACTGACTTGACAGCACCTAACAACTGCTACATCTTGCCTCATTAACCACACAAAGATAACGGGGTTTGCAACACATAGGAAAATTGCATTATAGCACAAAATGGAGGCAACATCACAATACTGAGAAGCCAAGTTGACACATATTTTGGAGGACACAATTCAAAATAACAGTCTCACTCATTGTTGTTCTGTGCCTGCTAGTGGACACTGACTCATAGCAATAATACATATAAAAGAACAAAACATTTCCCATCCTGCTGTGTCAGTCTTGCAATTGATATTATGTTTGAGCCAATTGATGGAGCGACTGTGTGCACCCATCTCCGTAGGACTTCTTTTTTGCTGACTCTCTATTTTACCGAGCATAATGCCTTTTCCTAGGCATCATGTTTCTTGATAACATTGCCAAAGTATGTGAAATGAAGTCTCTTCATTTTTCTTATTAAGGAACAAAGACAAATTTGTTTGCTCTTTTTTTCCTTCCTTGTATTTGTTTTTAAACAGATTCATTGGTTCAAAATCAACAGATCATAGAATTCAATAGTTCAGTCATATCAGTAAGAATTATACAAGCATTAGCACAATGAATTTTAGAATACTTTCTTTTACTTATCATTATTAAATCCCCATTTTCCCTCAACCTCTCTTGCCACACCCCAAGAAACTCAATATAGATTTGTTTATCCTTCAGGCATCTATGGTACTTTCAATAGTCTTCACCAATAACAGAATTTGAATTCTTCAATATTCCTTATTCAGTGTCTAGATTTCACATGCATATAAGGCAGCTAAAAATACCTTAGTTTGGGGCAAACACACCTTAGTCCTCAAAGTGACATCGATTCTCTTCAACACTTGAAAGGGGCCTTATGCAGGATATTTGCCCAATGCAATAGATCATTTGATTTCTTGACTGATGATTATGGTGATTATGGATCTAAGTAATTTTGACCATTTCAATATTATCTCTGTTTCTCATGCTTCTATTAGTCCGAATTTTCACACTTTTCATTTAGTTTTAATCCTTTCTATCATCAAGGCCATATCGTCTAACTACTAATCCTACTTCATTGAGTTCATTTTTGGATTTCCATCCACAATAATTACCAGTGTACTCTTATTGTATGTTTGATCAATATTAGACTGTGTTTGTATAACGGTGTTGGTAGAATTCTTCATTTTTTAAAATTACTGGCTCTAGTGGTTGGTGCATAAATATGAGTAATAATTGTACTAATTGGTTTGCCCTATAGGTGTATTGATTGTTCTATAGCACAGACAGCATTGTACTTCAAGATCTATCTTGAGACGTTCTTTTTGTTTATGATCACCATCCCTCTTGAATTGTGGCATAGTGTAATAATTAAGTATTTCACTTTGAAGACTTAGGTGTGAATGGTCTAAAGCATGATATTTTAATTCTTATCATACATATGTAAAAATAATTAATGCATTTGAGTTATGGTGTTGGTGAAGAATACTGAATATTCCATGAACTGCTACAGGAACAAACAAATCTCTCTTGGAAGAAGTACAGCCAGAAGGCTTCTGAAAAGCAAGGATGGCAAGACTTCATCTCAGGTACTTTGGACATGTTGTCAGGAGAGACCAGTTTCTGGAGAAGGCATCATGCTTGATAAAGTGGAGAGGCAGCGAAAGAGAATGAGTCGACACAGTGGCTGCATCGATGAGCTCAAACATAAGATCAATTGTGAGGATGGAGCATGGCGGGGCGGTGTTTGGTTCTATTGTACATATGTCGCTATGAGTGGAAACCGACTTGATGGCACCTAACAACAATAGTTCTACTGCTGTAAGCAACCTTTCGGAGCATTAGGTTAGATTCAACAACAACAACAAAAGATTATGTGACAAAATTTGTTTTAGATTTAAAAATAGCTTAATGCAAATAGATCAGCATTATTTTATTATATTTGCATCATTGGGAAGTTGCTTTTTGGTAAAAAATTTAAAACAACATAACTAGTATTTACTACAATACCTAATGCCTACCTACATATGAACATTTCACTTTGGGTTTTTCTTTCTTTCTTTTTTTCAGTCATTTTATTAGGGGCTCATCCAACTCTTATCACAACCCATACATACATCAATTGTGTAAAACACATTTGTACATTCATTGCCCTCATCACTCTCAAAACATTTGTTCTCCACCTAAGACCCTGGCATCAGGTCCTCATTTTTTCCCCTCCCTCCCCGTTCCCCACTCCATCATGAACTCTTGATAATTTATAAATTATTATTTTGCCCTATCTTGCCCTGTCTGATGTCTCCCTTCACCCACTTTTCTGTTGTCCATCCCTGAGGGAGGAGGTCACATGTAGATACTTGAAATTGGTTCCCCCTTTCCAACCCAATCTCCCTCTATGCTCCCAGTATCACCATTCACACCACTGGTCCTGAAGGGATCATCCGCCCCGGATTCCCTGTGTTTCCACTTCCTATCTGTACCAGTGTACATCCTCTGGTCTAGTCAGACTTGCAAGGTAGAATTGAGATCATGATAGTGGGAAGGAGGAAGCATTTAGGAACTAGAGGATAGTTGTATGTTTCATTGTTGCTACATCGCACCCTGACTGGCTCGTCTCCTCCCCGTGACCCTTCTGTAAGGAGGTATCCAGTGGCCCACAAAGGAGCTTTGAGTCTCCACTCCGCATTTCCCCCTTCATTCACTATGATATGATTTTTTGTTCTGATGATGCCTGATACCTGATCCCTTCGACACCTCATAATCGCACAGGCTCGTGTGCTTCTTCCATGTGGGCTTTGTTGCTTCTGAGATAGATGGCTGCTTGTTTAGCTACAAGCCCTTAAGACCCCAGGTGCTATATCATTTATAGGCAGGCACCATCAGCTTTCTTCATCACATTTGCTTATGCACCCATTTGTCTTCAGCGATTGTATCATGGAGGTGAACACACAATGATATGATTTTTTGTTCTTTGATTGATGCCTGATATCTGATTCCTTCGACACCTCGTGATCACACAGGCTGGTGTCCTTCTTCCATGTGGGCTTTGTTGCTTCTGAGCTAGATGGCTGCTTGTTTACCTTCAAGCCTTTAAGACCCCAGGTGCTATATCTTTTGATAGCTTGGCACCATCAGCTTTCTTCACCACATTTGCTTATTCACCAGCTTTGTCTTCAACAGTTGTGTCGGAAATGTGAGGATCATAGAATGCCAATTTAATAGAAGAAAATATTCTTGCATTGAGGGAGTACTTGAGTGGAGGCCCAATGTCCATCAGGTACCTTAATACTAAGCCTATGAATATATGCACATAGTTATATTTCCCCATCCTCATATATAAATATATTTGCATGTGTACATGCCTTTATTTAGACTTCTATAAGTGCCCTTTGCCTCCTAGCTCTTTCAGGTTTTTCTTTCTATGGCTGACTTTTCGTGCTTCTAAATTGCAGAAAGTAGATATCCTTAAAATGTCTTTGAACAGTGTAATATTAAAGTACATACATTTTAAAAGGAGAAATCTTTAATATAAATAAAATATTTCTCATTACACTAAATTGACAACCTTGTCCTTTGTAGCTTATGAAAGAAATTCACATTTGATTAAAAAGGGGTTGGAAGTAAGTAAATGTTAGTCTGCCAACTTAAAATTTTGTGATTTATAGTTAGCCTACACTTGTTCAAGTTCTGTTTCTCAATAGTGTTTTAAAGTTATTACCATGGGCAAATAATTGGCACTATAAACAGAAAGCCATTATGCTCCAGGGAAATGATTGATAAGATTTTCTACTATAAAATAACAAGGATATATCTCAGATAAGCCATAGGCAGATTGAGGAATGGGCTTTGTGCTCACACTTAATCCAAGCTCAAGCTAAGAACAATTAGTTATGACAGGGCACTGCTGGATATTTGCCTTCATGAAGGAAACACTGGAGATACGAGTGCTGTAACAAAGTGCGGTGAAGAAATTAGATGATGCCTGGCTTTCAGTCTAAAGTATGGGGTCTCAAAGGCTTGTTTTCAAACATCAGCAATGTAGCTGAGAGGTCAACTAAACCCACATGAAAGAAGCACATCAACACCCATAATCCAATGATTGTAAATTATATAATCCAAATACAAAGGAGCGAATTGTATCAGTGCTTAAATTGTAAGAGTCTGGTGCTCAGAAGGCTATGTATAACAGTGGAAGCCCAAATACATTTGCAGGATCTATACAGGGCCTAAGCCTCCAGTGATTTGCCTCTATCCATAATTGAGAAGTGGGAATAACTTGGTTATCTGACAGAGAGTATTGTAGAAAAGCCTATAATAGATTAAAATGATAAATCTGACTTGGATGGTTAATACTTTGGTACTTTATCTCTCTTTTGATACATTTTATGCTTGTTCTGGCCTTTACTATTTTCTGGTTTTTTTTCATATTGAAGTTTATCTCTGTTATATTTTGTCATTTTTGATGGCCTTCTTGACTTTCTGTTATGTGTTTTCTATGCATTTTGATACATGAAACCGAGGATGCGTGGATCTATAGAGACATTGGTTAGAACAGGAAACCCTGGGCAGTGCAGCAGGGGTGGTGGGACGAGGGATGGGTAAAGGGGGCCTACTATCAAAGATTTCAAGCAAGAAAAAAACATTTGAAATTGATTGTGGTAATGAGTGAACAAAACTACTTGATATGATTGAGCTATGGAAGGATATGATGTCTGGATTAGCTTCTAATAAAATGGTTTGAAACCAAAAGCAGGGGTGGTGGTTGGATCTACTTATATCAGGTTCCCCTTCTAATTGTTTCTTCCTCCTACTTGCCTGGTTAGTTCTAAATTTCTTAGTAAAAAGGGTGGATCTCCTTAGCAACTGAGAACTGCATTGCACCTGAAATCTTAACAACGTACTGAACAACTAGAAGCATTATTTTCAGTATAAGAACTGATGCCTTTATTTCATCTTAGTCAAAGAGTGAATGTATGCTGCAAATGCTATGTAGAAAAGCTTTCCTCATTTGGCATATACAATCTTCTAGATTTTCTCTTTTAGGTAGTTTGCATGAAATATGATTATCTGAGTTTATAATTAATATGATCTATAAAGATTTGTTTTATTTGCTCAGGATAAATTTACATAACAGTTATATAAAAACAGTTTGAATTTGTTTCATTTTGAGGGACACTTTAAGCACAGTTATCTAAAAATGTAAGAAATAATAAAATCTATTATAAATTATTTTTATAGAAATAATCTGTTACTCTATTTTGGTGGAACAAGCTACCATAAAATTCTGATCAGTTCACTCTTGACATTTTCTTTCTTTAAACAATCTTCCTCTGTTTAGATCTCTTCAACATCCTAGTACTTTCTACCCAGGTATGTCTTCCCGAGGGGATACACTAGAATTTCTTCCCATAAGATAAAATGCATATTAAATAAATAATGAAATCACAGAAATGGTTGGATAATGGAAGATATTTTTGTATTCTTTCATTCTAGGTGAAATGAAATATTTCAGTGACTGGGTATATGAAAGAAAGACAAAGCTACAGAAGTGTTATAGCTTGTGTTTATAAATAGCTGTACCAAATACAATAGTGTGTCTCATAGAATGCATAGAGATGGTATAGTGAAAACTGAACTTATATCAAGAAAATCATGCCATTAATGTTTGAGAAAAAGGTCAATACATTATTTTCAGAGCTAAGAATCATGAAACAGCACCTGCATCTGAATGACATGAAAGGGTAAACAATCACTGATGTCTGGTTTGACATTTGTGAAGAGTAGAAAATGAATAAATACACTTTCAGTGATTGATGTAACCTAATAAAAATGTCAATACATTCGCATCATGCAGTTTATATCTCAATCATGAGTAGACTATAGTCTACCTACCTTTATTTCTCTTGCCTATGAAATGCAATAATTTGTCTTTATTTGTTTCAAATTTGGGGTTGAATGCTATCACATATGACATTTAGATTTTTTTAAATGTGGGGGAGTATAAGGTGTGAAATATCTATGGTTGCAACTCCTGCTTCCATACTGCATTGAGCATGTTGTGCTTTGACTTAGGTATATGACCTTAAATTATACTGTTTCCTTGGCCCTCCATCCATTATATGAAAACCTCAGTAGCTGTATTAGTCTAGGTACTTTGGAGAAACAAATCCACAGCCCTCATTTTTAAGAGAGTTTTATGTAAAGAAAGTGTGCATCATGAAAATATCACATCCCAAGGCTGCCCAAGCCCACAAGTCCAACATTAACACCCATACCCAACACCAGTCCACAAAGTCCTCCACCTCACAAAACAGAGGCAATAATGCCGACTGCAGGAGGAAAGCTGAGTCAGTGAACGTGTAAGCATCTCAGCACTGGCAGGGGTCTCCACACGGCCACTCCAGCACCCAGGGCTGCATCGGGATAGATCCATGCGGCTTCTCCTTGGGGATGTCTTGTAGGAAATCCATCTTGCAAGCTGAAGCAGGGAACTACTAAGGCAGCTGCACCCGATGCAACCATCACAAAACCAGAGACCCGAGAACTAGAAAGGCCCTCCGCCTTTCAACCAGACCCACATGTGATTATCGGCCAGGCTGGCACAATTAACTAACTCAGTCCAACTAATTATTGGACTCCCCTCATTTTCTCTGAGATAGAACCACCAGTCCGAGAACTGCAGCATCACACCATCGATACTTCTTCCCCTATTGCAGCTCCCTCCCACCTACTCATGCTTTGTTCCATCCCTTGGAGACGCTCTACCTGACATTTATTCTGCATTGCACATAAGCAGAATAAAATGATTACTGTAATGCATATATATTGATCTTTGCAGGTTTTACCATTGTTTTCTTTGCTGAGTAAACAAGGATAGAGACTTCATCATTCACTTTGCATTTCAGTTTGTTAGCTGGGTATCCAAGCTATTCTCTTGAACTCTGTCTACATGTGTCTTTAGAGTAGTTTCAATTCTTTGGTAATGAATCCTACCTTCCTGAGGATGTTCTGAAAACTCACTGAATTGACTGTCTCATTATCTGCATTTGACTTTATTTTTTCTATCCCAATTCCACCACACTCTTATAACTCAGTCTCTCAAAGTCTCCAATATATATTCCATTATATTTTCCATTTCATTTGCATTTGAATAAGGGGGAGACTTTGCTTGATTGGGATGAGGGTGTGCGAAGGGCAGGACCTGTGGACACAGACTTCATTCCTCACGTGTCTCTCACACTGCTGAGCAGACAACAACTACTAACCCTGGATAAGGAAGAATGACAAGAATAAAACAAAAGGAAGCCAAAGAGGGCAGAGTAATAGCAGAAAAAAGAACAAGAAAGTAAAGAAACAAAGCACTGAAATTTTCCAGAGTTTCAAGTCTCAAATCTAAGTTTTAGTACATTCTGTCAGTCCTATTTACATGAACGTGGCAGCTTCTATCATAATCACAATTTCACAATGTATCGCTGAATGCCAATTATATTTAATTTCCCTTCTGACATTTTACTATCTACCTTATAATTATTTAAGTATATGCTTTTTTCTATCAGAGGCCAGAATCAACTTGGTTTCAAATACTCTTCTCCCTAAAAGAAACTGGTTTTTCAGGAAGAAATAGGTAATTTGACAGAAAAGAGCAAATGAGTTTGGAGCATCTTGTAATTGCAGAAATTAAAGAGAAAAAGATTGTTGAAAGCGCCCAGGAAACAGAGTGAAAGTCTATCCAATGCTCACGTGAAAAGAAATCTGAGCAACTAAATTGATTTCAAAAGTAGTGCTTAATAATCTGTCAATATTTTTGCAGTCAGAGTGAGAAAAACAAATGATAAAGGGAAAAAGTAAAGGAGAATAAGGGTTACCTGAGGTACAGTCTACCAAATTATTTAATAGTATAGTCTACAAAAATTATTATATGATTCTTTTACAGGCTGAGGAAAGACCAGGGGGAAAATGAGAATTGTTACAGGGGGAGGCCGTAGAAGACAAAACAACTAACTTCATGTGGGATACTTGTTTGGACCTGAGACAGAAAAAAAAGTATGAATCAAAAAGCTGATGAAATACGAATAAAAGTCGGCAGTTTCGTACATAGTATTGTAGTTGTTAGCAGCCTCTGAATAGACCCCCAATGCCAGGGTCATATTGCTCAACTGACTGAAACATTGCAGTTCATAGGTTTTCAGAAATAAGTCCATATCATCAAAACATTGAAGTATTCATTATGGAATCAAACAAGGACCTTACAAGACTACCTTTCATTAATTTCATGACTTTTTAAAAGAGGGCCCATAATCATTTCAATGATAGCTGTCTACTTGTCTTTATCTAGTCCTTTGTAAGACCACCAATGGGTTCAACTAGAACAATTGTGAGGATGGTCCAAGTCCAGGCAATAATTTTTGGTTATTGTACATATCACTGCTGTGAATAAGAACCAACAAGAACAAGAACAAGACATAAGACCCTCAGGCAGTTGGGTAATGCAAACCAATAAAGATTGCCTCATTTACATTACAGTCTGGCAGGGTGTTTCTTATTCTTCTGAGTTCCTTAAGGAAGTCACATTTACAATATGTGTTTATCTATCACCAACCGACTAAATCCAGTGTCAGCAAACCCTTCATCCAGAACACACTACATCATGAATGATCTGGATTTTTAATTTTTTGTAAACCAGCATGACTACATCTTCTAGATAGTTTAATTTAATTTAAGTACTTATAAGGAAATTTTATACGAGGGGGTACCAAAAACAACAACAACCCAGATGTTATATGAGGGGGATAGTGCCTTTTGGAGTTCATTCCACCAGATCAGACTGCTAATCAAACTTTCTATTTAGGGTTCTGAAAAGATTGTGCAACAGTGTATGTCCAAAAAAGGCATGATTTATAGCAGATGGGGGACTGGTTTTGCCACAGCGACAATGCACCTGCTCATGCAGCCATCTCAGTGCACCTGTTTTTGGAAAAACAGAGAGACTGCCTCCTTAGTCCCACGCACCTGACTCACCCGACCTCGCTCTGTGTGACTTTTTTGTTTTGTTTCTGTGAATGAAGAGGGACATGAGAGGACAGCAATTTGATGAATTAGAGGTAAAGAAAAAAATGAGGGAGAGGTGTTGTCAGCCATTCAATTAGATGAGTTTGAAAAATATTTCCAAGAATGAGTCACAGATTTGACAAATGTCTTAAGTGCAATGGAGAGTACTTTGAAGATGATAAAGTTGTTTTGTAAAATAATTAAATACATAGCTTTGAAAATAATATTCTGGGTTTTTTTGGGGGGGGGTCGGGTGGGCTACTCCCTCCTGCATATGTGATGCCATTTACTTGTCATAATTCTAGACATTTGTCTGATTGCTTATAGTTCTCAGTGCTCCTTTCACAGCAAACAGTTACTAGAAGTTCTTACATTGTTACTCTTCATTTTCAGCCACCGCTTAACGTACAATTATTAAATATTATATATTGTAAAGAGAGAAAATACATCAAATCACCTTAGTATTAGGTGTTCATGTTGTACTTTTATTTTTTCATAATAAAAAAGTCAAGTACATTGGGTATCTATTTCTTCTCTTTTGTGCTGCCCTTCATCTTGTCTTTCATCTTGAGTTTCCTCTGTCTCCATTTCCCTACCGCTGCTCCTTCTCATGTTGGGCCACAGAGCTGCTGGAGCAGCACCTCGGTCATGATCTCCGGCTGCCTAGTATCCTCGGTCTTTCCCATCCCTCTGGTTAGCTTTCTTTCCCCGTCATTGCAGGAGCTACGTCAAGCCTTTTCCAACTCCTTAAACATCTTGCATACAGCATCACATCTTCCCTTTTACATTTTGAGGGACTAAAGATTTAACTCCAGAGAAAGGTGGGCACTAGAAAGTTTGCCATGTCATATGTATTTGTCTCTACACACTTAGGGTCAAGGTGGTATGTTTTCTTTAAACTCCTTAGAGATCTTTAAAGGGCAAAAAATATGGGATAAACTAGAGGATGCTTGGAAATGTTTGTAATGTATCATGAATGCAATCTAAGATGGAAGAGGAATGGTGAAGGGTGAAATCAGAGGAGGTGGACAGGGACCTGACCCAGGAGGCACGAATGCTTAGGGCAGTGGTTCTCAGACTGTGGGTCACGGCCCCTTTTGGAGTCGAATGATCCTTTCACAGGGGTAGCTTGACTCATAACAGTAGCAAAATTACAGTTATGAAGTAGCAACAAAAATAATTTTATGGTTGGGGGGCTTTCAGCACAACATGAAGAACTGTATTAAAGGGTCGCGGTATTAGAAAGGTTGAGAGGCACTGGCTTAGGGAAATGCTAGACTCATAATAGCAATACAATTAGTAGCAATGATACCTCAATGAATGATGACTGAGAGAACACTAAGCATTTGAAATTTTAATAAATCAACACAATCTAATTTATGTTTTAGAAACTATCCATCTGGTAGCAGCAAACATACATCCACTCACTCTATTGTCCATTGTAATCTGGCATCCACCCTCACAGACACTCGTGGACTGAGTGCTTCCAATTTTTCTATCAAATATATATATCTAATAAACTTTAGTTTGCTTTTCTTCCTAGCTAACTTTATTCCACTAGCCGCTTTCTCTTTCTTAGAAAGTGTTCCTTTCATGTAGAAGTGGTTATTTCTGTGTCTTTGCTAAGCTTCAGTCTGCCTTCTCGGTGATCCCCCTCCTTCTGGCTTCAGCTGCCAACTACTACTCCCCACATGTCCAGCACCCTGCCTGCAGTTAGAGCCCCGACTCTCATCCAGGCTGGGAAGCCTCCTGAGTGTCTTTAACCAGTAGTCCTAAGCACTTCAAGTCAGAAGTCATTGTTTTCCGTCCAAACCTTTATTTCTCGGTGATGTCCCCTCCATCTTCCTGGCAATGAAATCCAGAAAGCGAGCGCCATGGTCACTCTCTGAATCTAACCAGTCACCACACTCCCTTAGTTTTACCTTGAAAATAGCTCTTCAATGTATTCTCTTATAAATAATTTAACTTAATCTAGCTTCTCAGTATTTTTCATTTAGATAAGTATACTTGCATCCTTCCTGCCTCCATGTTTTCTTTTAAATATATAATCTTTACTGTTTACTTTTTTTAAAACTGTTTTACGTTTAAGGTACCCCAAATACACCAAATTATTACTTGATACAAGGTTTTGAACTTATTTCTTCAGTGTGGAATACACTCATAAGAATCTTGGCATGACGTACTCCCTCTGGTTTTTGTCCACTACCTTGGCGTATTTATCTATATTTTGCCTCACCAGTAGGTTAAAATACTGCCTTTTTTACTACTTTGATAATAATGCCTAGTAGTACTCAACAAGTACTTTCAGCATTAATATGAATGATTGACGACAGACATGGACACTTCCATCAGGAACAGCACAGGCCACCCTGTCTTGGTGGCCTTGGTCTTGCTCATTGCTCATCATTGACTGCTACTGAGCAGGGATAGGTTTCTCATGAGGATCCAACCCATCTTTTCTGTATCTCTACTTTTTAAAAAAATATTTTATTGGGGGCTCTTATAGCTCTTATCACAATCCATACACATATCCATTGTGTCAAACACATCTGTACATATGTTGTCATCATCTTTTTCAAAACATTTTCCTTCTTCTTGAACCCTTAGTATCAGCTCCTCATTTTTTTTCTCCCCACCCATGCTCCCTTCCCCACTCTCCTTGATAATTTATAATTTTTTTTCTCATGTCTTACACTGACCGCTGTCTCCTTTCACACACTTTTGTGCCCGGTAGTTGGTGGTGCTCAGTAAATGTTTACTGAGAGAGAAACACAAACACAAAACAAACCTCTGGACCTACGTTCACTAGCAAGGTGGATGAATTGTAGAAAACAAAACAACTAAAATACCCTGATGGCAAAATTGATTATGAATTGTGTTGCTAACCACAAGATTAGTAGTTCAACCCACCAGTGGTTCCACAGGAGAAAGCTGACACTTAAAGATGAGGAATAGAATCTACAGTCTCCAAAGCCCTAGGGAACAGCTCTATTCGGTCCTATGAGTTTGTTAACAGTTGAAATCAATGAGATGGTATTGAGTTTAGTTTATTATAATATACATATATCCACCCACCCCAAATCATTGATTGTGTTTACTGGAAAAAAGTTATCTACAGGTTTTATTATCTGCCCTGTGGCCCCAAATTGCTTCTTTCTTTTTAACATGGATAAATAACTTTGACTTTGTAGTCATATACATATAACTTCAGCAAGATCAACGATCTGATTTTTCATGTGAATCTGAAATGGGAGATGGTGTGATGTATCAATAGTGCAGATTTCCTTTACAAGCATCACAGTGGTGACGTGTTCTCTCTTTTGGCAAAATAATGGAATTGGTAACTATTAGATCTAGATGTAACTTGTGACTTCGAAGTCCAACCTACACACAACAAGGAGGAAATCGTTGAAACTTAAAGAAGATAAATTATTTGTCCGAGAGCCTGGGCATGACACCGGGGGAAGGAATTATGGTGCCACGTGAATAGCTGACGCCATAGAGGTGCCGTAATACTGCCTTTTTTACTACTTTGATAATAATGCCTAGTAGTACTCAACAAGTACTTTCAGCATTAATATGAATGATTGACGACAGACATGGACACTTCCATCAGGAACAGCACAGGCCACCCTGTCTTGGTGGCCTTGGTCTTGCTCATTGCTCATCATTGACTGCTACTGAGCAGGGATAGGTTTCTCATGAGGATCCAACCCATCTTTTCTGTATCTCTACTTTTTAAAAAAATATTTTATTGGGGGCTCTTATAGCTCTTATCACAATCCATACACATATCCATTGTGTCAAACACATCTGTACATATGTTGTCATCATCTTTTTCAAAACATTTTCCTTCTTCTTGAACCCTTAGTATCAGTCAGAGACGAAGTTCTTGTACATTTACTGTATAAGGTTGACCTATTTGAATTTGTTTTCTGCCTTATTTAGATATCATGTGGATCCACCAGAACTCTCTGAAATGAATCGATAATAGTTGGGAGAGTTTGAGCAGACCCAGCACATTTTAATGGCTTCAATACTGTCATATGAAATTCTTTGGAATATTCTGTGATAAAATGAAGTTGTATTTAGGGATTTATTGGGTATTTTGCATGGTTCCTATGAGTCCTTAGTGGAGTTATGATTGCTATGAGATATGGTCAGTATTTCTAATAAGGTTGCTGCCCACTCAGCCGGGAGATAGACATGTCATTATTTTTCCTCTTTGTTCTACCGTCATTATGAACTTAGTGCCCAGTATTCTAGACTGTGATCAAGTGCACTCTATTTCTTCATTATTAAACCATAATGCTTATATTTTTTCGAAGAGTAGCAGTTTTTCTCTTTCTGCCTTGTAGTTAACGACACTGTTGTATACATTATCCACTACACATGGCTACTAAGCATGCTACAAATCTGTTCTTTAACTGATGACTTTTATGTGCATTTTGGAGAAAAAGTATGTGCTGAGCATATTGTTGTAACTCGACTAATCTCTTTTTATAACAGCTGTCTCAGCAGGTTAATGAAATTGTGATGGATATCAAATAAATAGGTTCATTTTTTATCAGATATACTTTTATTAATCCAGCATTTCAACATTTTTCTTTGATATTTAACATAACAGTAGTTATATGACAAAATAAGAACTTTATAATAATTATCTCTCAGAGATAAAACCGACACAAATTACAAAAGCATGCAGATTAGATTTATAAAAAGATCTCATGAAGATTTTGATCTATATTTTGTATTAATTGTAACTGAGTGTCTATGGATTTATTTCTGTGAACCCCAGGATAGTCTACAAACATGCCTGTATAAACCTGCCCAGCATCTTTATATTCATCAGCATTATCTTTTATGTAAACGGATATTCCTTAGGGAGCATTAATTGCTAGCTATCTCTTAGCTATTAAAGGGCTATCTTGGAACAATTACCATGTATTTATGGGAATGAGGTATTCATTTATTCATTGCCTTTCTCCTCCTGTTGCCATAGCACTTGAGTCAAGTAGATCACAGTGCAAATATGTCAATTCATGATTGAAGGGATTATTCTGTGTCCATCCCCAGCACTCACAGAGACAGCACCTTGCCACCTTAGGCTACGTAGGGTTCGCTCTTACAGGCTAACACAGTTCATCTTTCACTAAGGTCGGTCAGTTACCTAGATGCCATTGAGTTCGTCCTTGCTTTTAGCTATGCTACGTACAACGGAACAAAGCTCTGCTCCTCTGATGCCATCTTAGCAACTGTTGTTAAGTTTGAGCTGATTTTTGTAGCCTATATGTTAATCCAGCTCATTGAAGGTCTTTATTTTTTGGTGACCCTCTAATTTATCAAGCAAGATAACCTTTTCCAGAGACTGGTCTCTCCTCATAACATGTCCAAAGGAAGTGGAAGAGCCACCATTTTCACTTACAATGAGCATTCTAGTTCTATGTCTCCCAAGAGAAATTTTAGTGCTATTCGGGCACTCCATGGGTTATTCCATGTTCTTTATGAACACATAATTCAAATACATCAACTCTTCGGAAGTCTTCCTGATTCTTTGTCCGGCCTTCGTGTGTATAGGAAGCAACTGAAAATACCGTGGCTTGACTCAGATGTACCTTGGCCTTCAAAGTGAAAGCTTTGCTCTTTAATGCTTGATAGAGATATTGTGCAGTTGATTTGCCAGTGCAATACAGTGTTTGAGTTCTTTGTTTCTTCCAAGAAATCTGATTGTGGATACTTATTGAGATGTAGTCAATAAACATGGCCCTGTTTTGATGTATTTCAAATCCACTTATAAATGTATTATAAATACATATCCACTAGGCTGGTGGTTATACTTGCATACTGGAGGAACATCTCAGTTAGGCTAAGGATCAGGATTAAATGGGATGTACTCTGAGTATTCCCACCTTAGAAGGGTGTGAATCAAGTCACCCCTCTTTCCTTGGTTTCCTTGGTGGTGTGATCTGCTGAAAGACATAAAACGAGACCTCCATCCAAACCATTCCTCTGTGTAAGAGAGCCATCTCTGAACTAGGGAGGCTTCCTGGGATTTCTGAGGAAGAAGAATCACAAGTAGAGTATGTTGGAAATCTTACCGGAAGGGGAAGCCTCGGCCACGCTGCCTCATTGAGAGGCCAAGGACCAGAGGGAGAGACTTGGCTTCTGGCTGAGGAGACGTGCTGCTGAGGACTGAGGTCTCCCTCCTTAATGTTTACTGATTCTAACATGTGGTGACCTGTGAATTTCCCGAGCAAACCTCATAATTGTGTGTTTTGCCCGTGAGTTCTCTGCGGCCACGGCAAATGAATGATCAGACCTAGAACCCAGCAGAAAGTAAAGTGCTGTGGGAGAAACAGGAGGTATCAGAATTGCAGAAAGAAGGGCGGAGGGGGGAGGTATGCCTCACCTCTGTCTTGTGGCATTTGGCCTGGGGAAGTTGTGGAGATGGAGGGCATAAGGAGGGCATATGTGGTCTCTGAAATATGCTCTAAAACCAAACACTCACTGCCACTGAGTCGAGTGACCTAGAAGACAGGGAAGAACGGCTTTTTGAGGTTTCTGAGACTGTAACTCTTAGTGGGAGTGGAAAGCCTGGCTTCCTCCCAGAAAACAATGGCTGGTGGTTTCTAACTGCTGACCTGGCGGTTAGCAGCCCAGTCATAATCCACTCTTCCACCAAGGCTCACCCCTCTGCGTCATTAGTCCACCTGTCAAATAAACCCCGGATAGTTTCATTCTCTTCTGCATTTATCATAATGTTGCTTATTGGTCAAATTTTGAGAAATTTTGTTTTGGTAATATTGAGTTGTAATTTATACTGAAGGTCATTGATCTTGATCTGTAAGTACTTCAAGTCCTCCTTATTTTCAGGAAACAAGGTTGTGTCTGCTGCATATTATTACAGCACTTTCCTCCACTTCTGATTCGACAGTCTATATGATGGAGTCCATCTCCTTGGGTTATTTTCTCAGCAGACAGACTGAATCATCATGGTGAAAGAATAGAGCCCTAACTCACATTTTCACGATTGTAAACTATGCAGTATCTCATTATGCTGTTTGAATGACTATTTTTGGTCTATGTATAGTTTCTTCATAAGCACAATTAAGTATCCTGGAATTCTCATTCTTCTGAAGGTTATTCATAGGATTTTTGTGATGCACACAGCTGGATGCTTTTGCATCGTCAATAAAAACACGAGTAAGCATCTTTCTGGTCTCTGCTTTCAGTCCAGATCTATCTGATGTCTGCAATAATATTCTGCATTCCGTGTCCTCTTTTGAATCTGGCCTGAATTTCTGGCAATGTATTGATGCAATTCTATTGCATTACTTTCAACAAAATTTTACTTGCTTATGATATTACTGATATTTAATCTATTTTTCTAGACTTCTTAGAATAGACCTCTAATGTATCTTTTATTCTCGGTCTTTTTTATTTATAAAGGACTTTGACTATGTACTCACATACATATAACTTAAGCAAGATCAATGGTTTGATTTTTAAACCAGGTTGGTAGAGATGTAAAGTAATCACTCCACTAATGGTTCAGATGTGCGTGTGAAATGAGCTGTGTATTTCCACTGGAAGACATGTGTTGTGTCACAGCTTATCTTATTAAGCCTATTTAGTTAATATAGTATCAATAATTCCCACTATTTCATAGGACTATAAATCTATTCCCTTTTTGAATGAATATAGAAAGAAGTTTTAAATGGTTGTGGGAAAATAGAATTGAGAGCTAATTCCCACCCCCCAACAAGCTTTCTGAAGCCCTTTTATATATGATAATGTGTACATGAAACAAATAAGGCTATATAAAACAAATAAGGCTATATAAAAAGCGATTATCAGTTGAATTCTGGGAGAAAGTAAGGACTTGATTCTGTTTTGGAAACTTTCTGCATAAGTATGTGTAAGAGGATTTTGACAACATACTTAAATTGTTTGAAAGCTTTGTAAAGGTTAGTAACTCAATTATATAAAAAAAATCTTGCCTGCCACATAGACAAAAAACAGAAGGAACAACTAAAATGTCCATACTAAGTGAATATGAAAACCAGAAAATAAAAACTCTCTCTTAGATTACAATTCTGACTAGGGATTGTATCATCGTTGGCTCTCCTCGAATTTTACAATTTTAGGGGCAATTGATTCACTCCCCCAAGTGTTTCTTAAACCTATTATTTTTCTTATTTAATTAGGGTAATATAATTAGGGTGAGTTATTATTTGGCAAATTTTGAAAAACGGGGGGAGTGGGACAGGCAGTGAAGGTAGATACACTTTCATTTGAGCACTTGTCATGGAGAGAGGTGCTCGTGTTAGTTCATCTGTCTGAGCTCTAGTTTATCTTACTTAAAACATAAAAAATGAAAATAATAATATTTTCTGTGAGGTGGACATGGTAAAATGTATATGTAAAATACCCGGTACATGGTAAAACAAAAAAAAAGCTACCATGAATATGGCCTACTAGGAACGATATGTTGTTAAATGCTTTATACACTTAAAAACATAATTCTTTAGCATTCTTCAAAAGTAAGGATTAAATATATCTCTTTTTATAGATATGGAAATGAAGGATAGAGATGTTCAGTAATTTTCCAACATTGCACACGTCTTAAGTGGCAGGAGCAAAATTCTTACCCTGTTTGATTATCTATTGCTGGTAACTGATAACCCCAAAACTTAAAGGCTTAAACTAACAACTAGAACTGTCTGGCTTGAATCAATTGAGTAGGCACTTCCCATGTTGCATGATTTTAACTGCAGCAGCAGTCATCTTTGGCAAGACTGAAACTTCAAAGATGGCCCACTCAGAAGGTTTGGTCAGTGCTGAGGGTTTCTGGGGCACTCAGATGGGCTTGCCCACTGTAACACCTTAGCTTGCCTCTTGTTTACATGAACTCATGTGGCCTGCCCATGTGGAGAAACTCCCCTCACCATGGAGGCTGAACTTCATCCAGAAAGGAATGATCTAAAAGGACAAACTTCAATGGCATCAATGGGACTTCTTAAAATGCCTAAATTTGGCTGAAGTTCGCTACATTGGCCAGCCCTGGCTTTCTGTGAGAGAGCACTAGACACAATAGTGGATAACTGAAGGCCACTGAAGTGATTTTCACCCAAAGGACCCTTTTCTGTCTTCCAAACTAGCATGACAACTCCTTGTTAAACTCTTGGTCAATGCCTCATGACAAGTATTTAGGCCTGTCATACAGATCTGTAACTACAAACAGTACTTACTGCAGGCTTTGAGGATGCTTGTATCTTCCCTGTTTCCAAATATTATGCTGTATTTTCAATTATATTTGAATAGTTTGAAAAGCAATATTATATTTCATGAAAGAAAAATGGCTCTTTCAAAGATTAAAATTATATTTATGTCATTCTACATTGGCCTTAATATGTTACAATTAATCAGTAAGTTAAATAAGAAGAAATATTGCTGTTTTATGCCCTACTGTTATTCAAATAAAAATGAATATATAGACATCTATTTCTTAGAGCAAATGATTAATTTTGTATTAAAAAATCTTTCAAAGGAATGGTTTTGATCTTGTTACTTTTGTAGAATAAATATTGGAAGAATTGTATCGTGTTATTTTATACAAATTATAGGAATTTATTTCTAATGGCATTTGTGTGATAGGTTCCACAGAGAGCTTTTTATTGAAAAGTTTTACGCAAGGTGAAGTATTCATTTACATATAAAACTTATTTCGAAACAGAAGTATTTTACCTTAATGATCTCAAATATTTCAGTTATTTCTTCTATAAATACTGACATTTAGGCAGCTTTAGAAAAAGTGAAAAAGCTTACAGAAATTAGAGCAAAGATACATAACCCTTTACTCTTGATTCATTAGTTCAAACTAAGTTAACAGTGATTTAAAAGCTATTTGGTGACCAGTGCAAATTTTGATACTGTTATTGTCTAATCAAGACCCTCAGAGGTCGTATCAAAGATGACATTGACATGAAGTTATTTCTATAATGATTATGATGTTGTTACTAAAGTCTTTCTCTCACTCTTTGCTTGACGCACTGAGGTAAAGAAATAAACAAGCAATGAAGACAAATAGTTACTTACTTTTTGTGACAACACCTTCAAGGCGAATGATATTTGGATGGTCAAACTGACCCATGATACTAGCTTCTCTTAGAAAATCTCTTCTTTGGCGGTCCATGTGGCCACCTTTCAAAGTTTTGATGGCCACTGGGATCTCTCTTTTTCCTGGTGTTTTCAAACGTCCACTACAGACTTCCCCAAATTCACCTAAAAATGAAAACAGAAGGTGTTTGGTGGTTAAAACAGGATTGTTATATAATGCTTACACTTGTATAATACATTTGTATAAAAGTTTGAAATGACAATATGCTTGACCAGCAGCATTTATAATGAATAATGGAACAATGCATTTTCATATGCTGTACCACAGGGGCTACCACTAATAGATATTCCTGATCTCCTGAGAAATTATGACTAGCCGAATGGGTAATGCTAATGTGATTCTATAGAATAGCAATCACTGCATGAAGTCTCCTCTTCCTGTTCTAAATGCTGATATATGGGTCAAATGTCTGTTGAATTCGGGGAATCCATCAGACATCTTGTCCTGTATGCCTACATGCTGCATGCCGAGGCTTCGATGACTATTAGAAATCAATACTTGGGACATTTCCGATATGAATATATTGAAAAGACCACACTACATTCACCTATAATAAAACATATTATAATATGAGAAGTGATTATCCAGACTACATTACAAGTGGTTGAAAATGCAAATGCAGTAGGACATATTATGTTTCAGCACTGGCTCCATGGGATAGATTAAATAAGTAATAGATATATCAACCATTCATCCATCCAGTCTAGAAATGCTGCGAATTAAAAATAGAAAAAAAGCATAGACTTACATCTCTGTTCTCAGGAGCTTATAGTTTAGTTGAAGAAATTAAGTGCACATATACAAAATGCTTAAGAACTTGAGAACTAAGGTCATGTAAATGTTGAGTTGAGAAAACTGTGAGCTTCAAAGTGCAGTAGTGGCTGGAAGAGATTTTGAAAGAAGTCGACTCTGAGCTGGGATTGAAAGGCGGGGGGGGGGGGAATGCAGATATGCAAGAGAAATAGCCATAGTCACGAGAGTGGACTATGGAGAGTGGGGGGGAGGTTAAGACAAAGATTCAAGAGTCCCAGAGAGGAAAAAAACTGATGTGGACATGGAGTAGTCAGGAGATAAGCCTGATCCAGAGAGGTCATGGTGGCACAAAAATGGGAGATCTTGTTAGTACGGTGCTAGAAACCCAGCAAAACATAAGATTCCCAACTCCTAAGTTTTCTGAAGCTGATTGTCCACATGTACTCAAGAGCACAAGATTTGAATCACAATTTACTCATCTACAAAGTGAAGATAAGACTCCAATTGTCTGTAATTCTACATCTCTTCTTGGTATTGGGGATATTGGGGTGGTCAAAAGTGAGAATATATGTGATATTATCGATATTGGGGAGGTCAAAAGTGAGAATATATGTGAAAGTGCTTATACACTGTAGTGTGCCAGCCATATGCTTTAAATAATCTAAGCTTTAGAAGGATGAGAAGGATGAAAATAAAAATCTCCTCTACTGGTCTATTAACAGCTCTGACCAATAATTAGATGAAATGTAAGTATATGTCTTAGGGAACAAGTCAAACATTTACAGAATCAGAGGTTCCAATTCTTCGTACTTTTCTTGACTTAATAGTTACAGGCAACCAAATGCTAACTATATATGGCTATGAAGTCTACTTTTGGTGTGGGTGCTAATATATTGAAACAAGCAAACTCATAAGTAAGTAAATAAAACTAGGAAGGAAGCAAGGCAATCTTGGCTTCCTGAAAATCAAGTGCAAACATGTGCCCACGAAAAAGGAAAGAGTTTAACAAGACAGCTTGTTTCATGAATGTTAAACAAACAAATAAGCAAACCAAAAAACATAGACCAGACTGTGGTTGCAAAATTTTCAGGGCATATGATGCTGGGGTTTTCGGAATCTTGCATAAATTTGACATCAAAGACATTCATGTCTTTTAAAATTTAATCATGCTTTCAATCTGTTGGGGGATAGATGTTCTTAATGATCAGTGGGAAAAGAAGCCATGGGTTTTCAGTTCTCTTTGTAATAATGCTTTTGATTTTCTAAAGATTTTCTCTTAGAGATAAAAAGAATGGCAATTGATAGACACTTTCAACATTTTTCCACTGAGGATGTAAACCTTGATAGAAGTGTGTGTGTTTAAATGAATACCGGACATATCCAGGCCTACAAAGATATTTGAAATTTATTTTTAGCTCATCTTAGTGATCTAATGATTATCCAGAGCAAAATAGTTCTGTCTTTTACTTCACTTTGCCTTAATAAATCTACTAGTACTTATAAAGAAACTCAGCAATGTTTTTAAATCCCTTACCTACCAAAAGCCAATAATCCATGTGAATTTTTATTCACATTTCCTAGTAATTCAAATTGACTTTTTACTATAATGAAATGAAAAGTGAACTCTGTTGGTATTTTATCAAGAGAGACAGAGTGGTAATTTTCTTGGGTTTTCTGTTGTCTGAAATTCATGTATCTTATTAGCACCAGGCAGGTGTTTTCTTCACGTGAAGCTTTGCATGATCAAGCTGTTATCACACTTATTTCAGTGACACTAAATATGGCTGCTTCAATTAAAGATCTGAGACTCCGAGAGCATTCTTATGCCAAGTTAAAAAAAGTTCAGAATGTAACATAACCTTTATCCGTGGTAAGCTTGGATGTATCAGAAAGACCAGGCAGACAGAAAATAACATGTTTAAATGAAACGCATAATTTCAGATATTGCCAAATACCAATGTACTATGCGATTTCCCTAGTAGAAAGAGTTGAGGCACTGTGCATAGCCTAAGTCAGAGAAACGATTTCTAAGAAATATCTGTGAAGGGTTATACTTATTGGTTAGTCCATCATTTACTCATTCAGCATGGCCATATTGTGTTTACTGATTTTTCCCCTTTCCAATACACCTTTGTCATCAGAATTACAAAACCATCGTTTATAGACTACTTACTCTGTGTCCGATGCAGATCTAAGCGTTCAATTTACATATTTAACCTTCATAACAAACATCTCAGAGAGTCCCCGCATTTTGCCCTTTATGTAGAGAGGAAATCATGATGCACGGATGTGAAGATGGTGCAGGACTGGGAGCTCTTTTCCTCTGTTGTAAAGAGCAAGCGCCACTATGGGTTGGAACGGGCTCAAAGACACCGAACCAACTACCTGACTAGTCTCCCTTCCCCATAGATAAGACTCATTACGGTAGCAAATCATTGACTTCTCCTTACTTTCTGACAGTGCCCTGTCTAGAACGAGTTCCCAATTCCTTAGACACATCCAAAGCACCCACATGAACACCAGACTCTATAATAAATTCACTCCAAACTCACTGCTGTAGTGTCAATACTGACTCATGGGGACCCTAGAAGACAGGGTAGAACTGCCCCTGTGGATTTCTGAGACTGGAACTGTTTTTAAGAGGAGAAAGCAAACATGGTAAAGCAGTAGGTTTTTAAAATAGTCTCTTAGGTCTCAATGGTTTATTACACCTGCCTACTAACCTGGTTCAAATCCACTCAGTGGCACTATACAAAAAGGCTTGGGAATCTGCTCCAACAGATTACAGCCAAGAAAACCCTACGGAGCAGGCCTCCTCTGTAACCTGGGGTGCTTCTAAGAGTTGTGATTAATGTGATGACAACAGTTGTTTTTTCCCCCAAAGCGTCTTTGTACCTAAACACCCCGTTGTTTTCCATGGTGTGCGTCTTCCCTATACAAAAGGAGTATTCCATCTCACTCGTCCCAGTGCAGTATGTTCCTGATAGTGTTTAGCTCGAGCGTACTGGCCTGGTCATTCCTAGCATTTTACTCCCTAGTGCTTTTCACTATCTTACATTATCTTTAAAATTAATTTTTAATTTGTTTACTTGTTTTTAACTGCCTTCCCAATTAAATAACTCCTACTGCCTCAGCCTCCATTTCACGGCCCATAATATAAAATCACAGTTGGGATATATTCGAATGGAGGTAGAGGTCAAGGAACTTTCTGCTAGGTTAATATTTTTTACTGCTATAATCTTTTTTGTTTCTTCACATTGTGTGCAATAAGAAAATGGCTCAATACACTCTGTGTTCAGTTGTCTGTGCACATTTAACGTAACTGCACACAATGCATTTTACTTCCGAGTATAAAGGTAATGGGAAAATATGTTGAAGCGATGTGAAAAATGATTTAAAAAGAAGGAAAGAGCACATATATTGTATTAGATTTTTAATTAAGTTTGAGAATATGTTAATGTTGGGGGAGGTTCTAAAGTAAACTCCATTATAATTAATATTACTAAGAGTGTCACTTACCCAATGGTACTCATTGCCTATCTTTCAAGAACAGAATTCTAGAATCTCTGTGATTAATTCTGTTTGATATCAACCTGATATATAGAATTTCAACACACAAAGGGAACAACACTACCTTGCAAACATAATCTCATACTAGATGAATTGATATTTTCATGCTTCTGATAGCACTTCACAGAAAGGGCTACCACAATACTTACATGAATTTCATATGCTGACGTAGGATTCTTGGCAGGAAGACCTGACTAAGAGCCGAGTCAAGACAAGGTCTGAAAAGTTAAGGCTTCTATTTCTGGCTTTCCACCAATTTGTATGGTGGCTTCTGAGAAAGTCACTTCCCCTTTTTCTGCTTTAGTGTTATTTCATGAGAGTGAAAGATTCCTTTGTACATATTTGCAAAGCTTTTTGAGTCTTACAAAGGAAAAGTCCATTGTGACTAGCGATTTTTTTTTGGAAATGACACCAGCACCTTGGAATATAGGCTTAATATGCTACTCTGAATAGTCTTCATTGCTAGGCTCTTAGATTGGAGTCAGGGAGCAAGTCTTCCTCAGTTCCTCACCAAACACTGGGTGAGGATGTCTGTGGTGAGTGCATTGAGTAACATGTGTGTCAGAATACAACCATCCTCCACTGGGTTTTCAATGTTTTAGTATTATTATTATTTTAGGAGTAGGTTGCCAGGCTTTTCTTCCAAGGCACCTCGGTGTGAACTTAAACCATCAACATACTTTGGACTGAGTGCCTCAACACTCAGCTTTCCTGCTTCTAGAGAGGGAGAGCCATGCACGTAGATGAGGATTGATGCGGGTCTGCGGACAGGAGTAAGCAGCACGGTGGAGCTTGTGGAGAGCATGCCTTCCAGTGGCATTTACATCACACAGACACTTCGAAACGTTAGATAGACCCTTTCGATTTGGGACTTTTCCACCCAACAATGCTCCTAGATATGGCATAATCCTTAGGAGATTTAAAATTGCTTCGCTTCTGAAAGAAATATTACTTACTTATTAAGCACTATTATTAGTAATAATATGTACATTGATCATACAAAGTACAGTCAAAATACTTTTGAGAAAGGAGGATATCCGACTTTGGATGTGTTAGTCAAAGGGGTCAGTCTCGGGAGAAAGATATCATACCTGGTAAAATGGAAGGTCACAAAAAAAAAAAAAAAAAGCAAGAGGAAAACTCTCAATGAGATGATTGAACAATGCTTACAACAATGAGCTCAAACAAAGCAAAGTCTGTTAGGATTGAGCAAACGCTGGGCAGTGATTCATACTATTGTCTGCAGGGTCCTGATAAGTAAAAACGGACTCAGTGGCATCTACTAACCATTAATATAAGAATAATTTACACTTTTTCAACTCACTGACAACTCCACACTTAGAACATCATTTTAGTTAATCAGCTTCTACCAGATGACCTCTCACATTACCTGCTTTCTTATCTCAAGGTATATTGGAAAAGCTTTCCTTTAAGCAAAAAAAAATTTGCATTTCAAAACTAGCTCTTTTTGATGCACTATCAAAATTGATATTCTGTTCTGCCATCATAAGAATCATTTCAGAAATCCAATCTAACTCGAAAGAAATCTCCGTAACTCAGGGAATTCAGTGTCTGAGTTTTCAGTTTCCTTATCTATAAAGTGTGGCTCTTATCTTTTTGCATAGTTATAGGTAGTAAAGGTACATAAAACATCTAACACTGTCTTTGGCAGCTCCCTTTATTGTTACCATGCTGATTTCACTTGCCTTTGTGCTATACTTCTCTCCACTTGAAAACTAGATGCCCCCAATTCAACCACCTGCCAGCTCTGCTCCCATAATCAAGCTAAAGAGAATTATTGATGAACCGGTTATCATTGCTCCTAATGGTTCTAATCACAGCTATATCATCTTTTGGTCATCGTATAATCTCAGAGTACTGTTTTTCACAAACACCAATGAGTATCTTTAGGTTGATAAAGTCTTTCTTTCTATTTCTAGCTCAGATTTCTCTTTTAAACTCCAGACCTGTATTCATCTCCTAAAACTCATTTCCTTCTCTTTGTCTCTTAATATACTTAATTCATTAAGAACATTAATTAAGAACTTAATTCATTTAATATCTATAGGGTGAAAATTGCACACCATAGTTATCCATATTTTAATTTCTGAAATCCGCCAATATGTTATAAAACAAAAGAACTTTGTCAATGTAATGAAGGCATTGTTTTGTTTTGTTTTTCTTAAACTTTTATTGTGAATTGGGTGAAAGTTCTCAGAGTAGACCATGAGGTTTTATATCAATAATTTATACACATTTTGTTTCATCTCTTCCTTTGTAATCCCCTCAATGTAAAGTCACTTATCCCTCCTCCTCCCTATGTTTGCTGATACTGTTCCGGAGATAAATTCTTCAGATGTTCCTGAGCTCATAACAAAGACAGTTATAGGATCAGGGCCAGGAGGACTTCACAGAAGGAGATGAAATGATGGAAACAGAGATAACACTCTTGGGAAAGCAGGCCTTCTGATTATTTGCTGCTTTGAGCTGCCTGACCAGCAGAGCTTTGGTGCTGCAGCCTCTCCTTAAAAGGAGATAACACAGCTTGCATGAGTCTACTGTCATGTTTGATGATACTTGTCTGTTTATGGCTCAGTATGTACTTTTTTTGTTCTCCTTAAATTGGTGCTTTCGTAGTGCCTGGTCAGATTCACTGCTCTATCTGTTCTTTGTGGGTGGGTAATAAGGTCCTTTGCTTGAAGCATGATAGGCTATGTACACAGTCCACCATCCAGCATTGACTGAAGGGAGTGACCTACTGGCATGAGGGAATGACGCATTCTATAGAAACTGATGCTCTTACTTTGTTTCTCTTTCCTGTGAGTAAATGATGCTTCATCCAATGACTATGTAAGTTGAGTTTGTTTGTTCTGGACCTACTGCCTTTCTGCTATGGCTTGGGCTGCAGCTCCTGGTTGCAGGCATTGTTGTTCACCACGGCATGGGCCTTATCCCCTGGAGATGGCAGCATATGTCACTCTGACACAGGCAGAGAGTGAGCAAGAGATTCAAATACTGCTATGCTGCTGGCTTTGAAGATGGAGGAAAGGCCATGGGCAAAGAAAAAAAAAGAGGAAGCTGTTTCTAGAAGTTGAAAAAGCCAAGGAAATGGATTCCTCTCTTGGTCCTCCAGAAGAAGCCAGCCCTGCCCGCATCTTTGTGGTTGCCCAGTGAGACTGATTTGGGAATGCCTACTCCCCTCCCCCTCTTTTTTGTTGCCTTGCACAATTTGTTAAGAGAACAATAGTAATTAAAAGAATAGCATTCCTTTGCCTTGCTCTTGCCACATAGTCACCACATCTGCTTCCTTCTAGCCATCTCCCGGGAAGGCCCTTCAATTTAGGTCTTGATCTAGTCTTTGTCCAGATTACTATTGTCAGGCAGTATTGATTCTTTAAGGATCCCTGGTGGTGTACTGAGTTATGTGTGTTGCACTGTTAACCACACTGTTGATGGTTCAAACCCACGAACCTCTCATCAGTATAAAGATGAGGCTCTCTGCTCCCAGTCTTTCTGGGGAACGTAAAGGGACATTTTTACTCTGTTCTATAGGGTTGTTACAAGCCAAATTGATTTGATGGCAGTGAGATTTTGTTGTATTTTTTTCAATCTGACTTTGTACTATGTTCCATCTTGCAATCAGATGAATCAATTTAGAAAAAGTACCTAATCATATAACTGCTTAAGATGAATTTTAGGATCCTTATCCTGTCTAAATAAGGCCTCTTTCCATCCAGCAAGGCTATACAAGATGGAATCATTCAAGGGTTCCAGTACTTAGGCTGTGCTTTGTATTTGGCAGTTTTTATGCAACATGCTTGCTCCTTTAAGAACAATTAAAACAATGGAATATGAGTAATACCTACTGCATCGGTGTATTTTTATGAGAGGGTAGTCATTTTCTCAGGTTGTTATATTCAATTACCACAGATTATGTGTTTTAAAACAAGAATAGTGCGAAGTGTATTATGTCATAGCTTGGGAGGCTACTCGGATTTTAGGGCCATATTCTCTTCTCAAACACTAAGGGATGACTCTCTCTTATTTCTCCAGAGTTCTGGTATCCTCGTATCTGTAGGCTATGACAACTGGAGTGTTGTTTTTAAAGATAAAGATAATAAGACACATCCTCATGACCTCATCTTAACTAATTACATCTTCAATTACCCCCTCTTGGAATAAGGTCACATCCACAGTGTGTGTTAGGACATTAAAATAACTTTTGGTAAGGGCACAATTCAACCCATAAAAGGTAATGCCTGACCCATGGCCCTGCGGGGGACAACACCGGAGACGCAGTGTGGGTATTGCACCTGATCTGATCCTGCCACACTGAGGCAAGGCACTGGGGGAGTGCAATGGAACAGCAAGGGAATGGAGCAGCAAGGTCCCCAGGAAATGATGAAGGTGGGCTTTGGGGCCAGGGCATAGTGCCCCAACAGACTGGACTGGAGAACACTCCTAAAGGCGAGCGATTCTTGAACTAACTACAGCTTTTCTTTCTTGTTGTGTTTTAATTTGTTCTTTGTCAGTGGTTTGTTGTTGTTGCTGTTTTGTTGTACATTGTTGCTTGGTTTTTCTCTGTCTTGTTTTTGTGCATGTTATTGTCTCAACAGGTATGTCTAAATAAAATAGGCTGGATGAACAATCTGGAGGAGAAATCAACGGAACCTATGGTTCCGGGGAAACATGGGAGAGGGTGAGGTGGGGGGAAAGGAAGAGGTGTTAACAAACCCAGGGACAAGGGAACAACAAGTGATCCAAATTGGTGGTGAGGTGGGTGTGGTGTGGGAGGCCTGGTAGGGCACGATCAAGGGTAAAGTAATCAAGAGGAATTGCTGAAACCCTAGTGGGGACTGAGAATGTTAGTGGGACAGGAGTAAAATCAAGTGAAATAGAGGAAAGAGCTGGGAGGCAAAGGGCATTTATAGAGGTATAGATAAAGATATCTACACGTGCAAATATATCTATATGAGGATGGGGAAAGAGATCTATGTGCCTATATTTATAGGTTTAGTATTAAGGTAGCAGAAGGACATTGGGCCTCCACTCAAGTACTCCCTCAAAG